>NC_066583.1:334317275-334664775 GCF_024323335.1 Lathyrus oleraceus
AGAATCCGCTCAGCTGGGCATGCAAACATCCATCCGCTACGGGAACTTGTCCAATCCACTGATAGGATGAACTCTGCTGGAGATATATTTCATTGAAACCCGCTCCACTCGGGGAGTAGCAACCTTCTGGCCTGGCTGCTGAGGAAACACCATTGTAAACCTGCCGGGGATAACCATCCTGACTCGGCTGGAGAAGTCCACAGACCTTGGATCTGCTGGGGATTTGGTCCTCACCACTCTGCTTGGGGACTTAGCCGGGAAATGAGAAAAGTTGGTACAAAACACCCGTCGACTCGTCGAACCACGGTATCTACCTCCCCGTCTCGTATCGGCTTTCCACTTTTGAGAATTCCCAGACTCGTCTGGACCTTTTCTGCTCCATCATCTTGTATTCCAAGTCGCGCCGCGATCGACCGGACGTACTCCTGGGAATTATATAGAAATCTCAATTTTCCGACTTTGAAGAGTCTTCTTGATTAATTTCAATGGTCGTCGGACGTCTCGTCGTCTCTCTGTTCCTTCTTCATGCACTCGTCCCTGATCGGACTCTGCGGGGAATTACATACTTTCAAGTCTTCCGACTTTGAAGAGTCTTCTTGATTACCATCAAGGATCATCGTACGTCTCAACGTCTTCGTCATTCTTTCATATTCATTCGTCCCTGATTGGACTCTCTGGGGATTTGTTTTCCAACAGCTTTCACATTACAATCTGCAAGTGAGTGAAAAATATCTAACAATTCCTGCAAAACAGATCGTTAGATCAAACCGTGCCCCAGGCGTGTCAAGATTTCAACACTTGGGTCACTCAACCTCCCAAATAAGATTTCAAGCTTTCAATCTTATAAACATGCATTGGAAGGGACCTGTATGTCTTAAAATGCAAAGATTCTTTATCAAAATAATCAGACGTTTTTGCAATCAAAGCGGTAATGAAAAACAAAAACAAAATTATTTGACTGAATACGCATTTTATTGATTGAAAAAGTGTGGCTCAAATGAGCAATACAAAAGGAAGCAATTCCTGAAAAGAGGTAATTGCGCACAAAAGGAAAAATCTATCCTAATGGCAATGTGAAACCCGCGATCTCATCGAGTTCCAACTCGGTTACACCCCATATGTCCTCAGACTCCCCTTGCTTTCTGCCTTCTGAACAAGACGATTCTGATTGATCCCTACCGGGTATTATCCATGATGCTTTAACCAAAGCGCAAACGATCATGCTGGACGCAGTTGTTCGTTTCAATCCCTCTTTTGCCTGGACCGCCCTCTCAGGTTTTCAGTCCACCGGGATACCCATTTTTGCCCAAGTCGCCTTTTCAGGTTTTCGACTTGCCGGGTGTACAATTTTTTTCATCTTTATCCCTAATTTTTGCCCGAACCTTTTCTTTCTGTTTTTGGTTCGCCGGGATGCCCATTTTTGCCTGGACTATTTTATTCTTTTCGTCCAGCGGGTCAATTTACACGAAGTATTTTTTAACTGTGTCCGCATTCACAGGGGATGGAAAATCCTCGCCATCCATGGTCGTTAACAACAAGGCTCCACCAGAGAAAACCTTCTTGACCACGAACGGACCTTCATAATTGGGTGTCCATTTGCCCCTTCGATCGTTTTGAGGAGGAAGGATCCTTTTCAACACCATATCACCTACGTGATACACCCGAGGTCGCACCTTCTTGTCAAAGGCACGTTTCATCCTTTGCTGGTACAACTGCCCATGACAAATGGCTGCTAGCCTCTTTTCCTCAATCAGGCTCAACTCTTCATACCGGGTCCTTACCCATTCAGCCTCTTGCAACTTCACGTCCATCAGGACTCTCAAAGAGGGAATCTGAACTTCAACAGGTAACACAGCCTCCATCCCATATACCAACGAGAAAGGAGTTGCCCCAGTAGATGTACGCACCGACGTTCGATACCCATGCAACGCAAACGGCAACATCTCATGCCAGTCTTTGTAGGTTACCACCATTTTCTGCACAATCTTCTTTATATTCTTGTTGGCTGCCTCAACCGCCCCATTCATCTTCGGACGATAAGGAGAAGAATTGTGATGCTCAATCTTGAATTCCCGGCACAGCTCTGCCATCATCTTATTATTCAAATTAGAACCATTATCAGTAATGATTCTCTCGGGAACCCCATATCTGCAAATGATATCTCTCTTGAGAAATCTGGCAACGACCTGCTTTGTCACATTCGTATAAGAGGCTGCTTCAACCCACTTGGTGAAGTAATCGATAGCCACTAATATGAATCTGTGCCCATTCGAAGCAGTAGGCTCAATCTTTCCAATCATATCAATGCCCCACATAGCAAACGGCCATGGAGACGACATTAAGCTCAACGGATTCGGAGGCACGTGCACCTTATCAGCATAAATCTGGCATTTATGACACTTCCGCACGAAATTGAAACATTGGGCCTCCATTGTCATCCAATAATAACCTGCCCTCAGCAGCTTCTTTACCATTGCATTCCCACTGGCATGGGTACCAAACGATCCTTCATGAACCTCTTTCATCAATTGGCTTGCTTCTCTATCATCAACACATCTGAGCAAGACCCAATCAAAATTCCTTTTGTACAAAACCCCATCCTTATTCAGGTAGAACACCATGGCTAACCTCCGCAGGGTCTTTCGATCCTTCTTAGATGCTCCCTCAGGATATTCTTGAGTCTCAAGATAGCGCTTGATATCGTAATACCACGGCTTCTCATCATCAGGCGTTGTATCAACAGCAAACACATAAGCCGGTCTATCCAGACGTCTAACTTCCACACTAGGGAACTGATTCCACCTCTGCACCTTAATCAAGGCGGCCAGAGTAGCCAAAGCATCTGCCAAAGGATTCTCCTCTCTGGGCACATGATGCAACTTCACCTTGGTGAAAAACGTCAACAATCTCCTCGTATAATCTCGATACGGAACCAAATGAGACTGATGCGTATACCATTTTCCGTTAACCTGATTTATCACCAGAGCTGAATCTCCATATATGACAAGCTTTTTGATTCTCAAATCAATCGCCTCCTCAATCCCCAATATACAAGCTTCATATTCAGCCACGTTGTTGGTGCACTCAAATGTTAGCCGGGCAGCAAAAGGAATGTGGGATCCTTTCGGCGTAACCAAAACAGCACCAACACCGCACCCATTCACGTTAACGGCCCCATCAAACATCAGAATCCATTCGGATTCAGGGTCAGGCCCCTCCTCCGGGATTGGTTCCTCACAATCTTTCAATTTGAGAAACATGATGTCCTCATCAGGGAATTCAAACTTCATCGGTTGATAATCATCAATGGGTTGCTGAGCGAGGTAATCAGACAATACACTCCCCTTGATTGCTTTCTGAGAGGTATACTGTATATCATATTCAGTCAAAATCATTTGCCACCTCGCAACCCGTCCGGTCAATGCTGGCTTCTCAAAAATGTACTTGATTGGATCCATCTTGGAAATCAATAAAGTGGTATGAACCAGCATGTACTGCCTTAGTCGGCGAGCCGCCCAGACCAAAGCACAACAAGTTTTCTCGAGCAGTGAATACCTTGTTTCACAGTCGGTAAACTTTTTGCTAAGGTAATATATGGCATGCTCTTTTCGACCAGACTCGTCATGCTGCCCCAATACACACCCCATAGACCCCTCGAGGACTGTCAGGTACAGAATTAACGGTCTTCCCTCCACAGGAGGCATCAGAATCGGAGGCTCCTGCAAATATTCTTTTATTCTTTCGAATGCCGCTTGGCAATCATCATTCCACCTGACCGTTTGATCTTTCCTTAACAATTTGAATATTGGTTCACACGTGGCTGTTAGGTGAGATATGAACCGCGAAATGTAGTTCAATCTACCTAAGAAACCACGAACCTCCTTCTCCGTTCTCGGTTCAGGCATTTCTCTTATCGCTTTTACTTTTGCAGGATCAACCTCGATTCCTTTTTCGCTTACAATAAACCCAAGAAATTTACCGGACCGCACTCCGAAAGTGCACTTGTTCGGATTCAACCTCAGTCTGAACTGTCTCAACCGGTCGAACAACTTGGCCAGATCTACCAAATGCCCCTCTTCTGTCTGGGACTTTGCTATCATGTCATCAACATAGCATTCAATTTCATGATGAATCATATCATGAAACAAAGTCACCATGGCCCTCTGATAAGTAGCACCGGCGTTCTTGAGACCGAATGGCATCACCTTGTAACAAAAGGTGCCCCACGGTGTAATGAACGTTGTTTTCTCCATATCATCTGGCGACATTTTGATTTGATTATAGCCAGAAAAGCCATCCATGAAGGAAAACACCGAGAATTGAGCTGTATTATCTACCAACACGTCAATGTGAGGTAATGGAAAATCATCCTTCGGACTAGCTCTATTCAGATCCCGGTAGTCCACACACATTCTCACTTTCCCATCTTTCTTCGGGACTGGCACAATGTTCGCAGCCCATGGCGGATAATTAGTGACAGCAAGGAAACGAGCATCCCACTGCTTCTGCACTTCCTCTTTAATCTTCATTGCCATATCAGGTCGAGTTCTGCGCAACTTCTGCTTCACTGGAGGACAATCTGTTCTCAACGGTAGCTTGTGCACAACGATATCGGTATCCAACCGTGGCATATCTTGATAAGACCAGGCGAAGATGTCGACATACTCTTTCAACAATACCACCAGTCTGCTCTTGACACTTTCCTCCAAAGCAGCCCCGATTTTCACTTCCTTCTTGACCTCGTCGGTACCCAGATTCACAACCTCAATCGGCTCTTCATGCGGCTGAATCACCTTCTCCTCTTGTTTCAACAACCTGGCTAATTCCCCTGGCAGTTCACAATCTTCTTCGTCTTCTTCCTCAGCAAGATAGATCGGATTGTCGAAGTCATACAAGGGTGTAACAGGACTGTTATCAATGAGATCCGGAGAAGAATCGCATCTGCATGAATGTTGATTCATGCATTGCTTTAGAACCGGTGTGAGAACTCGAAAAAGAAAAATGAAAACTGAAAACATTGCCATTTTTATTTTGTTTTTATTTTTTTAAACTGCAAAAATAAATGAAAAACAGGGAACACCGCTTTTAACTGAAAAACATCCTTTTATTGATGATGCAAAATCTTGCAAATTTATGACATGAGGTGGCCCTTACAATGAACCATTACGCGTCGGGCAACACGTATGGCTTTCATGCATATAAAAATGAAAACAGGAAAAATATTACTCTTCAAGGAGAGTGACCCGGATGATCTCTTCAGCCTTCCAGTTCTGGATTCCCATCCCTGGCGCGCACGGCTTTATCCACTGGTTAATGTCACAGTCGCTATCAGTATCTTCACTCATCATACAGATGTGATCCGGGTCCAGCATTCCGGCACTTGTGAAGGTTACCGACGTACGACGTCCTCTGCCTTGTCCAGACGAGCCTCTGCCAGGCTGATACCCAACTCCGAACCGGTCTTTCTTTGCGGGGACCTCCATCATTCTCCCCCAACCAGGAGCCTCCACTTTTGACCACCTCAGCGGCCTGCTTGTATGAAGCGATGGACGGTTTTTCCTCTTCCTTCGCGAACAGAGCATTCTCCACTTTAACGGTTTCAAATGCCTGACTAGGCGTCTCCCAGATCTCACCGTCCATCTCAACGTATTTGAAAGAAGACAGGTGGCTGACAAAAATGTCCTCTTCTCCGCACACAGTGACGACTTGACCTTCCCAGATGTATTTCAGTTTCTGGTGCAAAGTCGAGGTTACTGCTCCCGCAGCATGGATCCATGGGCGACCCAACAGGCAACTGTATGCCGGCTGAATATCCATGACATAGAAAGTTGACTTAAACACCTCTGGGCCAATCTTCACTGGCAGCTCAACCTCCCCAAACACGGCCCGCTTTGACCCATCAAATGCCCGCACAATCAAATCTGTCGGGGTCAAAATCAGCCCTTCACAATTCAGTTTAGCCAAGGCCTTTTTTGGCAACACATTCAATGAGGAGCCGGTATCAACCAGCACATGCGAGAGCACGGCTCCTTTACACTCCATTGCGATGTGTAACGCCCTATTATGATTCCTTCCATCCACCGTTAGGTCCATATCTGTGAAACCCAACCCATGGCTGGCATGAACATTGGATACCACAGTTTCCAATTGGTTGATAGTAATCTCCTGAGGAACATAAGCCTTTTTCAGAATTTTCAACAAGGCCTCCCTATGCCCCTCTGAGCTCAGCAACAATGAAAGAATCGAGATTTTGGAAGGAGTTTGCTGCAGATGGTCAACCAACTTGTACTCAGACTTCTTGATGATCCTTAAGAATTCCTCCGCGTCATCATCAAGTTTATTTTCCGACCCCGCAGGCGCCGGTGTCATCACAGGAGTACTTCCATTATCCACCACAGCCTTCCCTTTTGCCCTGGCTAAAGCCTCGGCCTTTTCTTTTTTATCTTTTTCTTCTTCCCCTCTTCTCAACGCGTCAGGAGCAAATAATCTTCCGCTGCGAGTGAAACCGCTGGGACCGGCATTATCCACCTTTAGCACGGTGATTTCACTTGCAGTCTGCTCTTCCCACTTCTCCCCGTTACAGTATACCTCCCCACCATAATGCCACGGCACGACATCATCTTTGTCGTAGGGAATTGGCCCAGGCACCGTGATGGTAACTGGAGCCTCTTCAGTAAGGTTCGACAAATCCACCGGATCATAATAAATCGTTATGGTGGAGACCTCTTCCTTCTCTTCACCAGCCCTCTCAACCATGATAATCCCCTCGTCCATCAGACCCTGGACACACTTCCTCAGAAGCTCACAACCGTTCTGAACAACACAACATTCAACACAATCAACGCCACAACCCGGGTTGACCCCATTCAACAGCAACTGCCTCTTGACCTCAGCCAAAGGCGTCCTTAATTGATCCACCTCAGACAGCCCAACTCGGTTTTCCGCAGAAATGGCATTCACTCCCCTTTGACCATGCGCGGGCATGGGATTGGCATTGACGTTGGGAGATGGTGCAAAGTTAATCGCCTTCGAATCCACCAGATCCTGGACTACGTGCTTAAAAGCTTTGCAGTCCTCTACACTATGCCCGGGAGCACCCGAATGGAATTCACACTTCGCATTCTCATTATAACTAGCTGGCCTTTGATCAGGTCTCAAAGGTGCCAGCGTCCTCAACTGTACTAACCCAAGATCCAGCAGTTTCTTCAACAGAAAAGAGTATGTCACGGGAGGTCTATCAAATTGTCGATCATTCATTCGGCCCCTGACCTGATATCCAGTCCTCTGCGGCCTCTGTTGAAAAGGTTGTCTCTGTTGCTGCTGCTGCTGCTATTGCGGTTGTGCTGACTGAGACTCAGCAGGAATAGTTACCGCAGCAGTGTGCTGGAAGTAACGGTCCCTACTGGGTCCACGCTGTGAATACACTGCGCTTGTGTCACCTTCCTTCTTCCTCTGCCCACCATTATTACCGAACGGTTTCTTAGGTCCCGAAGAAGACGCAGACGCAGTACCCTGAATCTTGCCCAATTTCAACCAACTCTCAATCCGTTCCCCGGCTACCACAATATCAGAGAAATTAGTGACAGGACATCCAACCATCCTTTCAGCAAACGGCCCTTGCAGGGTCCCCATAAACAGATCCGACATTTCACGATCAACAAGAGGAGGTTGCACCCGTGCAGCCAGTTCTCTCCATCGCTGAGCATACTCCTTAAACCCTTCATTGTGTTTCTGAGACATACCCTGCAGCTGGGTACGGCTCGGAGCCATGTCAGCGTTGAACTGGTACTGTTTGAAGAAAGCATCCCCAAGATCCTGCCAGTTCTTAATGTCAGAAGACTTGAGTTTGGTATACCATTCCAAGGAGCCTCCGGACAGGCTGTCCTGGAAAAAGTACATCCACAATTTCTGATCCATGGTGTATGCAGATATTTTGCGGACAAAGGCCTGAAGGTGCGTCTCTGGGCAAGAACTCCCATTATATCTGTCAAATGTGGGCGCCTTAAACTTCTGTGGGATCACAATCCCCTCAACCAGCCCCATATTAGACATATTCACCACCCCGGGAGTGGCATAACTCTCAAGCACTTTTATCTTTTCAGCCAGCAGCTGAATCTCCTTATTCTGAGGTGGAGCGTTGTAGGGAACAAACGGTTCATTCTGCATTGAGAATTGGTCGGCCTCTCTGTCCTCCTCCTGGTCTTCATCGAATCCGTAGAATGGAGGCACAAAATTGTCTTTCTGATTCTGCCCCAGCCCAGGTTGACCAGCAGCACCACCGAAACCACCAGCATTATTCACGAGACCAACAGTTGTCCTCTTTCCGCCATCTCGAGACCCCTGCCCCTGGTTGGAGACTCCATCCAGGTTAACCCCGCTGTTTGCTGCAGAAGCCCGCTCGAGCTTTTCAACTTTATCTGCCAAAGCTTTCTGACCAACTGCAAAGCCTTGCATGATGTTGATCAGCTCGTTCATTTTGTCTTTTAGCTCGAGAATATCTGCACTGGGAAGCTCCATGAGTCTGGGAGTATTGCGTCTGGTATAATATCTGTGAGGGCGAGTTGAGTGCAAAGGTACAGTTCTGCGAGCACGAGCAATGATTCCTGTCACAAACAAGCACGTTAGTAACAAATACCTGCAAAATAAAACACAGGTTATTATGATCAATGCATGGATGCAGTGTCTATCCATATGAAGGACACTTTGTCTCTCGATCCTGGCATCATTGAGACAAATAATAATCCGGCATCAATATTCTGATATTCAGCATTTGATTTCATGGTGCAGATCGGAGATATGTGATTTAGCATGATACCCCCAACCATGTGTGTGCTTGTGTGAGTGCATACGGTAAAGCAAATAAAGCTTGAAGATTAATCACTGAATGAAAATAACCATCACATAACCAAAAGTGCACAATCAGTGCCATAGTCATACATCAAGTCAAATAAAGTCAAATACAATCCTCCAGAATTGGAAAGAAATACAAGCAAGTAAATTCCGTCAACAAGCCTGACGGTAATCCAACACAAAAGAAAGATCTAGCTAGATGAGGGTCCCACAGATGGCCCTATCTCATCTTCCATCCTTGCGAACTCTGCGGCGAACCTGAGCTCGGTGTTCTCCTGCTGCAATCTCCCTACTTCTTTCTGGTGAATCTTCATCTGCCTGAAGTAGTGATCTCTCTCTGCCATGTAGTGATCTCTCTCGGCGATGATCTTCGCTTTCTCTGCTTCCCACTCTGCAGCGAGGATTCTGGCTCTATCATCCCTCTGATCCTTCACCAAGATTTGCCTCCTCTTCTCATCCTCAATGACCTTTGAAGCTCTAGCCAATCTCTCTTTGGTGATGTCGTGCTCTCTGGTAGATGATGCCAATGCCTGGCTGATCTTCCCATAGTAGGCTGTATCCATCTCAAAGCGCTTTGCTTCCAGGGCATGTCGCTTGTCTTGATCTTCCATCTTTACTTTGATTTCCTGGTTGGCTATCTGAACCCGAGCAACACTCCTCTCCAATTCAGCTTTCTCCGCAAGTAACTGATCTCTGGCCCTCTTCATCTCAAGGAATTCTTCCATACTGACAGAAGAACTTGGACCCTCAATCATAGGACACCCGGGATCACCCCCAGGAAATGGTAGAAGTGTAATCTCAATTCTCTTCCGCAACCAATCATCAAATAGAGGAAAATACCGACAGTTGACTTTGCCAAACGGAACCTTACCCTTTCTCTGGATATCTCGCCACTCATCCAATACCTGCCTCAGCTTGGCCTGATTGCCATCAATCGGAAAGTAAAAGGACTCCTGGATCTCTCGCCCGAGAGGAGGACCCTCTACAGCAAACCCCATCTGTCTCCTGAGAAGCACCGGGTTGTAATTGATGCAACCCTGAACTCCCACTAAAGGCACATTGGGTAGACTCCCGCAACTATATATAAAATCCCGACCAGCCAAACCATTATGAGTCCATGCAATGTCATCAGCCCGCAAACCCATCAACCTGAATGACCACTTGACAGTGGGATCAATATGAGCAAAGGCACCTCGGGAAGGCAAATACCCCATAAACCACCTGAAGAGCAACTGAGAACAACACCGGATCAGACCCCCACGCCGCTTCTCGTTTCTGTTATGAACCGAGTAGTAAACATCTCCGATCAGAGTAGGAATAGGGTTTCTCTGCATGAACAACCTAATAGCATTATGGTCCACAAAATTCTTCTGATTAGGAAATAGAATAATCCCATAAATGCTCACAGCAATCAGAGCACAAACCGTCTTCCAGTTACCCATAGCAGCATGTTCCTTGGCATTAGCCTCCAAGAAACTCAAATGAAAACCGGGTAATTTTCCTTTTTCCTTCAAACCCTCCTCGACCATTTCCGGACTCAAATAAAGAGCACGGGAAATCCCAAGGACATCTGGCTCTGCCCTAGTGACATGGAAAGGAATCTGATCATGGATCTGTATACCCAAGATGCTAGCATAATCCTCCATCAGAGGTCCCAACAAATAATCTGGAAACACAAAACATCTCAGCCCCGGGTCATAGAACTGGAGGAGTGTATGAATGGCGCTCCTGTCGCTGTCAGTGAGTCTGAAAACCATCTTCAGGATACCACCATATGACTCTCTGAACATCCCCACATGGTCGGGAGTAATCAAGGCTATCATATCCTTCAGCACACCAATCTCAGGATCGAAGAAACTGTAGGCCACATCGTGCTTCAAACCGGTTCTCATGTCTGAGCAGAAAGTCTCTCAACCAGGATCTCGATCAAAATTGTCCCTGCATATGGGTAAACATGTGTTAGATGCAGGTAAATGCAAAATGTAATGATGCTGATGAATGAATGCAATGCGTTGCCATCCTCCAAGCCATCTGATCATCTGCCCTGAAACTTGGTCTCTGTACTGATCATAACCATCTGAGGAATATGCAACCACAAATCCGACCCACGGGTTCCGAAATAAACGGAAGAAAGATACATCATCATCATCATCAGTCTCTGAGTAAATAACCACAACCATCTGAATCGGCCCAGGGAATCCCGAAATAAACGGATCCCCACTGATAAACAACTCGGCCCGGGGAATCCTGAAATAAACGGATCCCCACTGATAAATCTCGGACAGCACTCCGGCGTCTCTGCAATAAATGACCATAAATCCGACTCATAAATAAGACTCCAATCCACGGAACCAAAAGTCACCATCTGAGTCACCATCTGAACATGCATCTGAAATAACCACCCTCCCCTCACAGGTAAACTCTAATCAGGTCTTCCTAAGGCGGATAATAGTCTCGACAATCGGGCAGAGACACTCAATGGGTTTGCCCTTTCGGGTGTGCCATTGTAGCTTCCTTAAGATCGTCTAAACCAAAGATCCGGGAAATGATCGGTCACCAGAGTCAACAGTTCAGATGAAGTACTAAACCAAAGTGGAGTACCCCACAGAGGAAAGCACTATCAAATGAACCTCGTCCGGCTTGTGGTACATCACGCCGCCAAGCACATGTTAACCTAACACAAAAGAGGCGACATGAGACCACACTAGTCCTAGGTGTATACTCGGGCCTGGGTTTTAGCCCCACTCAGAACACCCACCCCAAACAGAGGAACCACCTGCACATAGGACGGCAACATGATAGAATGATGCATGCAAATATTTAATGCAAATACATATACACTGGTTAGAATAATAAATGCAATAAATACAACAACACAAGCAACCTAAACTATCCTAGAACGCTAGGAAAGACTCGCTTAGGGAAGATGGACCAGCACAGGTCTACATCCGTAGGTCCCCAGCAGAGTCGCCAGCTGTCGCATCCGCGAAAAAACAACCGGCGGGACTCAAATAAAAACACAACACAGAGCCGCCACTACGCGTTATTTATCCCAAAATAGGGAAAGGAAACGCTCAGAGAAATCTGGAAAGGAAATGGTCTTGCGACCAAAGAGAAAGGGTAAGGGAGTCGGTTACGCAAGGGGAAGGTATTAGCACCCCTCACGTCCGTCGTACTCGACGGGATCCACGTTCTAAAATAAAGAATAGGTTGCTAAAACATCACACACACACACAGGGAACGCAAGTGGGGTTAAGAGAAGGGAGCTCGATAGGACTTCGCGTCCTATGCCTACATATCTCGTCTGGAACGAGAATCAGAGCCACTGTAGTTCGGCTCACGCACGCCAAACAACACACGCACCCAAACAGATGGCAAACATGGAGCCCGACAACCACTCGATGGAATTACGTCAGCATCCGAACCAAAACACACCCAAAAGGGCAAACATGGAGCCCGACAGCCAATCATTGGACTTACGTCGGCATCCGAACCACACACACAGTCAGATAACAAGTAAACACACACAAAAAAGAAAAAGGTTGCCCGGAGTGGTCTCGCACGACCACCTGCCTACATACCTCGTCTGGAACAAGGATCAGGGCGATGTAGTTCCCCCTCAAGAGAAAGACAATCCAGCCAGAAACCAAGGGACGACACACTACCAGGGAGCTGGACTCGAGCCTAGTGTTGTCATGCATCATTACCCTACGCTCAGGTTTCTACCTACTTGCACAACTGCAAGCTACTCCTATCCAGGAAGAAAGCAAGCATACAAGCATACAATCAATTCAAGCATTTCAAGCAAATATTCACATAGCACACACTATAACCAGTCAAGTGGGCTCAAACAATAGGTTTGACTGCCGAAGCAAGTCATCTATACATGGGTATTATTCGCTCTTAACCTTGCCATTACGAGGCTAAGGTGAAGCAGATGAAAAGGTGAAGTGAGGATGAGACCTCACAGCTCTTATCCCTGACCAGGGAGAGCTTCAGACAAAGGAACGTGGGTCCAGAATGGAGGGACCCTTCTACGCTCAAAGACTCTGACACAACTGTACAAAGTACAAGATCTTGGGTTTGTGTCCCAATGCATCAACACACAGTCGTGTGAGCAAAGGGACGACTCACAGAATAGTGGGGGATAGATTACATATCCCTTGGCTTCCACCAATTGCCTCATAGAGGACTTCACCTGCTTAGGCACAATATTAAACAATCACAAACATCGCCTCTTAAGGAGGACTTCAGACAGTTTGCCCGGCCAAATAACAGACCGGGTCTCCAGACTACATGAAGAATAGAAGTCCTACCTCAAGTGGTTTAAAAACCAAGCAGCAGCAAGCAAGTTCTTAAAGAACTGTAAGCAACTAAATGTACCTGAAATCAATCAAGTATCATCAGTACTCAGACAGACAACAATAAACAGCAAATGTTAATCAGTCAGACTATACAGATTAATGCACACAAAGGCAAGCTATAAGCTCAAGCTCAAGCTTCACAACCTACAAAACAAATTCATGTTAGTTCTCAACATCAAACAACATCAACTTGGTTCAATCTCCTTAAGCATTGTGCTTTTCATCCTGAAAAATTAAGCAAATGTGAGAAACAAGACCACTAGGCCAAGCCTAGGGTCCAAAAGTGAGAAAAAATCCTAAACAGCAAGCAATCTACAACCAAAATCAAGCTAAAGCAATTCAAAAGCAAGAGCAATTGATCCCATACTCATATCATTCATCATATTCATTTCATGACCAAAACAAGTCAAACTAGGTCAAACACAACATCAAAAGTCCAAACAGAATGACTTCAATCAAATCCATATCAAAACAATTCCAAAAATCCTCAAATAAATCACACCTAAACAGGACATATTCAAGGTATAGCATGTCAATTTTCAGCTCAGTTGGACAAAAGGAACTATGTCAATGAAAATCAAGAAAAACAGACACAATTATTCAAGCCAAACCATAGCATCAATACATGCATTCACTTCAAAAAATCATAAGTCAATGTAAACAATAAAGAAATGAATGGGACCAAAACAGGGATGTCCTACAATGTGTCTACAACCATCATACCAAATTTCATGTTCATTCAATACCATATGAGCATTTCACATCAAATATTCAAACATGTGTCACATGGACTTGCATAATTGACCAACAGAGATGAAAAATACCAATCAAATTGAAAATGCCACATAAAAATCCAGAAAAATTCACATAGCATCTCAACATATTCATCAACATCCATGCAAAATTTCAATTCATTTCAACATCTCTAAGTCATGAAAATAAATCCAGAAAGTTGACCTAGCTAGGTGTGACACACATTGTCACACCTAGATTCAAAAATTCATAACTCAATCACCAGGTATCCAAAATTCACAAAATTTATATGTAAATCACCATCAGCATGTCTACAATCACCACAAATATTTTCAAGCATTTCTTTTAAAGTATGAGTATTTCACAACAAAAATGGCAAAACATGTCAAAATATACCACAAGTCAAACATCCCTAGGTCAAACCAATTTTCCACCAAGCACAATTTCTAAAAATGTGCTCATAAAATTTTACAGGGAAAATGGAAGCTATAGAAAAAATCCTCACATTTTTCTGATTAACCAATATTTTTTTATGATTTTTTTAAGATTTATGTAATTTTTAAATAATTATTTAAGTGTTATAATTAATTAATTGGATTTAATGGGAAAACTGTAATTATGCGCTCCCAGACCAAAACACGGTCGTTTCAATAATGCAGTGGCAAGGCGTGATTGGATGATTTTCGCGCTAAACACAAATTCAAAACGGAAGTCCAGAAAAACGGATCTACGCGCGTTCCTCGTCATCTTCTTCTCCAGAAATTTCCAGCAATCGCATGAACACGAAGAACATCCAACTTCAATGAAAATTAACATGCCTATAACCGTTGGAAAGGTCTCACTCTCAGGATCTCAAATATCACAATGATTTCCATTAATTTTTCCTAAATCTCACGAATCGAAGGGATTAGGTTTTTGCATCGTTTCTTCTAATCAACATAACTCGAGCCACAGTTCACTATTTCTAAAACTAATTATATCACGATGCTCTACATCACACACTCTACAAAACGCATATAAGCATTAAGGCAATGGTGAGATTCGATTTCTGACCTTGATTTGAAGGCAGTGGCGATTCGTGATGAATTTGGATGAGAAAGTCCAAAACAGATGAAGCTTAAGCTTGTGGAAGTTGACTGGAATGCTCAAGTTCGATTGAAGTGGCTTCTAGAAGAAGAAATCTTGATTCACCATTGATGCACCTTGCTTGAACAGTTGCGAATGGAGATGAATTTGACCTTGCCTTGCCAAAACAGATGGAGTAGATGATGATTGGAGATCAACTCAAAAAGAATCTTGCAAAATGATGGAGAATCGAGAGAGTTTCGATGGATTTTGGTGTGATGTGTTCTTGAGGAATTTTGATGAATTTGGAGGGAATTTTGGATTGTGATTTGTGAAATTGTGATTTCTGTTATGAATTAGTTATGATTAGGCTTTTGTATCTCATCTTAATCAAGCTCTAATCACCTTAATTAGCATAATGCAAAGTGTTTAGCCAAAGTGTCATTTTCCAAACCAAGGGCCAAATGGTAATTGCATATGCCAGCTCATGACAGCTCAATGACAGCTCACACACTCTCAAAATGACATGTGTGAGCTGTTGCAACTTGTCTCATGTTAATTGGATGTGCATTTCTCATTTTCCACATGTGATGGCTATGTTATGCATTTTCAAGTCCATTTCAAAAGTCAATTCTCAAACCACAAGGCCTTGGCATGTTATGAGCATTCCAACAATTTCCAAATGTCATTTGTGAAGTGTTGCAAAAATCCCCATTCAAAAATTCCCATTATTTCTCAAGTTGGACAATTTTGCCCCTGGATTTTTAACTGTACACTTGAAATTTGACTTTTTGCATTGACCATTTTTGATGAAATCCTATTATGCACCATGAAAGTACATGTCAAATGGAGTTTGTGCATAAAAAGAACATCCAATTTGGACACTCCATGTGGAAGTTATGCCCCTCTGATTATGGGTCATTTTTGAAATTGACTGGACCATAACTTGCCAACCATACATGGGATTTTCAAGTTCTTGGACTTTTTGGAAAGGTGAGAACAAGATTTACAACTTTCATGTTGAACAAATTTTCATTTGAAGCTTCTTTGGACATGTAATTTTGAGGTCAAAAACTTTCCATTTTTGGAAACTTCTATTACAAGTCACTTTCTATTTTTGGCAATTTTTGTCCTGACTTGATTTTCTCCATTCTTGAGCTTTGAAATGTCAAATAACACTTGTTCCAACATGAATGAAGTGTATCCAACTCATCTCCACCTCCAAATCCATTAGATCAAGCACAGTTGACCACAGTTGACTTTTCAACTGATAGATGAATTTGGCAATGCATTGGTCAGTCTGAGCCCCAATTCTCTGATGAAATGGCTCAAGGATGAAACCCTAGCTTCAATAAGCTCCATATAATCATAAAATGATCCTCATATCCATCATAAACCCCATCTCCTGATCATGCCCTGATTGGCCCAATGCAACTGATTAGGGTTGACCAGTGGTCAAAACCCTAATCTCAAGGAACGTGCTTCAACACTTGATGAAATCAAACCATTATGATGATGATGTATCATTGTAATCAAGATGAATACCAATATCCTTTGAGAATCATAAAACCCTAATTCATAGCCCAATCCTCAGATGGCCAATGATCAGTCAATAAAACCCTAGCTTTGCTCTTTGACTTCCTCATCTTCTGAACAAGACTTGGGAGAATGACTTGCACAATGTAACCACATGATATGCAATATGCAATGCCTAATAACCTAAAAATGTATGTAATATGTTAATGCTAGTCCCAAGAGAGGAGGGCAAATTTTGAGGTGTTACACAATGGTGTCGAAAGACCCATATATTACCTCAGTAGAATGTTAATAAATGCTGAAACTAGGTACATTCTGATTGAGAAACTGTGCATATGCTTGTATTTCGCATGTATGAAACTAAAGCAATATATAAACCCAGTTGATGTTTATATTTCGTCTCACTATGATGTTATCAAACATATGTTGTCTAAACATATTCTGCATAGTCGAATTGGAAAATAGGCACTAGCTTTAACAAAGTTTTCTCTTACATATAAACCTTTAAAGGCTATGAAGGGCCAAATTGTAGTAGATTTTATAGTAGATTATGCTATGATCGAACCTTCACTAAACATGGTTGAGACAAACCCATGGCGGTTATATTTCGATGGGTCAAGCCACAAATATGGAACAGGAGTTTGGGTGTTCATATTATCCCCACAGGATGTTCCGACGAGATTCAAGTGTAGAATCGATGAAAAATGCTCCAACAATGAGGCTGAGTACGAGGCCCTAATAACTGGTCTTCGAATCTTGAAAGAATTGGGAGCTGAAATTCTAGTTATCAGACTTTGGATGTCACACGGGTTGTTATGACATCCAATTCTGCACAGACAAGAATTATGCAGAACTTAAAAGTAAGTGCAGCAAATAACACAAGTAATTGTTTACCCAGTTCAGTCCAACATGACCTACGTCTAGGGGCTACCAAGCCAGGGAGGAAATCCACTATTAGTAGTATTAATTCAAAGCTAAACTCCCCCGTTTACAACTCTTCACTTAATCCCTACCCAATGCAATTTCAATCTTACACTAAGATCAGAGTTCCTACTCACTCCCCCTCAATCACCTCAGTGATTACTACCTTTAATCAATATTAAAGACAATTTTGAAGTCACACTTCAAACAACTCTTGATTGTGCTTAACAGCTTTAATCAAGATACACAGCACTCACGCTTAAAAGCTTAGAGTGACACAACACTTACAACTCAATGAACACCCTATACCAATGCAATCATCTACATGATAATAGCTTGGCTTACAAGATATGTCTAATACAAGACTCACAAAAATACAGTAGTGAAGTATGATGGACACACTAACTCTTCACGCCTCAAAATCCCCAGTTCTGAATGAAGGAATGACTTCCTTTTATATTGCAGCACTTGGGCCTTGTACTTGTATTCTCCTGAATTTAAGGTCACGCGAGTTCCCCTAAATTCCACATCTAGGTTACTAACAAATAGGCTATTTGTTAGGTTCATTAAATGTAGCTTGGTTGTTGGTTTCCTAGATTTTCTCTCAGCTGTTGAATCCCTGAAGAATAGCCTGAGAAAAATGCTGAAACAGAAAAACTAAACAACCTACAATTTAGCATATGTTGTCAAGAATGAATGTCACAACATTCAGCTTGACATCAAGGACCATATGCTAAGTCTGTTTTTCCTGAAAACAGACTGTACAAATTTGCTGAACTGTACAGGACCAATCTGTCCATTCTACAGTAACAGCTTACATTAATAAATGTCAAAGCATCCAATTTGACATTTACACATTTAGCCTTAAGTCAGTTCTGTTATCCTCTTGAAGAACAGACTGAGAAACATACTGAAGTGTAGCAGAACACTACTCTGTCTATTGTTCAGTATATGCTGTCAATGATGAATGTCATAACATCCAGTTTGACATTCAGACAGTAGGCCTTATGTCAGGTATGGTATTTCCTTGATAACCAGACTGAAAATAAATACTGAGTTCTAACAGAACACCACCTGTTCTATTCCTCAGTATCTGCTGACAGGGATGAAGGTCACAACATCCAATTTGACATTCAATACATCCTGTATTAGCTAATCCTGCAGTAAACTACTCAAGTGTGTCATGACATTAGTCAAGACATCAGAGTACAGATAGGTATTCTAACCTATAATGCAGTCACACAAACACCTCCACATCATGTCATGACATCAGTCAAGACATTGGAATCCAGCTAGTGTTTTACCATACAATACAGCCAATTAAGCACCTACAAACTCCCCCTTTGGCAAATTTTTGGCTAAAACACTTTGATCTCACAACAGAGTCCATAGCAGCGGAAATCACACATCTAGCAGGAAATTGACCTAGCTAATACCTTCAGAGTGGCAACACACTCACACAAATGGAAGTTAAATAAAAACTCCACAAGCCAGCACACATACAGAAGTTAAATAAAAACTTCTAATTGCAGCACACACATACATACTCACACTCATAGAAGTGGAACATCAGCTGCATAGTAGGGGGGAATCTTGAATCTGTCATGAATATCTGTTTTAACAAAACAATCTGTTGTCCTGGGGAAAAGTCTGTTACTCCCCCTTTTTGTCAAAAATGTTGCCAAAGCAACACTTTAAGGTACAGAGCCACATAAAATAAACAGAATTACACACAAATGACATAATTACATAAAATGATTTATGCCTCAGCCTCATCATCAACCTCCTCATCAGAACTGGTCTCCTCCTCACCCTCTGAGCTTTGCCTTGCAGCTCCATCTGTATCCTCAGCAGACATCTCCAATTGACAAATCAGCTTTTCCAGGGCGAGCTTCCTAACCTCCAGCTCTTTACAAGTCTCTCTAAGCACAGGAATGACAGCAGCTTTATCTGGTTGGTTGCCAACATTGGATGTTTCTCCTGATGTCATGACAATGTCAGGGACATGCTCACCCAGAAACAGTTTGTAGTTGAAGGCCAATGGACTCTCTCTTCTTTTCACAAAGTCATTGTCAGTCAAGATGTTTGGGAATTGATTCAGCACAATGCCACATATGAGAGAAGGAAATGCTATAGGTCCCTTCATACTGAAACTCCCAGCGTGTTTCATGGTCTGATCAAAGATGTAGGTACCATAGTCAAACTTTGCCTTGGTTCCAACAGCATAGATGAACTTTCCAAGCATCACAGACACAGTTGACTTGTGATTTGTGGGCACCCAGTTTGCAGCTCCAACTTTGTGTAGCATGGCATACTTCACACTAAGTTGGCTGTCCACCAGCTTCCCTTTAAGAGGCCACTTCCGAACTTGATTTGCAGTGATGACTTGGCAGATTCTGTTGTCAGTCACTTCAAGCTCTGGTTGCACTACATCAGCTCTTCCCAAATACAGATTGATTACTGAGGGAGAGAAGGTCACACACTTGCCACGCACATAGACCTTTCTGAATTCTCTGGACTTCCCATCTGCACATTCCTCAGACACATTGATAATGAACTCCTTCACCAAGGTCTCATAACACTTTGGGAGTTGAGTCACAGTTCTCATTAGTCCTGCCTCTTTAATAAGGTCCACAATCTCCTTACACTCCAAGGCATTCTGAGCTAGCTCCCTCTCCAAGGACAGCCTCTTGTGATAGACATACTTCCACTTGTTCACACTAGAGGCAAAATGAAATGACACATTGTCAATAGGTACCTCTGGGACACTAGCAGCCAGCTTGCTAGTGGTTGGCTTCTTCTTAGACAGAGATGTTGTGACATCACATGGGACATCTGAATCAGACTCCACCACAACAGCCTTGGTCTTCATTTTCTTGGGCACCTCCTTGCTCCAAGATTTTGCAGGTCCATGTCCTTTCCTTTTGAGGGGACTCTGAGTCACCTTTTGCTTGGGAGAAGTTGTCACATCCACCTCCCTAGTTGGGGACCTCTGCACCACTGTCTTCTTCTCTCTCCTAGTCCTAACTCTTTTGGCTAAGCTAGGGACAACTGAGGTCAACAGTTCATTGTCAGAGAGCTCTTCCATATTCACAGTGTCAACATTAGGGTTGTCACTGACATCTTGAGTGACACCGACCTTCTCACCCCTCACATTACCTGAGGGTTTGTCAATCTTTGACCCCTCATGAGCCTCAGGTTGCTCAACATTGTCAGAGACATTCTTTCTTAACACTACAGCGTTATCTTGACATGCAACAATATCAGGTATGATAGTGTTCAAAGGAACAGAAACCCCAGGAACATTCTGATTACCAGATAGTATCTGAGTGACAATAGTTGCAATGGAGTTATGCACATACCTCGAGCCTTCCCTTGTTTGTTCATCAAGAGCGATTTCTGATGAAAATCCGGAGACCGTTTCCTTAGGTCTTCTTGCATGGGACGAAGTTGCAGCGTCAGCAACAGGATCCTCCCGGTTAGGGTTGCAAGACTCAGTGATGGGGGAATCAGACATGGTCGTGTAGGTGGTTGAGTCGGATTTGTGCGACATGATTAACGTCTCGGAGGAGAGTTGAACCGTTTCTTTGGAAGAAAATCTGCAAGACTGAGGATTGAAGCGATGGAATAGTAAACGCTTTTTGCACGAGTAATGTCTATTATTTGTTGACCACTCAGAGTGCACTCTTAATTGTTTAATAAGTTGCCTTACTAAATAGTAGCTAACTAGTATTATTAGTTGCTATAATTTCTCAGAGGCACGCATTCCCTCTTTGCCCTTAACTTTGTCAACCCGAGTAGCGTTCAATGTCATGACATTCTGAGTGACATTGTACTCAGTCTGCATCAGGTTCATACATACCAGTGATGAACCCCTGCTACTAGGAGCTAGGTATTTAGCTTCTGCAATGGACAATGGTCCACACATCTGTTTATTCCTTGCTACTGCTCCACTTGTAGGATGACCAATACTTGACAATGACTCACAGCTTTCAATCAGACATTTTTCACAGTCTGCCTTTCTTTTCACAAGCAGATTTAGGATTGTTTCCTTGGATATGATCTTCTTCATTCCTTTTAAATGAAGTTGTCCAAGTCTTCCATGTTCCAGCTTCACTCCCAGCTCTCCCTTGGCTAAGGGGCACTTGGGGGAGAAGAGTGAGTCTTCGGATATCCATAGATAACAGTTATATTTGGATCTGGCTCCTCTCATTACTTCCTGGTTGCAACCATTCAACACCACACAACCTCCCCTAGTGCATTTCACATTCAATCCTTGGTCACATAGCTAGCTTATGCTGATGAGATTAGCAGTTAGTCCTCTTACTAACAGCACATTACTCAGTTTTGGAACTCCAGGGCAATCCAGCTTACCAACACCCTTGACTTCTCCTTTAGTTCCATCACCAAATGTCACATACTTGGTGACATGGGGTTGTAGGTCCACCAATAAGTTGCTCATTCCAGTCATATGTCTTGAGTAGCCACTATCAAAGTACCAGTCTTGTCTGGTAGGAGCCCTTGGAGATGTGTGAGCTAGTTTAGCAACACATTGTTGATTCTCAAAGGAGCGATTAAGCTTAGATGCCTGCTGCTTAGGTCTGACATGAGATGTCTGATTATTAGCCCATTTTTGTTTCTTAATGGGGGCATTAAGCTTAGACGCCTTCTGCTTAGGTCTGACTTGAGTATTCTGGTTGGGATAACCATGCAGCCTGTAGCAGAAGGGTTTTATGTGACCAAATCTACCACAGTAATGACATCTCCATCTCTGAAATTTCTTCTTCTGATGGTTACTCATTCTGGTTCTCTGATGTTGAGACATCGGTTGTGACTTCTGCTTGAATTTCTGAACTTCAGCCTTAGATCTTTTGAGTTCAGCTGGAGACTTCTTAGCCAAGCCTAAACCAGACATGGTTCTTGACTTCTGTCCTACCTTTATAATCTCTTCCAAGGTGTCAGTTCCTTTGTTCAACATTCTGATGGATTTTGTCATTTGTTCTAGCTTAGCTGTCACCAAAGCAATCTCACCATTCAGACCATCTATGACTTTCAGCTGATTCTGTTTCTCAGCTTCCAGCTCTTTGATGAGTTTCTTCTGCTTTTCTCCTTGGATACATACTTCTGCACTTTTAACACATAACTCTTTATATGAAGCAGCAAGTTCATCCAAGGTAAGCTCATCCCCGCTTGAGTTATCCTCTGAGGCACAAACACTGGTCAGAGCAGTGACATGTTTAGCAGATTCTCCTTCAGATTCACTCTCAGAGTCTTCTTCAGACCAAGTGGCAGCTAGCCCTTTCTGTTGCATCTTGAGGAATGTAGGGCATTCAGCTCTAATATGACCATAACCTTCACATCCATGGCACTGGATTCCCTTGCCATGAGTGACCTTTTCTTCATATTTTGACTTTCTACTGATGTCATATGAAGAGTTCTTGACATTAGGTCTACCCTGTTGATCAACCTTCTTTATGAACTTGTTGAACTGTCTTCCAAGCATGGCTAGGGCTTCTGAAATGCTTTCATTTCCCCCAATGTTTCCTTCTTCTGAATTCTCTTCAGTATTTGATACAAATGTTATGCTTTTGTTCTTCTTTTCATCATTCTCACAGAAGCCCATTTCAAAGGTTTGGAGAGAACCAATGAGCTCATCCACCTTCATATTGCAGATGTCTTGAGCCTCCTCTATGGCTGTGACCTTCATAGCAAATCTCTTCGGCAAGGACCTGAGAATCTTTCTTACAAGTTTCTCTTCAGCCATTTTCTCACCTAGTCCACCAGAGGTGTTTGCAATTTCAAGAATATTCATGTGAAAGTCATGAATAGTCTCATCCTCTTTCATCCTCAGATTTTCAAACTTGGTGGTCAGCATCTGAAGTTTGGACATCTTCACCTTGGAGGTACCTTCATGAGTTATCTTGAGGGTATCCCAAACTTCCTTAGCTAGCTCACAGTGGTGCACCAGCCTGAAGATGTTCTTACTGATTCCATTGAACAATGCATTCAAGGCCTTAGAATTTCCAAGGGCTAATGCCTCTTGCTCCTTGTCCCACTCTTCTTCAGGAATTTGCACACTGACTCCATCTTCACCTGTCTTCGTTGGATGTTCCCATCCTTTGTTGACAGCTCTCCAGACTTTGCTGTCTAGAGACCTTAAGAAGGCTATCATACGAGGCTTCCAGTCATCATAGTTAGAGCCATCCATCATGGGTGGTCTATTTGAGTGTCCTATATCCTTGTCCATGGTACTAGAAAGTAACTTCCCTAGATCTCACCCAGAAATTAACAGGCAGGGTGCCTGCTCTGATACCAATTGAAATTCTAGTTATCAGACTTTCGATGTCACACGGGTTGTTATGACATCCAATTCTGCACAGACAAGAATTATGCAGAACTTAAAAGTAAGTGCAGCAAATAACACAAGTAATTGTTTACCCAGTTCAGTCCAACATGACCTACGTCTGGGGGCTACCAAGCCAGGGAGGAAATCCACTATTAGTAGTATTAATTCAAAGCTAAACTCCCCCGTTTACAACTCTTCACTTAACCCCTACCCAATGCAATTTCAATCTTACACTAAGATCAGAGTTCCTACTCACTCCCCCTCAATCACCTCAGTGATTACTACCTTTAATCAATATTAAAGACAATTTTGAAGTCACACTTCAAACAACTCTTGATTGTGCTTAACAGCTTTAATCAAGATACACAGCACTCACGCTTAAAAGCTTAGAGTGACACAACACTTACAACTCAATGAACACCCTATACCAATGCAATCATCTACGTGATAATAACTTGGCTTACAAGATATGTCTAATACAAGACTCACAAAAATACAGCAGTGAAGTATGATGGTGTAGCACCTCAAATTTGCACCTCCCATTTTGTACATACATTTTCATGTTAGGTCATTAACATTACATTGTCCACTGCATAGCATTGCATTGTCCATTGGCCTAGTGCAAGTCATCAGTCAAGACTGGTCAGGAGATCCAGTCAAGCAAGCCAGCAAGTGCATTCTCTATTGAAACAAAGCCCTAAGGTTGGTTCAACAAGTTCATGTGACCTAGGGATCATTTTGAAGTGGTTTGGCCAAAGATTGGATGCTCAAAGATCATCAGTCATTGCACAATTCATTTGAAACCCTAGAAAGTCAACTGTGGTCAACTGTGCATGAAATCATGGATTTGAAGGTGGGAGATGGTTAGAGAGGCCTCATTCATGTCCATACAAGTATCATTTGACATTTCAAAGATCAACATTGAAGAATTTGAGGTCAGATGAAAAGTTTCCAAAAATAGTAAGTGACCTGTAATTTCAAATTGCCAAAAATGGAAAGGTCTTCTCTTCAAAATTACATGTCCAAAGAAGCTTCAAATGAAATTTTGTCCAACATGAAAGTTGAAGATCTTTCTCTCACCTTTCCAAAAAGTCCAAGAACATCCATTTCTCATGTGTGGTTGAAGAATTATGATCAAATCATTTTCGATGGAATTTGAACTTCAAGAAGGCATAACTTTTGAACCAAAAGGCCAAATCATGTGGTTCTTTTTGCAACATTTCACTCTTGATATGCTCTATCTAAATCATGCATTACCATTCATCAAATCTCATCACAAAAATATTGCATTTTTCATGTGAATTGAATTTGAATTTGGAGGGAAAAAGTGCAATTTGAAAATTAAGCATTTTACACACTTCCATTCACTTGCATTTGGTCTTAAACAGCATTTGGAGTGTGTTTGGTTCATAAAATGTGCACTGTAGCAACATTTCCATGCATATGAGGTGAATTAGTAATTTTGCATTACACTTGCATTTCAATTAATTTCATTTGCATTTGGTTAATTGGGATTAAGAACTTGATTAACAGCACATATATATTGCAAATCCTAACAGAATTGGTAATTAACACTTCATTTGGTTGAGATCTAGATCAAATTGCAAAATCTCCAAAACTTTTTCTCTGAACTTTTCATCCAAATTCTGCATGATCCTTTGCTTATTCTTCATTGATTCATCATCCACGAGTGCTATTGGATCTTCTGCAAGCAAGGAATCATCATCTTCGAGCTGTTTTAAGAACTGCCAAAGCAAGCTTCATCCATGGCAGCTGTAGATTTCATCACTATCGAGCACAACTGAGCTATAATCCTTCCTCCATTCATTTACTGAAGAGCATAGGAGCTTCTGTTTCCACCTGGCAAAGCCTGAAAACTCCAAAATCCAATTCTGCAATCTTTGAAGGTTGGAATTCGAAACTTGTAATTGTTGAAATCATGATATGCGTTATGTAGATCTTGAATCCATGAGTATTCTGAGCTTTGTACTTTTAATTTTCATCAAGAATTGAGTGAGATATTGTGAAGTTAAGTTTGATACATGAAACTTCTTTGGCTCGATTCGTGCTTGATATTGAGATTTAGGTTAAATTGATGTTATATTGTTGATGTACATTAGAAGAGGAGTCCAATGGTGTATTGTTTGTTAATTTCTGTGACAAAATGTTCTTGATGATGAAGAACGTATGAAGCTGATGATGAACCCTAGGTTTTCATTTTCCAGATTTCGTTTGATCTTGTGAAGCGCATGTTGCATGTATTTTGTTGTTTTTCGCCCATGCACTAGTCATACCATGCCACGTACTTTAAATGAAACGCAGCGCTTCAATGTAGCGCGCGCTAGTTTGAATCCTAACACGGATCGATTCTCCGCTCCAGCACTTTCCACATGAGCCTTTACATTTTAATTCATTTATGCTTACATGTTCATGCTACTTGTTTCATGCATTTTAATTTTTTCTCTCCATTCCAAAAATCATAACTCCATGAATACTTATCCAATTGATGTGAGGTTTTTTGCACAATGATCCTTATCATGTCTTCTATTTTATGGATATTTATCCAAGATTTGTGCACGGTTGGAATTGTTTTTAGCCTAGGATTTGTTCATGTATGTCATTTCTTGCACCTTGCTTGCCATTCCTTTTGTGAAATAATGATGCTTAATCCAATGAAGCTGAAAATTTGCATGTGTAAACTAAAGTTCCTTAGGGACATTTTGGCATTGAGTTTGTGATTTTATCATTTCTGGTTGTGGAGATATGCTATGATGAATATAGGTGTGACAATGTGTGTCACACCATTTCTTGTTCAATTTGCTGATTTTATTTGCCATGCCATATGAACTTCAAATGACCTGAAATTTTGTATGATGATACTTCTGGATGTTAGGATTGAGTATGAATTTTTGTAGAATTTTTGAGTGCATTTCCAATTTGTTTGAGATTTTCTTTGCTGATTGGTCAAGTTTGGACTTTTTGATAGTCATGAATTTAAAAGATTTGTGAAATTCTTGATGTTTATTGGATGGACCTGAAATTTTGCACATGTATTCTAGACACTTTGAAGTTTGCCATGGCTTTGGTTTGATGTCCATATCTTGTTTGGATTATGTTTTATGCTTGTGTGAAGTTGATGCATGAATTTGTGCTTCCTTTGAGCTTGTTTTGCCTTGCCTTGCCTTGCCTTATGGATTTTATTTGACATGCTTCCACTTATCCAAATGACTTGAATTTTGGTGTGATGATCCTATGATGAATTCTGTTTAGCCATGATTTTTCTTGGGATTTATTGAATTGGTTTTGCATTGATGTGGATTGATTCATTCTGTTTGGTTCTATGAGTTTTCAATTTACATGCTTTGTACTAAATGCTTTATGAAATGAAATTGGTGCATGATATGAATGTGAGATCTTTTGGATTTTGTTCCTAACTGATTAATCTTGATTCTTGATAATTTTCATGTTCTGTTTTGGTTTATTGCCCCCATTTTGACCCTAGGCCTTGTCCTAGTGGTTAGTGCTTAATGTTTGAGCTTTGTTTCAGGTCAAAGAGCACAATTGCTTATACTTGATGGTGTGCACTCAATTGGAGTTGGTCCATTGCTTGTTTATGACTAACCTTGAGTTTGTTTTGTAGGCTTTGAGACTTGTACTTAGGCCTTGTGGCTTGCACCTTTGTGCATTGCTTTGCTTGATTGTTGTTTGACTATGTACAGTTAACTGTTGACCATTGTTTGTTTGACTTTTGTTTGAGTTGCGTACTGATTATGTTGGATTGTTTTCAGGTACCTTAGTTGCTATAGTTCCTTTGTGAACTTGCTTTTGCTTTGCTTGATAGCTTGAGCATTGAGGTATAATGACTCTAACTCCATGTAGTCTGGAAGACCTGGCCTGTTATTTGGTCAGGCACCTGTCTGAAGTCCTCCTTAAGAGGCGATGCTTGTGATTGTTTATATTTGTCCCCAAGCATATCAAAGACCTTTGATAAGGCAATTGGCAGATACAAGAGATGTGCAATCCATCTCTTGCTATTCAGTTGAGTCATCCCTTTGCTCACACAACTGGTGTTGATGCATTGTGGATATTAACCCAAGATCCATGTTGAGTCAGTCATAAGTGTAGAAGGGTTCCCACTTTCTGAACCCACGCTTCATTTGTCTAAAAGCTCTCCCAGGCCAGGGATAAGAGCTGTGAGGCACACCCCTCACTTCCTATTTCATCTGCTTCACCCTAACTCTCAACGTTAGGGTTAAGAGCTAACATCACCCTGTTACAGTGGCTTGTTTATCGAGGTTGACATGATCCCTTGACTAAAGCCTAGCCTTGTTTGAGCCCCTCTTTTTGTACATAGTGTGTGTGCTTGCTTTGTGCTTTTGTATGACTGTTTGTGCTGCTTAGGATAGCTTGCTCCCTGTGCAAGTTAGATAGCAACCTTAACTTAGGGATGATTTGCATGATAACATCTAGGCTCGAGTCGTAGTCTCCCTAGTTGTGTCTCCCTTTGTTATCTGGTTAGGCTAGTTCTTTGTCCCTGCGTAGGGGAACTACGTCACCCTGATCCTCATACCAGATGAGGTACGTAGGCAGGAGATGAGCTGATCTCTCCGGGCGCCCTTTTGTTTTTTCTTTGTGTGTGTTAGGAGATGGATGTAAGACCAGCGATTGGCATTCCGTATCCTCTTGTTGTGTGCTTGGAGTCCGATGTAAGTCCAGCGATTGGCATTTGGTTTCTAGTGTGGGTGTGTTTGGTTCGGAGTCCGATGTAAGTCCAACGATTGGCATTCGGCTTCCATGTTTGCCTGTTTTGTGTGGAGTTTGACGTAAGCCCAGCGATTGGCAGTCGATTTCCTGTGTTTGTTTTGTTTGGCGTGCGTTAGCCGAGCTACGAGTGCTCTGATTCTTCTTTAGTCCGAGAAGATACGTATGCATAGGATGCGACATCCTAGCGAGCACGTTTCCCTCTGTCCGAACTACGTCGACTCTGATGTCCATGCTTGATAGACTACGTAGGCCCAGGATGCGATATCCTGCCGAGTTAGTTTCGTTTGTTTTCTTGTGTCTCTTTCAGCCAGTGTGTGTTTGTGAGCAGTGTTTTAGCAACCATTTTCCTTCCTTTTGTGCGTGGATCCCGTCGAGTACGACGGATGCGTAGGGGTGCTAATACCTTCCCTTCGCATAACCGACTCCCGATCCCATTCTCTTTGGTCGCGAGACCATGTCTTTTCCAGGTTTACTTCGAGCGTTTCCTTTCCCTCTTTTGGGATAAATAACGCACGGTGGCGGCTCTGTTGTTTCGTTTTCCCGCCGGTTTTTCGCGTAATGCGACAACTGGCGACTCTGCTGGGGATACCAAAGAGAAGTTGACCTCTTGTTGGTTCATCTTCCCTAAGCGAGTCTCTCCTAGCGCTCTCTAGGTTAGGGTTTTGGTTGCTATTTGCTGTTATTTATCGCATTCATGATTATTATGTTGTATATATGTGCATATCTGTTTACATGCATCATACTATCATTGTGCTGATCCTGTACAAGTTGGTTCCTCTGTTTGGGGTGGGTGTTCTGAGTGGGGCTAAAACCCAGGCCCGAGTATACACCTAGGATTAGTGTGGTCTCGCGTTTCCTCACTTGCTGTATCAACATGTTGTTGCGACGTGTCACCACAGCCGGACGAGGTTCATTTGAGAGAGTCCTTCCGTTTGGAGTTATTCCACTCAGGTTGGATGATCTCATCTGAGCTATTGACTTCGGTGACCGTTCTTTCCCGGATCTTTGGTTGAGACGATCTTAAGAGAGCTACAACGGCACACCCGAAAGGGCAAACCCGTTGAGTATCTTCGCCCGATTGTCGAGACCATTGTCCGCCTTAGGATGACCTTGTTAGAATTCACCTGTGAGGGGAGGGTTTGAGTCTTGCAAGTACAGTTTCTGCCAATGATGCTGTGTTGATGATCTTAAGTCGGATTTATGGATCTTTATTTCTGGACGCCGGAGGTTTGATCCTGGTATTGATCGGAGGGTTCCGTTTATTTCGGATCCCTGGGCTGAATTTGAGGGTAATTGCTCAGATGTTGACTTGGGTTCAGATGACTTTTGGGTTTCAGATGATTTGTGGTTCCGAGTTCAGGCCGAAGCTTTGATCCTGTGCCACGTGATGCTCAGCTGACCAGTCATGGCTCCATCATTTGCATCATAGCATGTTTATTTTCAAAAAAAAAAGAAGAAGAAAAATGTATAATAATGCATGAAAAAAGTTAACCTGCATACACATCACGCACATCATACACATATCATTTTGCATAACAGGTGTTCTTGCTCGCGACTTCTCATTCTGGTTCCTGTGTCAGGCAGGATAGTTGATCAGAGACCGCACCGGTATTCAACCAGACTCAATCAACAGAGAAGTATGGATCAGGTTTAGACTGAGTTGGCTGAGATGAGGGCGAACATGGCCCAGTTTATGACGATGATGCAAGGGGTTGCGCAAGGTCAGGAAAAGCTTAGAGCCCTGGTTCAGAGACAAGAGACCGTGATTCAGACGTCCAACCGTGCTTCGCCTGTTGTTGCACCTGCTCATGAGAATGTCAATGTTGCTGCTCCTGCTAACGACTATGCCGTCGGGGATGAACTAAGGGGGATAAGAATTAATGGACAGCCTCTTGCTGCTGAGACTGTCAATGTTAGAGCTACCCGGGCTCCGGTTCGTCATCCTGCTCCTATTGTCGACAGACAAGAGGACATGTTCACGCTGCTGAGTGAAGATGATGAGGTGGTCAGAGTTGAGGATAGGGATCGAAAGGTTGATGCCCTAGCTGAGAAGATAAGAGCGATGGAATGTCAAAATTCCCTTGGGTTCGATGTGACCAATATGGGGTTGGTTGAAGGATTGAGGATTCCCTACAAGTTTAAAGCGCCGTCTTTTGATAAGTATAACGGTACTTCTTGCCCTCGCACCCACGTGCAGGCATATTATCGGAAAATCTCTGCTTACACCGATGATGAAAAGATGTGGATGTATTTTTTCCAAGATAATCTATCTGGGGCTTCTTTGGATTGGTACATGGAATTAAAGAGAGATTCGATCCGATGCTGGAGGGATCTGGGTGAGGCCTTCTTGAGGCAATACAAACATAACATGGATATGGCGCCTAGCCAGACTCAACTGCAGAGTCTATGTCAGAAGTCAGGTGAAAGCTTCAAGGAGTACGCCCAGAGGTGGCGTGAATTGGCTGCGAGAGTTCAACCCCCTATGCTGGAAAGGGAGTTAACTGACATGTTTATTGGTACTCTTCAAGGAGTATTCATGGACCGGATGGGAAGCTGCCCATTCGGTAGTTTTTCTGATGTTGTCATTTGTGGAGAGAGGACTGAGAGCTTGATCAAAGCCGGTAAGATCCAAGATGCTGGTTCCTCTTCTTCTAAGAAACCTTTTTCTGGGGCACCTCGCCGAAGAGAGGGTGAAACTAATGTTGTTCAGCACCGCAGAAATCAGAACAGAAGTCAGTACCGTCAGGTTGCTGCAGTGACAATTCCTGCACCTCAACAACGTCAACCTCCGCAACAACAGAGGGTTCAACAACAAATGCCACAACAACAACAACAACAGCAACAACGTCCGTATCAGTCGAGGCAGAGGATGCCTGATAGACGTTTTGATCCCTTGCCGATGACCTACGCTGAGTTATTGCCGGAGTTGCTCAGGCTAGGATTTATGGAACTGAGGACCATGGCGCCATTGACAAAAATACCACCTGGGTATGATGCCAATGTGCGTTGTGACTTTCACTCTGGTGCGTCGGGACACCATATAGAGAACTGCAGGGCTTTCCATCATAAAGTCCAGGACCTGATTGATGCCAAAACTATCAATTTCGCTCCTGTACCGAATGTTGTAAATAACCCTATGCTTGCGCATGGTGCTCACTGGGTGAATAGCATTGAAGGGTGTAATACCCCAAAATTTACCCTTCATTTTTCCTGGAAAAAAAAAAAAAACGAAAAAAAAAACGAAAAAAAAAAACGAAAAAAAAAACGAAAAATAAATAAATAAATAAAATTAATTAAATAAATAAATAAAATATAACAAATTTTTTTTGGACTTGGGTCTCCCTCATTTGAGCACAACTACCCCCAACCCATAGGTCAGCCGAGCTACGAAGACTCTGATTCTCATATTCATATGAGATACGTATGCAGTGGATGCGACATCCGCGCGAGTCATTTTCTCTTAACCTTTTTAGTAAATAAACACATTAGGTAAACCCACACCCTTTAGACAAAAACCACAAAAGTGGATCCCTAAAGTACTATGGATGCGTAGGGGTGCTAATACCTTCCCTTCGCATAACCGACTCCCGAACTCAAGATTTGGTTGCGAGACCCCGTCTTGTCCTTTCCTTTTTCAGGTTTACTTCGAGCGTTTCCTTTCCCTCCTTTGGGATGAATAACGCACGGTGGCGACTCTTCTGTCTTTTTCTTTCGCCGGTTGTTTTTTTTGCGCACTGTATTTTTCAGGTTGCGACAGCTGGCGACTCTGCTGGGGAAACTAAGAAGTTGACCTCTTGCTGGTCCACCTTCCCTAAGCGAGTCCCTCCTAGCTTTTGTAGTTTGTTTGTTTATTGGGTGTTCATGCTTTTGTACAGTTATTTATTTACCTGCTTTACCTTATTGCATGGTGTACATATCATTGTTGTATCTGTTGGCTGGCTATGGCTGCTTGGTGATCTTTGTGAGATGAGTTCTATACCCGAACTCGAGTGCACTTAAGATAGGAGAATGGCATAGTCCTGTCAACTTGTGTGGAGTTATTCCTTAGCGAGTTGACTTGCAAGCCCATTCACTTGGTGGAGGTCATGTTGAGATCAATAATGTCACATAAGTAAGTTGTGGTTAGACATTACTTGTTCCAATATAGACCTAAGAAGCCAAGGACCTTAGTTTACCAAACCCATCTTGGCCTATTTGTAGGACGTAGTGCGAAAGTCGTTCAAGTGTAAGATTTGATACGATTGTTACGCGATACTACACTCATAAGAGTCTCTCTTGAGAATATTGTTGGAATACGAGTAGTCGTTCCTCTGATAATATCCGAAAGATGGGATTATGACTATGGGAACCTTTTGTAGAACATGTTTGGCAGGTTTAAACCTTAGTACACTCCTTTTGGGTGGTTCTTAACCTAAACTCCATGCTCGTGACTTGCGACAAACCCTTGATTCATGGTTGATCCGATCAGGTATCCTTAATATCAATGAAACTCGGGTGTTGATAAGGTGTAAACCATAATCCACCAAAATGGGTGGTTGATATTAAGGATAACATGACCCATCCCATGACCTTTGTTTGGTGTGCTCTTGATTTCTCTCCAGACAGTGCAACCTGACAGATGTTCAAGCAGATACAGCAATCCTGATTGACATGCCACTGCATTGCATTCACATCATCACATCATTTGCATTCACATCACTTAACACATGTTTATCCTTTTCAAGGGGGTTTAAATCTTCTTCTTGATTCTAGTCGGGGTTTTCTTCTTACATTGTTTATCAAATGTGAGACTGGATTCAAGGGGTAGAATACTTTTGGAATTGATAAACATGTCATTGCATTTGCATAGTCATCCGCATGTCTTGCATAACAGGTACCGCCACAGTGTTCTCAGTTTGTTTGGTGTCCCACTAGCAGGATAGCTGACTCAGGCATTCACCGATACGGTACCCGAAGGAATCAACAAAGAGCGATGGAGAGCCTACAAGCAGAGCTCGCCGAGATGAAGATTCGCATGAATCAGTTCATGGATTTGGTTCAAGGGGTGGCTCAAGGACAGCAGGAGCTTAGATTGTTGGTGCAGAGGGATCCTCCTATTACTCAACCGGAGACGTTGGCTGATCCTCCAGCTGGAGAGGCTAATGGTCCCAATGGACCGGGGCCTATCCCGATCCTACATGTCAACCTAGATCAACAACCTATTCAGGATGGTCAGGATGATCAGTTCCCCTTGCTTCAGGAAGACTTTGGCATGGACCCCATGTTTAGAAGATTGGAAGAGAGGTTGAAAGCAGTGGAAGGACAGAATCTTCTGGGAGTAGATGTTGCTGACTTGGGGCTGGTCCCAGGTGTGAGAGTGCCACCGAAATTCAAGGTCCCGATATTTGACAAATACAATGGCAGTTCTTGCCCCAAAACTCACGTGCAAGCCTATTTCCGTAAAATGGTTGCATACTCTGATGACGAGAAGCTACTTATGTACTTCTTCCAGGATAGCCTAGCTGGGGTATCCTTGGAATGGTATACGAGGCTGGACAAAGCCCACATCCGTTGCTGGAGGGATTTGGCAGAGGCTTTCGTGAAGCAGTATCAGTATAATGCAGACATGGTGTAACACCCTTCTAAAATACCCCAAATATTTAATAACAACAACAAATATTTATATCAGAGTAATCATGCACCAAGGGTGTCACACAACATTTCACACCATAAAAACTGTCATGCTCTTTATTTAATCAAAATAAACATTAACATTTTTGTTTGCAAATTTCGCAGCGGATAGAAATCAACCAACCATTCAAAACATATAACGTTTTACAGGTAAAAGGTTCAACAACCAACAATAAAACAATTAAAACCTCCCGTCCCGATGTTACATCTATCAGAGCACGACCCACTAAGTAGACTACACTAGACTCCAGGCACTAGCTTCTACTCACTCACTGCTCGTTACCTGAAAAATAGTTGTAAGGGTGAGTTCCTCAATCGATATAACAAACATTATAAATTATCATGTTATGTTAAGTAAATTTACACGTTAATCACCCTAATCATATCATGCATTCAGTAACGGCACATCAACTCGAATATCATACTCAATAACAACGTAAAATGCAACTCAATAACGACATAAATTGCAACTCAACAACAACATAAAATGCAACTCAAATGAGACTCGACTCGTCATGCATGTGGTACCATTCGGAGTAAAACTCCCAACTTAAAATCATTGCCAGTTTAGTGGGCATCAAGGCATAAGCCTTCAACTTTCAACTTAAAATTTTGCCAATCCAGGCCAACGTGGTGTGAGCAAAGCTCCGATTTTTGCCAATCCAGGCCAACGTGGTGTGAGCAAAGCTCCGACTTAATGCATATGAATGTACATGGCATACACGACTTTAAATTCCGACAACATAATAATAACAGCAACACAACAATGTTTTCAACATAATCAACTTATAATCAACGTTGGCTCATCAAGCCTACAACTCAGTATTTTCAACAACTTAACACAACTTATCAACATATTTATATCAACACTTCATAACATAAACTCAACAAAATTACTCATCGAAATCAACGAGAATATGCCAATCACCAATTATGTTCACAACATTGAAATATCAAATTTTCCAATTTCCAACAGTGTTAACCGGTTAACGCCCTGGGTTAACCGGTTAACGCAGGACAAAAATACATTTTCTGGCAAAACGCAACAGTGTTAACCGGTTAACACCCTGGGTTAACCGGTTAACGCAGGCAAAACAACAGTCCCTGCGCTAACACAAGGCAGAATGCAGAGTTCTCCGCATTTTCCGCCGTTGGAGGACTTCCGGACCTCCGATTCAACTTCCGTAAAAAGCTACATTATCGGAAAATCACGACGCATACAATTATCGATTCAATTTCAGTTTTCATACAACTTATTCATCACAATTTTCTCAGCATTCTAAATCCCAATTAGGGTCAATTCAACGGCTATCACTACCCATGACATGTTAATCTATAATACCCATCAAACGACGATAAACCCCCCTTACCTGAGATAATCCGGCAATCTCTAAGCTTCAAGCTTTTCCGTTCTTCAACCTTTGCTCTCTTGCTCCTCCTCTTCGCCCTTTCTCCACTTTCACTTTTCAACCGCTTCTCTGTTTCACGTGAAAACTCTTTACCAACAATTGAAACCCTTTTTCCTTATTCCAACTTATATATTTTCCACTAATTATTATTCCAAATAATAATAATAATAATAATCCAATAATTCAATTTATTTAATTAAATTATTAAATATATTATTAACTTAATTTAAATAATCCTCTTATTTAATTCGGGGTGTTACAACTCTCCCCTACTAAAAGAGTTTTCGTCCTCGAAAACATACCTCAAGCAAATAACTCCGGATAAGACTCCTTCATCTGACTCTCCAGTTCCCAAGTCACATTGCCACCTGCTGGTCCTCCCCAAGCTACCTTCACCAAGGCGATCTCTTTACCCCGCAACTGCTTCAACTCTCGATCCTCAATCCTCATAGGTGATGTTTCAACGGTCAGGTTATCTCTCACCTGTACATCATCTACTTGGACTACATGCGACGGATCATGAATGTACCTCCTCAATTGAGACACATGAAAAACCTCATGCAAATTCGCAAGTGACGGCGGTAAAGCGATACGATAGGCTACTTCTCCTATCCTCTCCAAAATCTGATAAGGACCAATAAATCGAGGTGTTAACTTCTTTGACTTCAAAGCTCGACCAACCCCAGTTATCGGAGTAACACGAAGAAACACGTGATCTCCCTCTAGGAACTCAAGTGATTTCCTCCTCTTGTCATGATAACTCTTCTGACGACTCTGAGCAATTCTCATCTTCTCCTGAATCATCTTAATCTTTTCCGTAGTTTGTTGAACAATTTCCGGTCCAACCACAGCACTCTCACCGGACTCATACCAACATAAAGGTGTCCGACATCTCCTACCATACAAAGCTTCAAACGGCGCCATACCAATGCTCGAATGAAAACTATTGTTGTAGGTAAACTCAATCAAGGTAAATAACAGTCCCAAGCACCTCCCTTCTCCAAAACACAAGCTCTCAAAAGATCCTCTAGTGACTGAATCGTCCTCTCAGTCTGACCATCAGTCTGCGGATATTATGCAGAACTCAATCTCAGCTTAGTTCCCAAAGCCCTCTGCAAACCTTCCCAGAACTTCGAGGTAAATCTAGGATCTCTGTCCGAAACAATACTCGACGGAATACCATGCAAACTTACAATTTTCTCAATATACAACTCGGCTAATCTCTCTAACGGATAATCCATTCTGATCGGAATGAAATGAGCCGATTTTGTCAATCTGTCAACAATCACCCAAATAGCTTCAAAATTCTTATTTGTCCTCGGCAAACCAGAAACAAAATCCATAGTGATACTATCCCACTTCCACTCTGGAATAGCCAACGGTTGCATTAGCCCAGACGGCTTCTGATGCTCAATCTTCGACTTCTGACAAGTCAAACAGGAATAAACAAAGCTCGCAATTTCTCTTTTCATTCCCAGCCACCAAAATAACTTCTTCAAATCATGATACATCTTCGTAGCTCCAGGATGAATACTCAACCCACTACGATGCCCTTCTTCAAGAATACTCTTCTTAAGTTCGGTAACATTCGGAACGCACACCCGATTACCAAATTTCAGAATACTATTCTCATCAACTCTGAATTCGCCACCTTGACCTTGATTCACTAGAGTCAACTTATCAACCAAAAGCATATCGGATTTCTGACCCTCTCTGATCTCATCCAGAATACCACTTGTCAACTTCAACATCCCCAACTTAACACTATTGTGAGTACTCTCACACACCAAACTCAAGTCTCTAAACTGCTCAATTAAATCTAATTCCTTAACCATTAGCATAGACATATGTAATGATTTCCGACTCAATGCATCAGCCACTACGTTTGCTTTACCCGGATGGTAATTCAAACCAAAGTCATAATCCTTCAGAAACTCTAACCATCTTCTCTGTCTCATATTCAGCTCTTTCTGATCAAACAAATACTTTAAACTTTTATGGTCACTGAAAACCTCAAATCTTGACCCATACAAGTAATGCCTCCATAACTTCAGAACAAACACCACAGCCGCCAACTCTAAATTGTGCGTCGGATAGTTCCTCTCATGAACCCTTAGCTGTCTCGAAGCATAAGCTATAACCTGCTTATTCTGCATCAACACGCCACCCAAACCCAACAATGAAGCATCACAGTAAACCTCAAATGGTTCCGACGGACTCGGTAATATCAGAATAGGAGCAGTAGTCAACCTTCTCTTTAACTCTTGGAAACCTTCTTCACATTTTGAATCCCAAACAAACGCTTGCCCCTTCCTAGTCAACATCGTCAACGGTAACGCCAACTTAGAAAATCCCTCAATGAACTTCCTATAATAACCAGCCAAACCAAGGAAACTTCGAATCTCAGCAACAGACTTCGGAGCTTCCCACTTAGATACCGCTTCTATCTTAGAAGGATCAACAGCAACTCCACCTCTTGAAATCACATGACCAAGAAAACTCACTTCTCCTAACCAAAATTCACACTTGGACAATTTAGCAAACAACTTCTTTTCTCGTAGAACTTCTAAAACCACTCTCAAATGCTCAGCATGCTCTTTTTCAGATTTCGAATACACCAAAATGTCATCAATAAACACCACAACAAACTTGTCTAGGTACGGATGGAAAATCCTATTCTTATACTCCATAAATACTCCAGGCGCATTAGTCACACCAAAAGGCATTACAGAATACTCATAATGTCCATACCTTGTTCTGAAAGCAGTCTTCTGAATATCCTCGGTTTTCACACGGATCTGATGATACCCAGATCTCAAATCTATTTTGCTGAACGCACTTGTCCCAACCAACTGATCCATCAAATCATCAATCCTCGGCAAAGGATACCGATTCTTGATCGTCACTTTATTCAGTTGCCTGTAGTCCACACACAACCTCATAGTACCTTCTTTCTTCTTAACCAATAGCACTGGTGCACCCCACGGTGACACACTCGGACGAATAAATTTCTTATCCAATAGATCTTCCAACTGACTCTTTAATTCAGTTAACTCAACAGCAGACATACGGTACGGAGCCATCGATATCGGTCTAGTACCAGGTACCAAATCAATCGAGAACTCCACTTCACACTCTGGTGGCAATTCATTCACCTCTTCCGGAAACACATCAGGAAAATCACACACCACGGCTAGATCGCCAATCACCAGTTTATCTTTAGCCTCCAAAGTCGCTAACAGCATAAACAACTCTGCCCCATCAGCTACTTCTTCATTCACTTGCCTTGCTGATAGAAACAAACTCTTTCTCTCCTCAATCTCAGGAAAGACCACCGTCTTATCAAAACAGTTGATAGAAACTCGGTTAAACACCAACCAGTTCATACCCAGAATAACATCAATCTGCACTAGTGGAAGACACACTAGGTCCATCCCAAAGTCTCTACCAAAAATACTCAAAGGACAGTTTAAACAAACTGAAGTAGTAGTCACTGAACCCTTCGCAGGAGTATCAATTACCATACTACCAAACATCTCAGATATCTCTAACTTAAGTTTCACAGCACAACCCAAAGATATAAAGGAATGAGTCGCACCTGTGTCAATAATAGCTACAAGAGGAAAGCCATTAATATAACACGTACCTCGGATAAGTCTGTCCTCACTGGAGGTTTGAGTTCCGGTCAATGCGAACACCTTCCCAGTCTGAGATTTCTTTGGCTTCTGACACTGACTTCCAATATGCCCTTCTTCGCCACAATTAAAACAAATCACTTCCTTGTGCTTGCAATCAGCTATTGCATGCCCAGTCTTACCACAACGAAAACATCTCTTTACTTCAACAGTACATACATTACTCTTATGACCAGCCTGACCACATTTGAAACAGACTATACCAACAGGATCACCTCCCCTACTAGTCCTCTGAGCCGGAGCAGCTCCTTGTTTCCCTTTTCCCACTGGGGCATCATACGGCTTGCCACGATTTTGATGTTGCTTGCCCCTGCGGTCACTGACAATCTTGTAATGAGCATTATTGTCTTCTTCATATATCCTGCAGCTATCAACCAATTCAGTAAAAATGCATATCTTCTGATACCCAACAGCCTTCTTAATTTCAGAGCGCAGTCCGTTTTCAAACTTGATGCACTTTGAAAATTCAGCACCAGCACCAGTGTAATGAGGATAAAATTTGGATAGCTCCACAAATTTCGCAGCATAATCAGTGACAGACATGTTTCCTTGCTTCAGCTCAAGGAACTCAATTTCCTTCTTACCACGGACATCTTCCGGGTAATACTTTCTCAGGAATTCCCTACGGAATACATCCCAAGTAATGACTTCACCTGCCACGGTCAACCTCTCGTGAGTCTCTAGCCACCAGTCATCAGCTTCGACTGCTAGCATGTGAGTACCATACCGAACCTTCTGAGCTGGAGTGCAATCCATAACACGGAAGATTCTCTCGATCTCTTTCAACCATCCCAAGGCTGCATCTGGATCATGCTTCCCTTTAAACACCGGCGGATTCTCTCTCTGAAAAGTCGCCAAGCTACGTGATCCAGCATCACCACCAGCATTTGGCAAATTCTGCACAGCTTGTGCCATCGCTTGCATTGCGGCAACCATTGCAGCGTCATTCCTTCCAGCCATTTCAACTTAACAATACAACACAACTTAAAAGTTAGACTAGTAACAATTACACAATTGTTAGACAGTAACGACACGACAACTGGCCGGACAGACCGACCTGCTCTGATACCACTAATGTAACACCCTTCTAAAATACCCCAAATATTTAATAACAACAACAAATATTTATATCAGAGTAATCATGCACCAAGGGTGTCACACAACATTTCACACCATAAAAACTGTCATGCTCTTTATTTAATCAAAATAAACATTAACATTTTTGTTTGCAAATTTCGCAGCGGATAGAAATCAACCAACCATTCAAAACATATAACGTTTTACAGGTAAAAGGTTCAACAACCAACAATAAAACAATTAAAACCTCCCGTCCCGATGTTACATCTATCAGAGCACGACCCACTAAGTAGACTACACTAGACTCCAGGCACTAGCTTCTACTCACTCACTGCTCGTTACCTGAAAAATAGTTGTAAGGGTGAGTTCCTCAATCGATATAACAAACATTATAAATTATCATGTTATGTTAAGTAAATTTACACGTTAATCACCCTAATCATATCATGCATTCAGTAACGGCACATCAACTCGAATATCATACTCAATAACAACGTAAAATGCAACTCAATAACGACATAAATTGCAACTCAACAACAACATAAAATGCAACTCAAATGAGACTCGACTCGTCATGCATGTGGTACCATTCGGAGTAAAACTCCCAACTTAAAATCATTGCCAGTTTAGTGGGCATCAAGGTATAAGCCTTCAACTTTCAACTTAAAATTTTGCCAATCCAGGCCAACGTGGTGTGAGCAAAGCTCCGATTTTTGCCAATCCAGGCCAACGTGGTGTGAGCAAAGCTCCGACTTAATGCATATGAATGTACATGGCATACACGACTTTAAATTCCGACAACATAATAATAACAGCAACACAACAATGTTTTTAACATAATCAACTTATAATCAACGTTGGCTCATCAAGCCTACAACTCAGTATTTTCAACAACTTAACACAACTTATCAACATATTTATATCAACACTTCATAACATAAACTCAACAAAATTACTCATCGAAATCAACGAGAATATGCCAATCACCAATTATGTTCACAACATTGAAATATCAAATTTTCCAATTTCCAACAGTGTTAACCGGTTAACGCCCTGGGTTAACCGGTTAACGCAGGACAAAAATACATTTTCTGGCAAAACGCAACAGTGTTAACCGGTTAACACCCTGGGTTAACCGGTTAACGCAGGCAAAACAGCAGTCCCTGCGCTAACACAAGGCAGAATGCAGAGTTCTCCGCATTTTCCGCCGTTGGAGGACTTCCGGACCTCCGATTCAACTTCCATAAAAAGCTACATTATCGGAAAATCACGACGCATACAATTATCGATTCAATTTCAGTTTTCATACAACTTATTCATCACAATTTTCTCAGCATTCTAAATCCCAATTAGGGTCAATTCAACGGCTATCACTACCCATGACATGTTAATCTATAATACCCATCAAACGACGATAAACCCCCCTTACCTGAGATAATCCGGCAATCTCTAAGCTTCAAGCTTTTCCGTTCTTCAACCTTTGCTCTCTTGCTCCTCCTCTTCGCCCTTTCTCCACTTTCACTTTTCAGCCGCTTCTCTGTTTCACGTGAAAACTCTTTACCAACAATTGAAACCCTTTTTCCTTATTCCAACTTATATATTTTCCACTAATTATTATTCCAAATAATAATAATAATAATAATCCAATAATTCAATTTATTTAATTAAATTATTAAATATATTATTAACTTAATTTAAATAATCCTCTTATTTAATTCGGGGTGTTACACATGGCTCCGGACAGAACTCAACTTCAGAATCTGTCTCTTAAAAGCAATGAGTGCTTCAGGGAATACGCTCAACGCTGGAGGGATACAGCTTCCCGTGTTCAGCCTCCTATGTTGGAAAAGGAAATGGCCAACATGTTCATGAATACGCTGCCTGGACCTTATCTAGAGCGTCTGGTGGGGTGCAATGCTTCCAACTTTGCTGATGTGGTCTCTACTGGAGAAAGGGTGGAGAATTACCTAAAGACCTATAAGAGCCAGAGTGGAGGGGAATCCTCATCAGGGGTGAAGAAGCCGTTCATTCAGGGACAGAAGAGGAGAGAAGGGGATGCAAATGCCATATCTTCTTATCAGAACAGGGATAACCGGAGGAATAACTTTCAGAATTATCATCAGCAACCGTATGTTGCGGCTGTGACCATTCCAGCTGCAGCACCACTACAACAACAACCACCACGTCAACCAACTCAGTATCAACAGCAGCAACAACCGGGTAACAGACCCGCTTATCAACAGAGGCAAAGGATGATGGACCAGCGTTTCGACACCCTTCCAATGTCGTACGCTCAGATGCTTTCTAGTCTTTAACAACTACAACTTGTGCAACTGCGCACTCTGGCTCCTCCTGTTGGTAGACTTCCGACGGGTTACGACGCCAACGCTAGGTGTAGCTTCCACTCTGGGGCACCTGGCCACAATATTGAGAACTGCAAAGCTTTTAAGCACGTAGTTCAGGACCTCATAGATTCAAAGGCCATCGACCTTGCACCGGCTCCGAATGTCGTTAACAATCCCATGCCCCAGCATGGTGGTGCGAACGTTAATATGATAGAGGTAAAAGCCAAGTCCATTAAGGATGTGTTGAAGTTGAAGACTCCATTGTTGGATATCAAAGGATGCTTGCTGAAGGCCGATGTTTTCCCCGGTTGTGGGAAGGGTTGTTTGGATTGTGCCACTCAGAGTAGAGGTTGTTTGAAGCTACAACAAGGTATCCAGGCCTTGCTCGACAAAGGTATCCTCCAGGTTGAAGATTTGTCTGTCCAAGAGTTTGTGGAAGGGGTTGAGGAAGAAGGGTTTGAAGATGCTACTGATGAATTCGCAGATGTTGTTCCTACTGATTCTGTAATCCATGATGATGTATTTATTTTTTCCAATGTGGATGATCCCGATGTAATTAAACTTGATCCCGATGTTTCGGATGCTTGCATTTCAATGAATAAGATTTCCGAGTACGACTGTGATGTTGCTACTATCACTATTTTCTATCCAACTAATCAAATCAGTGTGCCAGAAGCGCAACCCGTGCCACCAGTGCGACGATCTACTATGACCATCACAACCCCTGGTCCTTTACCTTTCACCAGTGAAAGGGCCATTCCGTGGCATTATGGGGGAAGCGTGTATACGCACGATCATGGGGTGGAACGGCCACTGAGAGTAGAAGAGGGTTAGAAGCCTGAACTTGACGGTCTCGCAGTGGACAATGTTGGTGGAATCGGGCGATTCACCAGGAGTGGTAGACTATTCTCACCACCCGCTATTCAAGCTGATAGTGCTGATGCTGTGTTGAAAGCCAAAGGCAAGCAAGTCGTGAATGAAGGTACCTCTGCACCCCAGGGAGGTTCTGAGCCCACTTTTGCAAAGGATGTGGACGAGCTTCTGAGAATCATAAAGAAGAGCGATTACAAGGTAGTCGATCAGTTGATCCAGACTCCATCCAAGATATCCATTCTCTCACTCCTATTGTGCTCGGAGGCACACAGGGAGGCACTTCTGAAGGTTCTTAATGCTGCTTATGTACCTCAAGAGATCTCGGTAAACCAACTAGAAGGGATCGTTGCCAATGTGCATGCCGACAACGGGTTGGGTTTCACCGATTCTGACTTGACGCCAGCCGGATGCAATCATAACAAGGCTCTGCACATCTCGATGGAATGCAGAGACACCGTGCTATCGCATGTTCTGGTGGATACAGGCTCCTCTCTCAATGTGCTACCCAAGAGAGCCCTGTCGAAGTTAGAAGTAGAGGGTTTGGTCTTGAAACCTTCAGATCTTATTGTGAGAGCCTTCGATGGCTCTAAGAGATCGGTGTTTGGAGAGGTAGAATTGCCAATTCTGATTGGATCACAAACCTTCAACACTGTCTTCTACGTGATGGATATCAGTCCTTCCTACAGTTGCCTGCTGGGTCGTCCTTGGATCCATAATGTTGGGACAGTCTCTTCAACTCTACACCAGAAGATTAAGTTTCCGGTCAACGGACGAATTATCACCGTCTGTGGTGAGGAAGACATCCTGGTCAGCAACCTGTCTACATTCAAGTATGTAGAGGTAGAAGGTGAAATTCATGAGACTCTGTGTCAGGCTTTTGAGTCAGTTCAAATCAAGGATGCAGCTCCGGTGGAAGAGGTTAAAGCGGGTGCCTCTATCTCATCCTTTAAGCAGGCACGGGCCGTGGTGGATTCAGGTGTTGCTCCTGGTTGGGGGCGTCTGTTGGAATTACCAATGAAAGAAGATAGATTCGGGATTGGATATTGTAGCGGTGTATTCGTCGCTATATGATTTATTGATTAAATCATAAGCAAGGTATACAAAGATTTCGAGTCGCCACCGCACTTTTATTTATCCAAAGGACTGGCTAAAAAGCGAACAAAAGCCTAAGAAGTTTTACGCGTAGAAAACTAATAAAAAGATCAGAGAGTCTGGGTAAGGGGTAAATTACGCAATGGGAAGGTGTTAGGCACCCACTACGTCCTAGGTACTCCTAGGGAGCCCTTTTCACACTTGTTGTATAAAATTGTTATTTGTTATGACATAAGTATTGTGCAAACATGATTGGGATGATGAGAAAAGAATGTACAATTTAGTTATTTTTGTGTTCGAACGGATGAACCCGTTGCCTACGTACCTTCCATCAAAGGTAAGGATCAAAACGCCGTAGTTCGGCTAAAAGATTTCCAAAAGTTAGTGGATTCAATTTTAAACACAAGCACTGAGGCTTTTCATTATCAATGGGAGAAAACTCAACCAAGACCAACATCCACCATGCGAGGATAGCTTCGGCGTACTATAGGGGTTAACCCTGTTTTCAGTACGGAAGTCTTACTGTCAACTCACTAAGGATAGGGTGAGGTTTACATCAACCACAATGATAATTGAAACCTATGGCTAATGCATGAAAACTTAGCAGGAATGGACAAAGCCAAAACAATTGAATGTGTGAAGTTAATTGATTGTGATTATGAAAGTAGGGTCAAAGTATGATTAAGATTGATTCAAAAGAAGTATTGTGAAATGGAGTTTGAAAAAAAATCAAGGACTTGGGGTCCAGGTTTTTGATTTGAAAACATGAAGATGTTTGCACAATATCTATCTCAAGTTTGAAAGTAATGTGTGAAAAGGTTTAGGACATAATGGGGATGCATGGATGAGGATGGAGTGTAAAACTTCTTAGAGGGTTCACCTCTTGAGATCATATAAAAGATGATTCAAGTGTGTCCTTTGGAATTGGCAATGAGCAATAACAAAATAAGCAAACAAATGATACCGGATGCCACTCAATGGTCTTACTCCAATCTCACAAACAAAAGCGGATATCGGATACCAATAGATGGATTTACACCAATCTCCTAAACAAAGAAAACAAGGATGTCGGAAGCCAATAGATGGACTTATTCCAATCTCCTAAAACAGAATGAAACTTGGATACCGGATGCCAATCTGTCTGGGCTTATACCAATATCCAACATATGATCATAGGAAAGCAAATGCCAACTTGCAGGGACTTACAATTGCATCCTCACATACAACAAATGCAAATGCAAAGAGAAGATGAGTGGCCAATGAGATGGTCTTATACTCACTTCCATATCATAGGAACAATGGCCAATGGATGGTCTTACAATTGTCCTCAATGGGCAAACAACAAAGATATGTCACAGAGACAAATGAAATGATCATGCAATAATGAGTAATTAATGATGATAAATGCATAGAGCATACAAGCAAACATGTGCATATGAAGTAAGTAATCAATCAATGAAGTCATTCAGCACACACTATAACCAAACAATGAGGCTCATACAAACGGTTAGGCATTGAAGCCAACTGGAATAGGGTTAATGGTGCTCTTAACCTTGCCATTGAGGGACTAAGGTGAAGCAGATGAAAGGATATGAGGGGTGTGCCTCATTGCTCTTATCCCTGGTCAGGGAGAGCATTTGAATATAAGAAGGTGTGAGAGTTCAGAAAGATGGAACTCTCTCCACAGATTATTGACTCGATAGATCTTGGGTTTCTACTCACTATGCATCAACACATGTGGTGTGAGCAAGGTGAGTGACACACAGAATAGTAGGAGATAGGTTGCATATCTCTTGGATTCTACCAATTGCCTTATTTGAAGGACTTTTCCTGCTTGGGACAAATGTAAACACACACAAGCATTGCCTCTTAAGGAGGACTTCAGACAGTTGCCTGGCCAAGTAACAGGCCAGGTCTTCCAGACTACATGAAGAAAAGGGATTATACCTCAATGCAAATTGCTATTAAAGCAAAGCAAAGCAAGTTCTTAAAGAACTAAGCAACTAAAGGTACCTGAAACCAGTCAAACAGAATCAGTACACAACTTAAAGTCAAACCAAAATGAGACAAGGATCAACAGTCAACATAATCAGTTAAATGTGCAATGCACAAGGCTCAAAGCATATGAGCCAAGCAACCTACAAAACAAACAAGTTAGTCATGATAAACAATCAAGTTCAATCAATTTGTAATGATCTCTTTGGGTATTTGTTGCTTAACCTGAAAGCATGAACTCCAACATGAGCAACAAGACCACTAGGACAAGCCTAGGGTCAAAAAGAGATAAGAAAATCAAAACAGCAAGTGACAAGTGTCCAAAATCAAGTTCAAACAATCAAGAAGCAAACCCAAGTGGTTCCATGTTCATATCATTCATCATTATGATTTCATAAGCAAATTAGGTCAAGGCATGGCATATAGAACCTCAAAGAAGTTAACAGCAAGACTCAACTCAAAACCAATCATAAACAATTCAATAAATCATCAAATAATTCATGATCAAACATAATCCATAACATTATAAGCATATCAAATTTCAGCTCATTTGGATCAAGGGAAGTTGGGAAATGAAAATCAGAAAGGCAAAGCAAGTTCAAGCATGCTCAAAGAAGTCAACCAAACATACACCAACTTCAATAAATCATAAATCAGTGACCACATATGAGAAATGAATGGGATCAAAACCATGACAAAGCTTAAGATGTCTACTAATCACATGTCAAATTTCAAGTTCATCCAATTAAGTATGAGAATTTCACAAACAATATGAGATGATGTGTCACAAAAAGTCAACATATGACCAAACAGGGGAGAAAAACCCAAACAATTAGGAAATTCCATCAATAATTCCACAAACAATCACATGTAAACTAGACATCCAAGAGTACATTCATGCAAAAATTCAAGCCAATTTGAGTTCAAGAAACATGGTAATGAAAATCATGAAGTTGGACATCAATGGTGTGACACAAATTGTCACACCCTAATTCAAAAAATCATAACTCACAAACCAGCAATGATAAATTCACAAACTCTACACCAAAATCACCATGAATGTGTCTAGTTTAAGCTCAAAAAATTTCAAAGGCATTGGATAATGTATCATCATTTCACAATTGATTTGGCAAAACATACATAAAATGAGCACATGCCACAAACCCTAGCACAATTAAAAATCCACTCATCCAAAAAATCTGGAAAAAATATGATAAAAAACTGGAGATTGAGATGAACATTTTGCAAAAAGTCTCATGAATTTTGGATCACAAATGATTGACTTATGAATTTTTCAAAGATTGGTCACAAAATGAAATAAATATTGCAAAATCATTTGAATTAATTGAAATAATAATCCGGCAGTGGCAGAAGCGTAATTATGCATTCATATTAATGAAACGCAGCGCATTGAAAAGAAGCGTGTCATTCAGGGATTGGCTCATGGGCAATCAAACAGTAAGCACATGCAAAACACGTTCAAAACATGAATTCTGGAAATGGCATTAGGGTTTTGAAGCTACAGTATCATCTTCATCTTCATCAAAAAATCGTGAAAAATTATTTTGCCCAGAATTGGAAAATAAGCATACCATTCAACTCAGCAAACAACACACATCACAAATCCAATAATCATTTTCACCAATTCGAGTTAATAAGGAAGAATCATGCAAAAACATACTTGAACATCAAATTTCATTTCAGCATAACTTTCTAAATACTCAACCATTTTCCTTGGTTCAAAGCTCATTGCAATCATGGCAAAGAGATCTATCATAAGCATATCATGGTTTTAAGAAATGGGAGAGTCGAATTCTTACTTGATTTTGAAGGTAATGATGAAACAGTTGTGATTTGGTCGTGTAAGCTCAAAACAGTTGTTCTACAAGCTTCCAAAGGATGAATGAGTGAAGGAATTTGGCTCAGCTACCTTGGGTTTTGCTCAAATCGAAATCTGCCATGGGAGAGCTTCTTCAAAACAGTCCATGAAAAAGGCTTTACAGTTGAGATGTGAGGCTGGCAAATGGTTCCAAATGGTCTGTATGTGATGGTACCAACAAGCAATGCACGAGTTCTTTGAGGTTTCAGCAGAATTTTCAAAATGAAGAAATTGTGTGTTTGAGAGAGCAAGAGAGTTTTGGTCTGTTTGAGTGAGAGTGGCTAGGGTTTTTCAGAGTGGAAAAGTTATATATGTACTCTGTTTAGTGTGCTAAGCTTGATTAGTTTAGGTAGTAATTCGAATTTTGGTTAAATGAAGTTTTTGGTTAATTTGATGAAGTTCACTTAAGTGGCAAGGTGTGTGTGTACAACTGCGAATTTGGGCCTCAAACATGTCCAAAACATGTTTTCTGATCATTCTCAATTGGTAAAAGTTGTTAGAAATGGTTAATTTGCAAAGTCATTTTTTCACCTCACTTGAAATAATTCAAACCACTTCAAAAAGTGCCATTTTGATTGGTGAGCTTTTGGTAAATTGTGATGAAGGATTTGGAAAGAGGGCATCAAATATGACTTGTAGCAAAAAACCCCACCCAATTTGACCAAATGGTTTGGAAGATATGGCCTTTTGAAGTTCAAACATTTTTGAGAATGATTTGATCATAACTTGCCAACCATAAATGGGAATTGAGTGTTCTTGGACTTTTTGGAAATGGGAGAACAAGATCTTCAACTTTCATGTTGGGCAAAAATTCATTTGAAGCTTGTATCATGATGTAATTTTGAGGAGCAAGACTTTCCATTTTTGGCAAATTCCAATTACAGGTCAACTTTCTATTTTTGGAAAATTCTTGTTTGACTTCAAAATCTTCATTGATGATGTTTGACATATTATATGAGGCTTATATGGACATGAATGAGATCTCTCAGACCAATTCCCATCATCAAATCACTGATTAAATGCACAGTTGACCAACAGTTGACTTTAGTTGACTTTGCTAGGGTTTTGCTTGATTGAACCAATGTTCTGATGAATTCCAAACCCTAATCCCTTGAGATCTTGATTCCAAATGATGTCACAATTCATATGAACCCTTGATGAATGATCATGGTGCCCAAATTCTTCAGGAATGGCCACCATCTATTGCTCAATGACTGATTTGACTGTTTTGACTGTTGATTGCTTCAGCTGCAAGTAACATGGTTAGATGACAATATTTTTGTACTTTTTGATTAGTAAACAAATGAAAAGCAATGATATACAAATGCAATAGATGCTTGGTGATCAAGAACCACACTCACAAGATACCCACCCACTAGGAGGGAAGCCAGGGCATGCAATGATCCTTGAGGCCATGATATGATATTGTATGGACCATGAGGGATCTTAGGGCCAAAATTGGGGTCTTACAGATGCCCCTATTTAAGGTCATTCTAGCCGGAGAAGTGAAGTTTAGAAATCTTCATCTTGACGCGGTAGAATGGGCTTAAATAACAGTAATGAGACAAATTTTGGTCCCTAAGAGACCTCATGATGCAAATGTATGCGTGCAAAAGACACAAATTCTGTGGGGAATATAGTTCGCACAGAAGAAAAGACGATCCATCGGAGCGATACAATCACCAGGAACAGAGACTCTTACAAGATTCTTGTTGGGGATAAACAAAACTGACACAGCGAGAACAAGACACGACTCTGATTAGGGAAACAGAAATCAGACTGGAGGCCTTACCGGGGAGTGAAAGACTCACACTGGGGGAAAGAACTCCAAAGGAAAATAAATCCATTGGAGAGACACAAGCTGACTCGTGGGGAGAAGCAACAGGAAACTCCACTGAGGAAGTACCAAAGAATGAGGTGTTACCGGTATAAGGGTAACAAACTCAGGAAAAATCTGACTCCACAAGGGACCGAGGTCAAAATAGGGAGCAGAAAGGAAGGAACACCAAGGATACCGGGTTGTAGGTATGTAAAAGATGACCGACCAAAGCGTGAGTTGGTGTGTGTTCCAAAACACTCATCATCCTGAAGAGAGCGAAAGCAAACTTGTTTATAGGATGGATATTTGATTCTGTAAAGAATGCAAATCTTACTCAATTGGGGAAGCAAACAAAGCGTTCGACAAGAGAGTGCATGAGATATATTATCTATAGCCGTCAAAACGTAGATAATGTACTCGCATGGAAAGTTATCCTGAACCGGGTTGTAGGTTGTTTATAGGATAAGATCCGAAAACGTGAATTGGTTTGTGTTCCAAGACACTCATCACCCTGAAGAAAGCTAGAACAACAGACTTGTTTATAGGATGGATATTCGATTCCACAAGGAATACGAAACTTACTCTGCGGAGAAAACAATCAAGAGATTGACCCAAGAGTGAACGAGATATAATATCCATTGCCGTCAGAACGTGGATAGAATACTCACATGGAAGATTATCCTGAACCGGGTTGTAGGTTGTTTATAGGATAAGATCCGAAGACGTGAATTGGTTTGTGTTCCAAAACACTCATCATCCTGAAGAAAGCTAGAACAGCAGACTTGTTTATAGGACGGACATTCGATTCTACAAGGAATACGAATCTTACTCGAATGGGGTAAGGTCAACAAAGGACTCCAACCAAAGAGCGCAAGAGATATAATATTCATTACCGGCAAACCGTGAATAATATACTCGAAAAGAAGAGACACCAGAGATACCGAAGCATATAATAGGTGACTAACCAAAAAGAGAGACAATCAATACCAAGCATCCGGGTAAATAAAAGACAACTCAAAGGATAAATTGCAAGCATCCGGCAATTATCCGACAACAAAGAAATATTCGATTCCGCGGAGGGAAAAACGAATCTTACTCGACCAGGGAAACACGAAAGGCTTCGACTGAAGAGTACATGAGATATATTATTCATAGCCGTCAAAACGTGAATAATAACCTCGCATGGAAAGTTTATCCTTAACCGGGTTGTAGGTTGTTTATAGGATAAAAATCCGAAAAGAAAGGCATCGGGATACCAAACTAGGTATATAATGATGACCAATCAAAGGGAGCAACAGACATTACCAATAAGAGGGGGTAAATGAAAGAAGACTCGCCGGGAATGCATTGATGAAAGTCAATGATCCGGGGAACACAATCACTGAAAAAAGGTGAACGGACCCGCTGGGGATAAAATTGCTATCATACGACAATTATCCACAAAAGACTTGCTGGGGATATAAGTGCTGATCTGAGCAACTTATCCAAGCGAAGGAAAAATCAACATCAAGAACTAGATGAAGATAATCACAAAGAGGGACTTGTCATCGGTTGGGATGAACAACAAAGTTAACTCTGCTAGTGGAGAAAACAGGGTTTATAACTACCGGTTTGTAGGTAGAAAAACCGCAAAGATAGGACTTACAACTGCTGGTTTGTAGGCAGAAGGCCAAACTCTGGTGGGAATAACCACAAAATTAGGGTTTACATCTACCGAATGCGGGGTAGAAGACCAACAACTCCGCGTGGGGATAGAACAAATCGCAAATCCGCACGGGAAACCAAAATATGGCTTATAACAAACCACAAACTGCTGGAGAGCAGGAAAATAGGATTTACAACTACCGACTTGTTAGGTAGAGACCAACAATTCTGGCTGGGGAATAAAAGGTGTATAACCACAAATTCTGCCAAGAAAGCTAGGAAAAATAGGACTTATAACTACCGGTATGAGGGTAGAGGCCCTAAAAATTCCGCTGGGGAACAACCCACTGGGAAGCACAAGACTTTTGACAAATAGCCAATTCGGGAATAATCCAAAAAGACAGACTGAATCAGGACACATCCTAATGAGAATGTAACTCAAGTAGGAAAATCCATCCCAATATATGTGTTGGGAGGAAACGGGAGAAACCGTCATCCACGAGGATATATCTCAGTGGGGAACTGCTGAAGGAAAGGCAACATTTTCTGCTTATGGGGCTGACTCTATATGGAGAGATTTTAAACACCCGACATCTGCTTTGGGAAGATATATAGAGAAGATATGTATCACCCGTTGCAGGGAACAACAAACAAAGGATATATGGGTGATTTATGTTTTATGAATATGCATGAATATGCGTGATTTATGTTTGATGAATGCTGACAAAACAGACAGTTCTAACACAAACAGGTCCAGGAAGCAAACGCCCGGTATTATACTTCCAGGGGAAAACCCAACTGGAGAGCCAATCTGTGGAGATCTATATGCTGAGAAGCAAAGATCTGCGAGTACTACTGAAGAAGCAGAGGGTCAGAGATATCAGGAAACAACCCAATCAAGGTACAGAAAGTCACAACGGGCAAAGACAGCCACCAAGACGAATCTGTCGGGGAACAAGAGAAAATCTCGAAGATATCTGCAGGGGATCCCAGTGTCAACTGAGAAACAAAAGGTGCATTGCATAAACACGAACTGCTGTAGAAGCAACTCCGCATAACTCCGCTGGGGGACAACCCACTGAGGGAGAATGTACCACACAAGTAGATTCTGCAACAAGCCACTCTACTTGGGGAGAATACACAAAGCAAACTGATCGCAACAAGTAGATTCTGCAATAGGAGCCACTCTACTGGGGATCACAAACAGTCAGGAAATCAATCCGTTCTCTGGATGCTAGAGTCGGCGTCCGATCATATTGGGGATTGAAGGAGTATTCAACAGGCAAAACTGCCTCACAACCACTCCGTAGACTATGCTGAGGAAAAGATGGATGAAAACACTGGGATGTCAACCCAATCAACCACCGAGTAGGAAAATAAATCCTGCTCTGCTGAAGAGAAAAACTCTGACGGAGAGATAGCACCAATTCCGCAGGCGACTTCGCCGGGGGAAAGGGTAAAGTACCGGGTATCAAACCGCTGACTTACCGAGTCTTCAAAAAAGAAAGCGATCGTGCTGAGGAAACGGGCAACTCCGCTGGCAACTGCACTGGGAAGAGTGACAACAACTCTGCTCACGACTCCGATGGGGATATCAACAACAGCTCTACTCGTGACTGTGCTGAGGAGACAAACAACTCTGCTGGTACCTGCACTGGGGAGAGTGACAACAACTCTGCTCGCGACTCCGATGGGGATATCAACAACAGCTCTACTCGTGACTGTGCTGAGGAGACAAATAAGGTCTGGGAATGTCGACCCACTGGAGAAAGTGACGGGGCACCAAGATAACAAATCATCAACCGCCGAACCCTCTATAAGAAGAGCACCCATGCTGGGGAAGATTGCTGCTGGAGAAAACGAAGTCTTCAACAACACTCTGCTTGCGACTATACTAGGGAACAACCCCAACAACAATTCTGTTTGAGGAACAACCTCAACAAAGATCTGAAGAAAGAAAATACAACCAAACCAGGCATATGAACAAATGTCTTACCTGTTGGAGATCATGCCACCCTCGGGAGAGCACTGAGATATTCTTATGTATCTTTTCAACCTCGTGAATGTTCACTTTGTTTAAAACAACAATTTTGGAAAATTTGATTTGTTTAAAACAATGATATTTTATCAATTCAAAACATGCAAAACATTTGTTGAACTTGAAACAAATAAGAGTGCAAATAATTGGATAAAAAGCTCAAATTGATTTGATGGAATGGTAGCCTGCAAATGGCAAGACTCCATAGATCTGTACAAATTTGAAATCAGTGATATATATTGGAAGAGGGCTACATTGAACATAATGATCCTTTCTCTACCAATTTGAATCTCGATGTATCCGAAGCTTCAGTTGACGACGAATCGAGAATCTTCTGACGAAATGACGACTGGTGAAACAGAAAGTCTTGTCAGGATGCAGTTACTTGCCAAATCCCTAATTTTTGCCTAGATTGCCCCAGGGTGAGGTACTCAATCTAGCGGGATGCAAATATTCTTTTTTTTTTTTTTTTTTTAGGCAAAGTATTTCTTAACTGCATCTGAATTCACAGGACGAGTGAAATCCTCCCCATCCATTGTTGTAAGCATCAAAGCACCGCCTGAAAAGGCTCTCTTAACAACATATGGACCTTCGTAGTTTGGAGTCCACTTGCCCCTGGAATCGGGCGCGAAAGACAAAACTTTCTTGAGCACGAGGTCACCTTCTCGGAACACACGAGGCTTGACCTTCTTATTGAATGCTTTCTTCATTCTCTGCTGATATAACTGACCATGGCACATGGCAGTCAATCGCTTCTCTTCAATCAAATTCAATTGGTCATAACGACTCTGAATCCATTTAGCATCAGTCAACTAGGGACTTGAGGGTATACTCTTTTTTTATTTTGAAAAAATTTGAAAAAAATTTCCTGATTTTTGATCTTTCTTATTCTTTTTCACCCTCTCTCTTTTCATTTTTTTTTTGATTGCATTTGCAATGCCCCAGTTTGACTGTCTTGCTGATTCTCATGATACAGCTGAATGAGCTTCTTTTCGTGCTCAAGAAGGCGGGTAATCTCATCAGAAATCCCCTTCAACATCATCTTCCTCTGCTCCGAATACAAAGAATTCAAGATTGGGAGATGGCGTTGGATCATTATGTTCAATGGGTTTAGAAATCCCTGCATAATGATTCTGGATAATGAAAAGCTTTTGAATTTAAACAAGAAAATCATTTATGCAGATGAAAAATGTTGTCTTGTTTTTCAGGGTTTTTTGTGATCACTGATTTCATGCAAAAGCAAAAAGTGAAAACAAAGGAAAAACAAATGTTAAACAATGCATCAATTGAATGAAAACATCATTGTATATATGCTTTGCCAACAATGTCATCACTTCTCCTTTTGGCATGGGAGAAGGGTTTTAAACAAAGTGAACAATTACTCTGATTTATGGATGACCGTAGGAACATCTACAGCGACCCAATTGTGGCAGACACCACCAGGAATAACAAAATTGTTCACATCTTCTGCATCTTCTTCCAAGATAGCAGCAGCTTCCTCTTCTTCAGGTTGATCAGCATGGATGAATCCTCCACTTGTGAACAAACCTTGCTCATTACATGCCCTAGAACAGTAGCCAATGCCAGCCCGGGATCTGTTGTCTTCAAGTTCAATCACCTTCCCTAGACCAGCAACTGCACCACACTCAATGGCCAGCTTAGCATCACGGTAGGAAGTGAATGAATGAGACTTCTTCTCGATTGGTTCATCAATAGACAAAGCTTGGAAAGGGGTTCCAACTTCATCCTCAGCGTCAATGTACGAGAAAGAAGACAGATGGCTAACCAGGAGAGCCTTTTCTCCCCCTACTACGACCAATTTCTTGTTTTTGACAAATTTCAACTTCTGGTGTAGGGTGGATGTCACGGCGCCAGCCTCGTGAATCCATGGTCTGCCCAAGAGACAGCTATAAGATGGGTGGATATCCATTACTTGAAAGGTAACCTGGAAATCACTCGATCCAATTTTGATTGGGAGATCAACTTCCCCAATCACGGTCTTGCGCGACCCATCGAATGCTTTCACAACAACCCCACTCTGCCTCATAGGAGGACCTTGGTATGACAATCGAGAGAGTGTGGATTTTGGCAATACATTTAGAGAAGATCCACTGTCCACCAGCACATTGGACATTGCATCTGATTTGCAATTCATGGAGATATGTAAAGCCATGTTGTGGTCTCTTCCCTCCTCAGGGAGATCAGCGTCACAAAAGCTCAAAGTGTTGCAAGCGGTAATGTTTGCAACTATACTATCAAACTGCTCAAGGGTGACATCGTGATCTACATACGCCAGATCCAAGACTTTCTGCAGAGCCTCCCTATGGGGTTCTGAATTCAGCAGCAAAGAAAGAATGGAAATCTTGGATGGTGTTTGTAGAAGCTGGTCTACAATGTTGTACTCACTCTTTCTGATGAGCCTCAGCATCTCATCAGATTCTTCATCTACAATGCCACTTGGGCCAACTGAAGAAACAGGAGTCTTTTGTACGGAGGAGGATGGTTTGGCGACATCAAGTGCCGGATTCTGAACTTTGACAGTTGTCCCCACAGGACGTTCAGCAGATTCAGAAACAACAGGGGCTCTAGCAGGTGCAGAAAATACACGACCACTTCGGGTCAACCCACTTACATCAGCGACAGTGGTTACGGAAGTGGAAGGTAAAGGCACTTCTACCCCATCTTGGACAGCAACAGGGTTGTACCGGAATGGCACAGCTCGGTCTGAGGAGTAGGGCATAGGGCCTGCGGGTTTAATGATCAAGGAAGGAGAAGCCTTCGGCTTGTTGCTATTGTAACGAATAACAACGGGCTCAGGCAGCTTGAATACTGGTGAAATGACGTTCACTTCGGCCTCGACTTCATCAACATTGCGATTTTGCAAAATCTCAATGATACCCTCATTCAACATCTTCTGAAGTTCTCGACGTATTTGGTCGCAACCCAAGCGATTAACCGAACAGACGCGGCACTTGTCGTGGTTATGCTCCAAATAGCTGTACTGACACAGCAGACGGTGTAATTCAACCAACGACTGCCTGATGTGGCTCACGTATCTGACCTTGTACTTCCCAAGGCATTCCTGAATCATATTAACAGACTTCCCATGCGAAGGCAATGAGTTCTTGGTGACGTTCGGGCTTGAGTCCTCAAAACTCAGAATACCACATCTCACAAGGTCCTGAACCTTGGTCTTCAGCTGAAAACAATTCTCTATATCGTGGCTCGGAGCGCCAGAATGATAAACACAGTGCAGGTCAGGCTTATACCACCACTGAGGGTTGGCCGGTATAGCCGGAGGATCTCTTGGAGTAATCAGCTTCCGCTCGATCAGAGAGGGATACAACTCTGCGTAAGACATGGGAATCGGATCAAAACTGATCTTCTTCCTATCATAACTCATGTTTGCTTGATTACTTGTACTACCACGAGGCTGGTAAGCCTGTTGCTGTGGACGAGACTGTTGTTGTTGGTACTGCGGCTGTTGATATTGTTGCTGATGTTGATATTGTTGATGTTGGTATTGCTGAGCATTGTCTTTGAAGACAGGTGTTATATGAGCCACCTGGTGCTGATGTCCGGCACGATGTGCGGGCTTCCTCTGAACAGAGGGTCTTCTATGCTTGGGCTGAGACTGCACGGCGTGTGCTTCCCCTTCTTTCCTCTTAAACGCCCCATACCGTTTAGAGGAAGAGCCATCATCCTTCGCTAACCGTCCTTCGCGGACACCTTCTTCGAGACGCATCCCCATGTTCACCATCTCGGTGAAATCAGAGGGAGCGCTCGCCACCATCCGCTCATAATAGAATGAGCCAAGAGTCTTCAGAAAGATCTTGGTCATTTCCTTCTCTTCTAGCGGAGGAGTGATTTGAGCTGCCAGCTCTCGCCATCTCTGGGCGTACTCCTTGAAAGATTCCTTGTCCTTCTGTGACATGGACCTGAGTTGATCTCGGTCAGGCGCCATATCGACGTTGTACTTGTACTGCTTGACGAAAGCTTCGCCAAGGTCATTGAAGGATCTGATATTGGCACTGTCTAAGCTCATGTACCATCTGAGCGCTGCACCGGATAGACTGTCTTGAAAATAATGAATCAGGAGTTGATCATTATCTGTCTGAGTAGACATCTTCCTGGCGTACATGACCAGGTGAGCAAGTGGACAGGTGTTCCCCTTGTATTTTTCAAAGTCAGGTACTTTGAACTTGATTGGTATTTTCACACCGGGAACAAGGCAGAGCTCGGCTGCAGACTTGCCGAACAAATCTTTACCACGGAGAGTCCTCAATTCCTTTCTCAGCTCGAGGAATTGGTCGTTCATGGCATCCATCTTTTCATGAACGTCTGAGCCCTCAGATGGCTCAGAGTGATAGATAGTGTCGTCTACCCTTGGCATGGTATGCACGACAGGAGGAGCGGGAACAGGGACCGGGCTAGATGCCGGCATGTGAGCAAAGGTTGGCGCAGGAATATCTGGCATAAAGCCTGGAGGCATGCCCCAAGGGAACCCGGGCGGCATAGCATTGGACGCATGAGCGCTGACTGGCACAGTCGAAGTGGCTACTTCTGAGATGACTGTCCTTTGAGCAGGAGTTGCGGGAGGCGGAGTAGGTTGATTCTGAGCAGCGAGGAGTTGCTCCATCAAAGCGCCAAGTCTGGCGACCTCTTCCTTCAATTCTCTGTTCTCTTGTTCTAGTTGCTCCATGACTCTTGCAGAATTGACTCACGTATAATACCGGTGAGTCAGCTTGTCTTCAAAATAAATGAAGAACAGAGGTTATGACAAGAAGACCAGAAACAAAGGGTACCTGCTTATGCAAGAATGATGCATGAAATGCTTGTGTAGATGCTTTGTTTATTTTCAAGGAACCCTTAGGGTATTATTTGCAATATTTTGAATAGTTAAAGCATTTTAATTACTCATGGAAAATATTTCATTCAAAATATTGAGACAAAGAAGTACAGCATTCTTTAATCATTACAAAGAGAAAAGGCAAATGACATCCTATGGATCCCTAGAAGCTCGGAATGCTGGAAGACGAGAAGTGCACAACTTCTTGATCTCTCTCTCATAGGCCGCCTCCATGTCTGCTTTCTCCTTTGCAAGTCGATCATACTTCCTCTTCCAGAATTTGGAAGACTGAGGAAGCAGAGAAGTCCAAGCATCGTTCGGATCGTCGATCACTCGGTGCTCGAGGAACTCAATCATAGCGTCCTTCTCCTTGAGCTGCTGCAGCAATTCTTCTCTTTCACGGATCCAAGCACGTGAAAGGTCTTCTTCTCTCAACTCCTCTACACGTTGGGTAGGGAGGGTTGAAGGCCCAGCCACATCCAACGGTGTAGGTCTCGGATGATCATACGGCATCAGGTAGGTGGCAGCTCTCTGTCTGACCCAAGAGGTGTAAGGCTCCAAAGCAATGCAGTTCTTTGGACCCAACTCGTTCCTACTCTTCTTGCGAATATTGCGCCAAGCACGGACAAATCTGGCTTTCAGGCCTTGGGGATCTTTACCCTCCAGAAAGAACACACCTTCTAACAGAATGTTATTAGGTTTATCCTTTAGGGGGAACCCAAGCTGACGTCGTGCGAGAATAGGATTGTAGCTGATCCCACCACATATGCCAAGAAGAGGCACATTAGGGAATTCACCACAATAGTCGATGATCTGAACGGTATCGTACACGCGATCATACCAGGTGATATCATCATTGGTGAGAGACATGAGTCTCTGAGACGACCGTAGACATCCCTTGTTCTCCTTGAAAGTAACTGTCTGCGGCAAGTGCGAAATAAACCACTTGTACAGCAGGGGTAGACAGCAGACAATAACTCCTCCGCCCTTCGCATTCCTGGAGTGCAAGGAGACATAAGCATCGCCCAACAAAGTCAGAACTGGATTAAGAACTGAGAAGATCCTAATAGCGTTCATGTCCACGAACTTGTCGAAGTTGGGAAATAGCACCAATCCATAGATGAGCAGCACAAACAAAGCCTCAAAGGCATCCTCACTCAAGGCTTTCCCATAAAAGGTAGCTTGATCAATGAGGAACTCGGAAGGAAAACCCTGAATTCCGCCTTTGGTAGTCAGATTAGCTCTAATCAACTCTTCATCTATGTGCAACAAGCTGGAAATCTCTCGAGCAGTCGGGATACTCTCTAGGCCACTGAACGGCACTTGATCCAGAATCGGGATCCCAATGAGATGAGAATACTCCTCCAAAGTCGGCAACAACTGGAAGTCCGGAAATAAGAAGCAATGATACAGCGGATCATAAAACTGAGCCAGAGTACTCATTAACCCTTCATCAACCTGAGTAGTCAGCAGAGGTAGAAGCTTTCCATAGCGAGCTTTGAAACCCAAGGGATCTAATACATACGATGTCAGATTCCTTAACTCTTTTACATCAGGCTGTCTAAAGTTGTACTTCTTTGTATGCCTTTTTGGTCTTTCCATGTCTGAAAATTTTGCAAATAAACCCTTTTAAGTTCCTTGAAAATTTTCCTTTTCTGATGACATGAAGTGCAGATGAATGCATGAATGCATGAATGCAACAATCACACTCAAGGATCAAGCAAGGCACACCAAGCAAAGGTCATGGGAAAGCTCATTGTATCCCTAATATCAATCATCCATCTTGGTGGATTTAGGTTTTCACCTTATCGACACCCAAATTCCATTGATATTAACGGTACATGAACCGGCTCGGACATCCTTAATATCAACCATCCTTTTTTGGAGGATTTAGGTTTTGTACCTGATCAACACCCAGGTTCCATTGATATTAAGGTTGTCTGAACGACTCAACCACGAATCACGGGTTTGTTGAGAGTCACGAGCATGGAGTCTCGGTTAAGAACCACCCAAAGGGAGTGTACTAGGGTTTAAACCTGCCAGACATGTTCTACCAGAGGTTCCCATAATCATCGTTCCATCTTTCGAATATTATCGGAGGAACGAATACTCGTATTCCAAGAATATTCTCAAGAGAAACTCTTATGAGTGTAGTATCGCGTGACAATCATATCAGAACTGACATCTGAACGACCTCCGCACTACGTTCCTAAAAATAGGCCGAGATGGGTTTGGTAAACTAAGGTCCTTGGCTTCTGCGGAACATGATTGAAAGAATAATGCCTAACCACAAATAACTTGTGTGACATTATTAGTTCAACATGACCTCCACCAAGTGAATGGACTCGCAAGTCAACTGGCTAAGGAATACTCCACACCAGTCAACAAGACTATGCCATTCTCCTATCCTAGAGTGCACTCGAGTTCGGGTATAGAACTCATCTCACAGATCACCAAAGCAAACAGCAATTGTATATCAAGCAATTCAGACATTACAATCAATACAGTCATCCCAAATTGTACAAAAATATGTCAAATAACAGATAACAATATAGCACAACAAGGGTGAAAAGTAGGCAATACCACCAAGGATCGATTGATTCCCCAGCAGAGTCGCCACTTTTCTGTAGCGGTGTATTCGTCGCTATATGATTTATTGATTAAATCATAAGCAAGGTATACAAAGATTTCGAGTCGCCACCGCACTTTTATTTATCCAAAGGACTGGCTAAAAAGCGAACAAAAGCCTAAGAAGTTTTACGCGTAGAAAACTAATAAAAAGATCAGAGAGTCTGGGTAAGGGGTAAATTACGCAATGGGAAGGTGTTAGGCACCCACTACGTCCTAGGTACTCCTAGGGAGCCCTTTTCACACTTGTTGTATAAAATTGTTATTTGTTATGACATAAGTATTGTGCAAACATGATTGGGATGATGAGAAAAGAATGTACAATTTAGTTATTTTTGTGTTCGAACGGATGAACCCGTTGCCTACGTACCTTCCATCAAAGGTAAGGATCAAAACGCCGTAGTTCGGCTAAAAGATTTCCAAAAGTTAGTGGATTCAATTTTAAACACAAGCACTGAGGCTTTTCATTATCAATGGGAGAAAACTCAACCAAGACCAACATCCACCATGCGAGGATAGCTTCGGCGTACTATAGGGGTTAACCCTGTTTTCAGTACGGAAGTCTTACTGTCAACTCACTAAGGATAGGGTGAGGTTTACATCAACCACAATGATAATTGAAACCTATGGCTAATGCATGAAAACTTAGCAGGAATGGACAAAGCCAAAACAATTGAATGTGTGAAGTTAATTGATTGTGATTATGAAAGTAGGGTCAAAGTATGATTAAGATTGATTCAAAAGAAGTATTGTGAAATGGAGTTTGAAAAAAAATCAAGGACTTGGGGTCCAGGTTTTTGATTTGAAAACATGAAGATGTTTGCACAATATCTATCTCAAGTTTGAAAGTAATGTGTGAAAAGGTTTAGGACATAATGGGGATGCATGGATGAGGATGGAGTGTAAAACTTCTTAGAGGGTTCACCTCTTGAGATCATATAGAAGATGATTCAAGTGTGTCCTTTGGAATTGGCAATGAGCAATAACAAAATAAGCAAACAAATGATACCGGATGCCACTCAATGGTCTTACTCCAATCTCACAAACAAAAGCGGATATCGGATACCAATAGATGGATTTACACCAATCTCCTAAACAAAGAAAACAAGGATGTCGGAAGCCAATAGATGGACTTATTCCAATCTCCTAAAACAGAATGAAACTTGGATACCGGATGCCAATCTGTCTGGGCTTATACCAATATCCAACATATGATCATAGGAAAGCAAATGCCAACTTGCAGGGACTTACAATTGCATCCTCACATACAACAAATGCAAATGCAAAGAGAAGATGAGTGGCCAATGAGATGGTCTTATACTCACTTCCATATCATAGGAACAATGGCCAATGGATGGTCTTACAATTGTCCTCAATGGGCAAACAACAAAGATATGTCACAGAGACAAATGAAATGATCATGCAATAATGAGTAATTAATGATGATAAATGCATAGAGCATACAAGCAAACATGTGCATATGAAGTAAGTAATCAATCAATGAAGTCATTCAGCACACACTATAACCAAACAATGAGGCTCATACAAAGGGTTAGGCATTGAAGCCAACTGGAATAGGGTTAATGGTGCTCTTAACCTTGCCATTGAGGGACTAAGGTGAAGCAGATGAAAGGATATGAGGGGTGTGCCTCATTGCTCTTATCCCTGGTCAGGGAGAGCATTTGAATATAAGAAGGTGTGGGAGTTTAGAAAGATGGAACTCTCTCCACAGATTATTGACTCGATAGATCTTGGGTTTCTACTCACTATGCATCAACACATGTGGTGTGAGCAAGGTGAGTGACACACAGAATAGTAGGAGATAGGTTGCATATCTCTTGGATTCTACCAATTGCCTTATTTGAAGGACTTTTCCTGCTTGGGACAAATGTAAACACACACAAGCATTGCCTCTTAAGGAGGACTTCAGACAGTTGCCTGGCCAAGTAACAGGCCAGGTCTTCCAGACTACATGAAGAAAAGGGATTATACCTCAATGCAAATTGCTATTAAAGCAAAGCAAAGCAAGTTCTTAAAGAACTAAGCAACTAAAGGTACCTGAAACCAGTCAAACAGAATCAGTACACAACTTAAAGTCAAACCAAAATGAGACAAGGATCAACAGTCAACATAATCAGTTAAATGTGCAATGCACAAGGCTCAAAGCATATGAGCCAAGCAACCTACAAAACAAACAAGTTAGTCATGATAAACAATCAAGTTCAATCAATTTGTAATGATCTCTTTGGGTATTTGTTGCTTAACCTGAAAGCATGAACTCCAACATGAGCAACAAGACCACTAGGACAAGCCTAGGGTCAAAAAGAGATAAGAAAATCAAAACAGCAAGTGACAAGTGTCCAAAATCAAGTTCAAACAATCAAGAAGCAAACCCAAGTGGTTCCATGTTCATATCATTCATCATTATGATTTCATAAGCAAATTAGGTCAAGGCATGGCATATAGAAGCTCAAAGAAGTCAACAGCAAGACTCAACTCAAAACCAATCATAAACAATTCAATAAATCATCAAATAATTCATGATAAAACATAATCCATAACATTATAAGCATATCAAATTTCAGCTCATTTGGATCAAGGGAAGTTGGGAAATGAAAATCAGAAAGGCAAAGCAAGTTCAAGCATGCTCAAAGAAGTCAACCAAACATACACCAACTTCAATAAATCATAAATCAGTGACAACATATGAGAAATGAATGGGATCAAAACCATGACAAAGCTTAAGATGTCTACTAATCACATGTCAAATTTCAAGTTCATCCAATTAAGTATGAGAATTTCACAAACAATATGAGATGATGTGTCACAAAAAGTCAACATATGACCAAACAGGGGAGAAAAACCCAAACAATTAGGAAATGCCATCAATAATTCCAAAAAAAATCACATGTAAACTAGACATCCAAGAGTACATTCATGCAAAAATTCAAGCCAATTTGAGTTCAAGAAACATGGTAATGAAAATCATGAATTTGGACATCAATGGTGTGACACAAATTGTCACACCCTAATTCAAAAAATCATAACTCACAAACCAGCAATGATAAGTTCACAAACTCTACACCAAAATCACCATGAATGTGTCTAGTTTAAGCTCAAAAAATTTCAAAGGCATTGGATAATGTATCATCATTTCACAATTGATTTGGCAAAACATACATAAAATGAGCACATGCCACAAACCCTAGCACAATTAAAAATCCACTCATCCAAAAAATCTGGAAAAAATATGATAAAAAACTGGAGATTGAGATGAACATTTTGCAAAAAGTCTCATGAATTTTGGATCACAAATGATTGACTTATGAATTTTTCAAAGATTGGTCACAAAATGAAATAAATATTGCAAAATCATTTGAATTAATTGAAATAATAATCCGGCAGTGGCAGAAGCGTAATTATGCATTCATATTAATGAAACGCAGCGTATTGAAAAGAAGCGTGTCATTCAGGGATTGGCTCATGGGCAATCAAACAGTAAGCACATGCAAAACACGTTCAAAACATGAATTCTGGAAATGGCATTAGGGTTTTGAAGCTACAGTATCATCTTCATCTTCATCAAAAAATCGTGAAAAATTATTTTGCCCAGAATTGGAAAATAAGCATACCATTCAACTCAGCAAACAACACACATCACAAATCCAATAATCATTTTCACCAATTCGAGTTAATAAGGAAGAATCATGCAAAAACATACTTGAACATCAAATTTCATTTCAGCATAACTTTCTAAATACTCAACCATTTTCCTTGGTTCAAAGCTCATTGCAATCATGGCAAAGAGATCTATCATAAGCATATCATGGTTTTAAGAAATGGGAGAGTCGAATTCTTACTTGATTTTGAAGGTAATGATGAAATAGTTGTGATTTGGTCGTGTAAGCTCAAAACAGTTGTTCTACAAGCTTCCAAATGATGAATGAGTGAAGGAATTTGGCTCAGCTACCTTGGGTTTTGCTCAAATCGAAATCTGCCATGGGAGAGCTTCTACAAAACAGTCCATGAAAAAGGCTTTACAGTTGAGATGTGAGGCTGGCAAATGGTTCCAAATGGTCTGTATGTGATGGTTCCAACAAGCAATGCACGAGTTCTTTGAGGTTTCAGCAGAATTTTCAAAATGAAGAAATTGTGTGTTTGAGAGAGCAAGAGAGTTTTGGTCTGTTTGAGTGAGAGTGGCTAGGGTTTTTCAGAGTGGAAAAGTTATATATGTACTCTGTTTAGTGTGCTAAGCTTGATTAGTTTAGGTAGTAATTCGAATTTTGGTTAAATGAAGTTTTTGGTTAATTTGATGAAGTTCACTTAAGTGGCAAGGTGTGTGTACAGCTGCGAATTTGGGCCTCAAACATGTCCAAAACATGTTTTCTGATCATTCTCAATTGGTAAAAGTTGTTAGAAATGGTTAATTTGCAAAGTCATTTTTTCACCTCACTTGAAATAATTCAAACCACTTCAAAAAGTGCCATTTTGATTGGTGAGTTTTTGGTAAATTGTGATGAAGGATTTGGAAAGAGGGCATCAAATATGACTTGTAGCAAAAAACCTAACCCAATTTGACCAAATGGTTTGGAAGATATGGCCTTTTGAAGTTCAAACATTTTTGAGAATGATTTGATCATAACTTGCCAACCATAAATGGGAATTGAGTGTTCTTGGACTTTTTGGAAATGGGAGAACAAGATATTCAACTTTCATGTTGGGCAAAAATTCATTTGAAGCTTGTATCATGATGTAATTTTGAGGAGCAAGACTTTCCATTTTTGGCAAATTCCAATTACAGGTCAACTTTCTATTTTTGGAAAATTCTTGTTTGACTTCAAATTCTTCATTGATGATGTTTGACATGTTATATGAGGCTTATATGGACATGAATGAGATCTCTCAGACCAATTCCCATCATCAAATCACTGATTAAATGCACAATTGACCAATAGTTGACTTTAGTTGACTTTGCTAGGGTTTTGCTTGATTGAACCAATGTTCTGATGAATTCCAAACCCTAATCCCTTGAGATCTTGATTCCAAATGATGTCACAATTCAGATGAACCCTTGATGAATGATCATGGTGCCCAAATTCTTCAGGAATGGCCACCATCTATTGCTCAATGACTGATTTGACTGTTTTGACTGTTGATTGCTTCAGCTGCAAGTAACATGGTTAGATGATAATATTCTTGTACTTTTTGATTAGTAAACAAATGAAAAGCAATGATATACAAATGCAATAGATGCTTGGTGATCAAGAACCACACTCACAAGATACCCACCCACTAGGAGGGAAGCCAGGGCATGCAATGATCCTTGAGGCCATGATATGATATGGTATGGACCATGAGGGATCTTAGGGCCAAAATTGGGGTCTTACAGATATCAGCCAGCTCTGACTTCTACAACACTTCAGGGGCCGATCACTTTCTCCAGTGCTGGCATCATTCAGTATGGTCAAGTCTCTGCAGTCAACGAAGAAGATGGGGATAGTGATTGTGACATCGACAACTGGGTGCGTCCGAGGATCCCGGGTGAAGTCATCAACAATTGGTCCTCTGAAGAGATTATCCAAGTCACTCTTCTTGAAGAGTAATTTTCTTTGTTTATTCATGCATATCCAAGTCTTACGTTCCGCCCAGGGCGTAATGACTCATTGTAGGGCCCGTCTATGTGACACTTGCATTTTTATCATAAATAAAGGACGTCTTTTTGCATTCAAATATTTCGTTCACTGTCTTTCTATTTTTGCAGTTTTTCAAAATAAAAAAAATGGCAATGTTTTGTTTAGTTTTCACTTCTTGTTCACACTCATAAGCACATACCATCACTCATGCAGATGCACGTCACCGGATCCTATTGATAACGGTTCTGCTACGGCTCGCTTCGACTTTGAAAATCCAATCTTTCAAGCTGAAGAAGAGGATGATGAAGACTGTGAACTCCCTGAAGAGCTTACCAGGTTATTAAAACAAGAGGAAAGGGTTATTCAACCGCATCGAGAGTCTGTTGAAATGATTAATCTCGGCACCGAGGACGCCAAGAGAGAAATCAAGATAGGGGCTGTTTTGAGAGATGATGTGAAGAAAGGGTTGATTGAATTGCTGCAAGAATATGTTGACATCTTCGCCTGGTCTTATCAGGACATGCCTGGGCTGGACACAGACATCGTGGTACACCGCTTGCCCCTCAAAGAAGGTTGTCCTCCGGTCAAGCAGAAGCTCAGAAGAACAAGACCAGAGATGGCTGTCAAGATAAAGGAAGAAGTGCAAAAGCAGTTGGATGCAGGGTTTCTAGCAGTCACCAATTATCCGCCATGGGTTGCAAACATTGTCCCAGTACCTAAGAAGGATGGAAAGGTACGGATGTGTGTCGACTACCGGGATCTGAACAGAGCTAGCCCTAAAGATGATTTCCCATTACCTCACATCGACGTTTTGGTAGATAATACAACTCAGTTCTCGGTATTCTCCTTCATGGATGGCTTTTCTGGCTATAACCAAATCAAGATGGCACCAGAGGACATGGAAAAGACAACTTTCATAACCCCATGGGGCACCTTCTGCTACAAGGTGATGCCGTTTGGTCTGAAAAATGCCGAAGCAACATATCAACGAGCTATGGTAACTCTGTTCCATGATATGATTCATCATGAAATCGAGGTTTATGTGGATGATATGATTGCCAAATCTCAGACAGAAGAAGAACATTTGGTGAATCTGCAAAAATTGTTTGAACGGTTAAGGAAATTCAAACTGAGGCTTAATCCGAACAAGTGTACTTTCGGGGTGAGATCTAGAAAACTGCTGGGTTTTATTGTTAGCGGAAAAGGGATCGAGGTGGATCCCGACAAAGTAAAAGCGATACAGGAAATGCCAGAGCCAAGAACAGAGAAGCAAGTCCGTAGTTTCTTAGGGAGGTTGAACTACATTGCAAGGTTCATCTCTCACCTAACAACCACGTGTGAGCCAATTTTCAAATTGCTGAGGAAAGATCAGGCTATCAGGTGGAATGAAGATTGTCAAAGGGCTTTCGAGAAGATAAAAGAGTATCTACAGAAACCTCCAATCCTTATACCTCCAGTTCCTGGGAGACCTCTGATAATGTACCTGTCAGTGACTGAGAACTCGATGGGGTGTGTATTGGGACAGCATGACGAGTCTGGTCGAAAAGAGCATGCCATATACTACCTTAGCAAAAAGTTTACCGACTGTGAAATCAAATATTCGCAGCTTGAGAAAACTTGTTGTGCTTTGGCCTGGGCTGCTCGCCGACTGAGGCAGTATATGTTGAACCATACTACCTTGTTGATTTCTAAGATGGATCCAGTCAAATACATATTCGAGAAGCCAGCTCTCACCGGAAGGGTGGCCCGTTGGCAGATGATTTTAACAGAGTATGATATCCAGTATACATCCCAGAAAGCCATCAAAGGGAGTATTCTGTCAGACTATCTTGCTCAGCAGCCGATTGATGATTATGAGCCGATGAAGTTTGATTTTCCAGATGAAGACATCATGTTCCTCAAGATGAAAGACTGTGAAGAGCCAGTTGTTGAGGAGGGACCTGATCCAAACGAAAAGTGGACTTTGTTGTTTGATGGGGCTGTCAACGCCAGAGGAAGTGGAATTGGTGCTGTCATTACAACTCCGAAAGGTGCCCACATACCTTTCACCGCTCGTTTGACTTTTGAGTGCACAAATAATGAAGTTGAGTACGAGGCCTGTATCTTGGGTATTGAGCAAGCCATTGATTTGAGAATCAAGACTTTGGACATCTTCGGAGATTCAGCTCTGGTGATCAATCAAGTGAATGGTGATTGGAATACTCTCCAGCCCACTCTGGTCCCCTACAGAGATCACACAAGAAGACTGTTGACTTTCTTCACAACAGTAAAATTGTATCATATACCTCGTGATGAGAACCAGATGGCAGACGCACTTGCTACTCTATCCTCCATGATCAAGGTAATTCGTTGGAACCATGCTCCCAGGATCGATGTGATGCGCTTTGACAGGGCCGCGTATGTGTTTGCTGCTGAACTGGTAGTCGATGACAAGCCCTGGTATCACGATATCAAGTGCTTTCTGAAGAATCAAGAGTACCCTGCAGGGGCATCCAACAATGATAGAAAGACTTTGAGAAGATTGGCAGGCAGTTTCTTCTTGAACAAAGACGATGTGCTGTATAAGAGGAACTTCAACATGGTTTTGCTCAGATGCGTGGACAGACACGAGGCGGACATGTTAATGCAGGAAGTTCATGAAGGTTCCTTCGGTACTCATGCCGGCGGACATGCAATGGCTAAGAAATTGTTGAGAGCGGGTTATTATTGGATGACCATGGAATCAGATTGCTTCAAATATGCTCGGAAGTGTCATAAATGCCAGATTTATGCTGATAAGGTGCATGTGCCGCCAAATCCTCTGAATGTGATGACTTCGCCGTGGCCGTTTGCTATGTGGGGCATTGATATGATTGGAAAGATTGAGCCGACAGCTTCCAATGGGCATCGCTTCATCCTTGTTGCCATCGACTATTTCACCAAGTGGGTCGAAGCAGCGTCGTTCGCGAATGTCACCAGACATGTGGTTGCCCGTTTCATCAAGAAAGAAATCATTTGTCGCTATGGGATTCCCGAAAGAATCATTACTGATAATGGTTCTAACCTCAACAACAAAATGATGAAGGAGTTGTGTCAGAACTTCAATATTCAGCATCACAATTCTTCCCCTTACCGCCCTAAGATGAACGGCGCTGTTGAGGCGGCAAATAAGAACATAAAGAAGATTGTACAGAAGATGGTCGTCACGTACAGAGATTGGCATGAGATGCTACCTTTCGCCTTGCATGGGTACCGCACTTCAGTACGTACATCGACCGGGGCAACCCCTTACTCCCTTGTGTATGGTATGGAAGCAGTCCTACCTGTTGAAGTGGAGATTCCTTCTCTAAGAGTCTTGTTGGATGTCAAGCTAGACGAAGCTGAATGGATTCAGACAAGGTTCAATGAGTTGAGTCTTATCGAAGAGAAGCGAATGACAGCCATTTGTCATGGGCAGTTGTATCAGAGTAGGATGAAGAGAGCCTTTGATCAGAAAGTGCGTCCTCATTGTTTCCAAGTTGGAGATTTAGTTTTGAAAAGGATCCTTCCTCCTCAGACAGATCACAGGGGCAAGTGGACTCCTAACTATGAGGGACCGTATATTGTCGCCAAGGTTTTTGATGGTGGGGCCTTAATGCTTGCAACTATGGATGGTGAAAACTTCACTTCCCCTGTGAACTCAGACGCAGTTAAAAAATACTTCGCATAAAATAGACCCGCTGGACAGTAAAAAGAATAGTCCAGGCAAAAATGGGCATCCCGACGAACCAAGAAAATGAAAAGGTTCGGGCAAAAATTAGGGATTAAAAATGAAAAGATCGTACACCCGGTAAGTTGAAAACCTGAAAAGACAACTTAGGAAAAAATGGGTATCTCGGTGGATTGAAAACCCGAAAAGGGCAATCCAGGCAAAAGTTAGGGATTAAGCGAATGACTGCGTTCTGAGTTAGTTCTGAATCTCATCTCATGTCGATGACTGGAAATTTTCGAAAGGTAGGAAACAGTCCAATCACCTTTTCAGAAGGCTGATCATCTGGAGGATCTTGAAGACGGGCAAGTCATAGCAGAATTGGAACCCAATAGATATCCATTTCACATTGCCATTAGATTAATTTCTGTTTTTATCTTTTGTGCGATTACCTCTTTCCAGGGATTGCTTCCTGATGTAAATGCCTATTCAGAGGCCATTCAATCAATGAAATCATGGTATTTAATATATATCTGTTTTCATTTTCATTTTACTGTTTTGTTTGCAAAAATGACGTCCGAATTTTTGATAAACATTGCATCATGACACATAAGGGCTTTACAGGTACATGCTTAATAAACATTTAAAATTGCTGTAAATTTTAAGTGCTTTGGATCGTCTATTCAGAACAGATACCCTCGGGGCATTTCCTTAAAATCCCCTGCGGATGATCGTGAATATCTTCCCCAGTGAAGGCACCAACAGACAAATTCGGCGTCTTATCCCTGCAAAGCTGATTAGAGCGTTGGATTCCTCAATCCCCAGCAGGTTCTCACCACTGTACTTCCCCAAGCATTTGTTTCAGGACATACACTCCCCAGTAGAGTTGACAGTGCCAGACTATCTATCCCCAGCGGAGTTGACAGTGCCAGACTGTATCTTCCCAGCAGAAGTGGCTGCTCCTTAGAGTTCGATGCCAGATCGATAATCCCAATGCCAGATCCATGTTTTCTTTCCTTGAAGCAGAACCTCGGTACCGTATCAGTGTTTGCTCCCCCTGCCGAGTCATCTCTCGCAAATCGTGGTTGCCAGAATCATTGTAGCTTTCCTCAGCAGCAGGCTTCCAATGCCATTCTTTCCCCGATCAGAGTCTCGGTATGGCTAGTCATCTCCCCACAGAGTTCATTATGGTGTGCATCCTCAGTAGCCTTGCCAGGGTCCAGAAGATGGTGATCATTTCCCCAGCATATCCCCTTGCCTCGGCTTGGCATTCTACCCAGCATTTCGCATCACTGCATGTAGAATCATATTGCATTGCATCCCTCCAAATCGCGTAGCATTTCCATTTTCATGGAGCATTACGCCATTGAAAAATTCAAACATACGCATTGTAAGCATAAAACATTCTCGGTATCCCAAGTGATAAGCTAGAAGTTGCTTCCAATACTCAGACTGAAGATTGTTCATGACTTACCTTTGTTATCCCCAGCAAGTGTCATTGACCCATGCGTCGCCTCTATCATCATTCTCTATCTCTGCCGATACTGACAGGCATGAGTTTTCCGGTATCCAGACCGAAGTGGCGTTCAGGCCAGTTGTCCGATGTTCAGATCGAAGAAGTTTCCGACGATCAGGTCGATGTAACTTGTGGTGTTCAGGCCAGTGTTCCGATATTCAGATCGAAGTGGCCTTCAAGCCAGTTTTCCGGTATCCAGACCGAAGTGGCGTTCAGGCCAGTTGTCCGATGTTCAGATCGAAGAAGTTTCCGACGATCAGGTCGATGTAACTTGTGGTGTTCAGGCCAGTATTCCGATGTTCAGATCGAAGAAGTTTCCGACGTTCAGGTCGATGCAACTTGTGGCATTCAAGCCAGTTTTCCGATGTTCAGATCGAAGAAGTTTCCGACGTTCAGGTCGATGCAACTTGTGGCATTCAGGCCAGTATTCCGATGTTCAGATCGAAAAAGTTTCCGACGTTCAGGTCGATGCAACTTGTGGCGTTCAGGCCAATTTTCCGATGTTCAGATCGAAGAAGTTTCCGACGTTCAGGTCGACGCAACTTGTGGCATTCAGGCCAACCTCTCGGTGTTCAGACCGATATTAATAATCTCATATCTCCCGATGTTCAGATCGAAGTCATTTCCAGTATTCAGACTGATGAGCGGCATTCAGGCCATGGTTATTTCTGTGTTACCATTTATTTTGGTATCCAAGTTAACATTCTTTTTCGGTATTCAGACTTACTCTCACCGTATCAGACGCATTCTTCTTTCAAGACCACCTTTTTGCCGATTCTGACAGACCTTGTTACTTCACTTCAATGCAAATTTTTGGGCTTTTATTGTATTGAATCCCTTGGACCTCGAAAGCACGAAAGCAGCTGCCATCTTCTTTCCGGGTCTCCAGTTGATTGAATAGGGGCAGCTGTAATACCCCAAAATTTACCCTTCATTTTTCCTAAAAAAAAAAAAAGGAAACGAAAAAATAAAAAAACGAAAAAAAAAATAAAAAATAAATAAATAAATAAATAAATAAATAAATAAATAAATAAAACTAATTAAATAAATAAATAAAATATAACAAAATTTTTTTGGACTTGGGTCTCCCTCATTTGAGCACAACTACCCCCAACCCATAGGTCAGCCGAGCTACGAAGACTCTGATTCTCATATTCAGATGAGATACGTATGCAGTGGATGCGACATCCGCGCGAGTCATTTTCTCTTAACCTTTTTAGTAAATAAACACATTAGGTAAACCCACACCCTTTAGACAAAAACCACAAAAGTGGATCCCGTAGAGTACTATGGATGCGTAGGGGTGCTAATACCTTCCCATCGCATAACCGACTCCCGAACCCAAGATTTGGTTGCGAGACCCCGTCTTGTCCTTTCCTTTTTCAGGTTTACTTCGAGCGTTTCCTTTCCCTCCTTTGGGATGAATAACGCATGGTGGCGACTCTTCTGTCTTTTTCTTTCGCCGGTTGTTTCTTTTACGCACTGTATTTTTCAGGTTGCGACAAAGGGGTTGAAGCTGAAGACCTTGTTGTCAGAGTGGAAGACGTTCAGACTTCATTGCTTGTTGTAAAGGGCCGTTTGCTGAATGGGGGTGTTTACCCAGGCTGTGATCAGGGTTGTATTGATTGTGAGGAATCTGAGAATGGTTGTGAACGGTTAAGGGCCGGTATCCAGGGTATGATGGATGAGGGCCGTCTGCAATTCAGTAGGGCTGTAAAGGATCGTGGGACAGTGTCAACTGTCACTATCTTCTTCAAACCGTCTGAAGGACGTGGGCAAAGAGTTGTTAGTGCGCCTACAACCAGTGGTAGTCCAGTTACCATCTCTGCACCAGTTACTGCCAGTAATCCGACAACCGTCGTCGCTCCGGTCAGAAGGGTTGTTGATAGCCGGGTGTCGCATTACGCGAAAAACCGGCGGGAAAACAAGAACAACAGAGCCGCCACCGTGCGTTATTTATCCCAAAAAGAGGGAAAGGAAACGCTCAGAGTAAACCTGGAAAGAACATGGTCTCGCGACCAAAGAGAATGGGATCGGGAGTCGGTTATGCGAAGGGAAGGTATTAGCACCCCTACGCATCCGTCGTACTCGACGGGATCCACGCACAAAAGGAAGGAGAATGGTTGCTAAAACACTACTCAAACACACATACTGGCTAAAAGAGACACAAGAAAACAAACGAGACTGACTCGGCAGGATATCGCATCCTGGGCCTACTTAGTCTATCAAGCATAGACATCAGAGTCTAAGTAGTTCGGACTGGGGAAACGACACATGCTCGCTAGGATGTCGCATCCTATGCATACGTATCTCCTTTGGACGAAGGAGAATCAGAGCATTCGTAGCTCGGCTAACACGCACACAAACAAACACAAGCAAAGGCAAACGTGGAGCCTGAATGCCAATCACTGGGCTTACCTCAGCATCCGAACCAAAACACACACAAGAAGGCAAACGTGGAGCCTGAATGCCAATCACTGGGCTTACATCAGCATCCGAACCAAAACACACACAAGAAGGCAAACATGGAGCCTGAATGCCAATCACTGGGCTTACATCAGCATCCTAACCAAACAAACCCACACTGGAACCCGAATGCCACTCGATGGACTTACATCAGCTTCCAAGCACACAACAACACAAAACAAAGACACAGGCGCCCGGAGAGATCTTCTCATCTCCCGCCTACGTACCTCATCTGGTATGAGGATCAGGGCGACGTAGTTCCCCTACGAAGGGACACAAGACTAGCCTAACCAGATAACAGAGGGAGACACAACTAGGGAGACTAACTCGAGCCTAGATGTTATCATGCAAAGTCGTCCCTAAGTCAAGGTTTCTAGCTAACTTGCACAGGAAGCAAGCCTATCCTAAAGCACAAGCAATAGCAAACAATCACAAACAGCACACACTATATGCACACAAGAGGGCTCAATCAAAGGGTAAGACTGCAAGAGCAAGTCATCTGTACAGGGGTAGTGTTAGCTCTTAACCTTGCCATTGAGGGGCTAAGGTGAAGCTGATGAAAGGAGAGTGAAGATAAGACTTCACAGCTCTTATCCCTGGTCAGGGAGAGCTTCAGACAAAGGAGCGTGGGTCCAGAATGTGGGAACCCTTCTACACTCAAGACTCTGACACAACTGTACATTGTACAAGATCTTGGGTTTGTGTCCCAATGCATCAACACAGGGGTGTGAGCAGAGGGACGACTCAACAGAAGAGCGGGAGATAGATTGCTTATCTCTTTGATCCGCCAATTGCCTTAATCAAGGACTTTTCCTGCTTGGGGACAAAAATAAACAAGCACAAACATTGCCTCTTAAGGAGGACTTCAGACAGGTGCCTGGCCAAGTAACAGGCCAGGTCTTCCAGACTACATGGAGACAAGAATGTTATACCTCAGTGCAAATTGCTTATCAAGCAAAGCAAAGCAATATTAGCAACTAATGTACCTGAAATCAATCAAATATCATCAGTATACCAATCACAGAACTAGACAGCAAATGGTTCACAATTAGCTATACACAGACAAACACAATCCAATGCACACAAGTGCAAACCATTAAGGCTCAACCTCAAGTATCAATCCCTGCAAAACAAAGTCAAAATTAGCTATACACAAGTCACAAATCAAGTCCAATGGGAGCACACCATCAAGCATAGGCCATTTGTGCTATTAACCTGAAACACAACTCAAAAGTGAGATCACAAACCACTAGTCCAAGACTAGGGCCAAAGTGAATTCAAAATTCCAAAACAGCAAGTTAAAAGTGATCACCACCAAGATAAATTCAACAAGAAGAGAATGCAATTGGTCTCATGTTCATATCAATCATCATCATCATTTCATGCACAAAATAGCACAAGACATGCAAATTGAAACCTCAAAGGACCAAACAGAATGAGCACAATCAAATTCACATCAAAACAGTTCAATAAATTCCACAAAAATTCCAGTCTAAACAAGGTATCAAAACAAGCACCAACATTCATCAATCATAAAACAGTGAGAACAATTAAGAAATGAATGGGACCAAAGCCAAATTAACAATGAACATGTTACGAATCACTCCATCAAATTTCACATTCATATGATATGGTATGAGCATTTCACAAGACATGTAAGTCAATCACTCAAACAAAACCCTAAAATGTCTAAACAGAAAGCAAAAATCCCAATCAAATAGAAAATGGCTCAACAATTCCTGCAAATATTCATGGCAAAACTAGACATACAGAGGAGATCACATGCAAAATTTGAAGTCAATTGGCAAAGCATAGGCATATCAAATAAAATCATGAAGTTGATCTAACCTAGTGTGACACACATTGTCACACTCAACTTGCACACATCATATCTTGCAAACCATAAATCCAAAATTCACAAACTATACATCAAAATAACCAGCAATGAGTCAAGAATTAGCATGTGAAATTTCATTCAATTTGGATAATGTATGAGTATTTCATGAAGGATATGGTGAAACATATACAAAATGCACACAAGTCAAAGATCAATAGGCAAAGTCAAAAATTCTCCAGGCACAACTTGAGTTACTATGCCTATAAAAAACTAGATCAAATTTGGAATCCAACACAAAAATTCCCATGCAAATTGGATTAAAATTGGATTTATTTGGATTTTTTGAAGTTAAATGAAATAATGAAATATTTATTTGGTTTTTAAAATGAATTTATTAAGTCTGAATGGCATTATGGTAAATATCCAAGCCAGGGCCAAAAACGGCGCAGCTTCATTAATGCGCTGGCGGCTTGTGATTCGTTGGATTCGGCGCCAAACACGATTTCAAATGGCAAAGGAAGGAAACAGGATCAAAACGCGAAAAATCCAGAAAATCGCGAGCTCTCTCGTTGTTCATCATCTGCAGATTCGGTTATGGACATTTTCGCACCAAATCGCACAAACTCTATATGGATAGAAAGGTCTAAGCATGTACATCACGAATATCACCATTAAATCGTCCAGAAGTTCATACACAAGGCGAATCGATTGAAAGAAGTTTTTGCATCTAAACTTTAATCCAAGATTTCTCTCGCAATAATTAACTAAAATCGAAACTACAAGCAGCATGGTATTCTACAATGAAAGATCTACAAATGCCCTATCTCAATTGAAGCAATCATGAGATTTGATTTCCAACCTTGATCGAAGTACAGCTATGGAATTGCGCTCGTTTTGCTTGGAATGATGAAAACAGATGCGTGTTGAGGTGTGGAGAAGATGATAGGATCAACCTTTCAGCTCGAAGCAGTTCATATTTATAGAAATCACCAACTGTTATGCCTTGGAGTGAGCTTGGACAGTGTGATTTTGATGGATTTGAGCTCCAATTGATGCAAACAGTTCTCAATCAATACCTGCAGATGAGAGATCTACCAAGAAACAACACGAAAATTGATGGATTATTGGTGAAAAATGGAAAAAAAGTGAATATGCAATGTGTGAAAAAGTGAGAGAGTTTGAGAAATTTGATCTTGAATCTGAGAATTATGATTAGTGCCCTTGAAAACAGTTACAATTAACCCTTTATACCTCTCCCTAATCCAAAATTAAATCAAGATTAGCAAAATGGAAGGATTAGTGTGATATGCATTTTCAAGTGTTAGGTCCAATATGCCCTTTCATGATGCAGCCAATTTTCTGTCCAAAACCAGGTTCAAACAAGTTCCAAATACCATTTGTGATGTGTTAAAAAAAGTCCCATGTCAAAATTCCATGTAATTTGAGATTTGGACCATTTTGCCCTTGGTTTTTAATTGTTGCACTTGAAAATTGACCTTTTTATGTGAAGACTTTTGGCAAAATGTGATGATGGATTATGAAAGTGCACATCAAATATGGTTTGCTCAAAGAGAAACCATCCAATTTGGCCATTCCATGTGAAAGTTATGCCACTTTGATTTTGGGCATTTTTGGAAAATGAATGGACCATATCTTGCCAACCACACATGGGAATTTCAAGTTCTTGGACTTTTTGGAATGGTGAGATCAAGATATTCAACTTTCATGTTGGACAAAATTCCATTTGAAGCTTGTATGATGAAGTAAATTTGGGGAGAAAAACTTTCCATTTTGGGCAGTTGAAATTACAAGTCACCTGCTATTTTTGGAAACTTCTTGTCTGACCTCCAAATCTTCAACCTTGGTCTTTGATATGTCAAATGAGACTCATATGGACATGAATGAGGCTTTTCAAACCATCTCACACCTTCCAATCCATAAAATCAGGCAGAGTTGACCACAGTTGACTTTCTAGGGTTTCTGAAGATATTCAGCTTGACTGATGACTTCTGAGCATCCAATCCTTGGCCAAACCACTTCACAATGATCCTTAGACCATATGAACTTGATAAATCAACCATAGGGCTTTGTTCCAATGAAAATAGCACATGCTTGCCTGTTTGACTGATTCTCCTGACCAGTTTGACCTAATTTGTCAACTGAGCTTGCACTTGGGCAAAGGGCAATGCAATGTTATGCAATGAACTATGTTATGTTAATGACCTAATCATGAAAATGTATGTACACAAGGTAGGGTGCAAATTTGAGGTGCTACAGCTGCCCCTATTCAATCAACTGGGAACCCGAATGGATGAGAGCAACGACTGTCAGACTTTCAGGGTAAACAGGGATTGAATACCAAGAACCGTAGAATTTGCACAATGCTGGGAACTTTTCTTTGATTTTCTTTTTCAATGGGTAATAATCACCTCCAGACGTCGACACACGATGAATGGGAACAGAAATCACAACTAGATGCCAACGGACAACTAGGAAACACTCAACGTTTACCGAGACCAACGGAGAGGTAGACAGACATCAACGGATGATCTGCGGGGATAGTGATACAACCATACGTCAGCGGACGTAATGGGAAAAACTCAACGTTTACCAAAACCAACGGAGAGGTAGATCGAACTGGGGACGACCAGGAAAAACTCGACGTTTACCAAAACCAACGGAGAGGTAACCAGACATCAACGGATGAATAGGAAGACTCGACCAGACGTCATCGGACGAAAGGGAGAAGCTCGACGTTTATCGACACCAACGGAGAAGGAGGATCAACTGGGACGACCAGGAAAACTCGACCAAACGTCAACGGACGAAATGGGAGACTCAACGTTTATCGACACCAACGGAGAAGGAGAAAACTCAACCAGACGCCAATGGACGAAAGGGAGACCACAACCGGACACCAAATAGGACGTCTACTGGAGATTCTGGCTGGGAAATCAACCAGACATTAATGAATGAATGGGAGTAGGGTATACAATCAAACGTCATCGGACGAGTGAGAAAAACTCGACGTTTATCGAAACCAACGGAGAGGTAAATCCGCATGGGAAAAGGTACAACTAGACGTCATAGGACGAATAGGAAAAACTCGACGTTTATCGACACCAACGGAGAGGAGGAAACTTCACTAGGGAAGGGAGGACAATGTTACGAACATCGAAAGATGATGTTTACCGACATCAAAGAAGACCAGACACTACGTATGACTGGAAATCACCGGAAGATGGTGTTTACTGACACCAAGGAATACCAGACACTACGCATGACTGGGAAATCACCGAAAGATGGTGTTTACCGACACCAAGGAAATAACACACGCGGGCGCTGACAGGATACTGACATCTACATACGTCAGGGCAAGGCTAAACACTTGCAGGGGATCTCACTGGGGATCAAGGTCACAACAGCGAGCAAACAGGAAGGAACACCAAGGATACCGGGTTGTAGGTATGAAACGGGTGACCGACCAAAGCGTGAATTGGTTTGTGTTCCAAAACACTCAACATCCTGAAGAGGGCTAGAAAAGCAGTCTTGTTAAAGGATGGACATTCGATACCGAACAAAGGAATACGAATCTTACTCAACTGGGGAGGACGACTTCGACCCAAGAGCGCATGAGACATATTATCTATATCCGTCAAAACGTAGATAATACACTCGCATGGCAGATTATCCATAACCGGGTTGGTTGTTAAATGGATAAGCGACCAGCATCATCCTGAAGAGAGCGAAAGCAAACTTGTTAAAGGATGGACATTCGATTCCACGAGGAATACGAATCTTACTCAGCTGGGGAAAACAATCAAAAGACTAACCAAAGAGCGCATGAGATATATTATCTATAGCCGTCAAAACGTAGATAATAACCTCGCATGGCAGATTATCCATAACCGGGTTGGTTGTTAAATGGATAAATCGACCGACATCATCCTGAAGAGAGCGAAATCAAACTTGTTAAAGGATGGACATTCGATTCCACGAGGAATACGAATCTTACTCGACTGGGGAGGACGACTTCGACCCAAGAGCGCATGAGATATATTATCTATAGCCGTCAAAACGTAGATAATAACCTCGCATGGCAGATTATCCATAACCGGGTTGATTGTTAAATGGATAAAAACACTACAAGAAAGGCATCGGGGTACCGGGACTAGGTATGCAAAAGATGACCAATCAAAAGGGGAAACCACAGACATTACCAGCAAACGGTGAATGAAAGAGGACCCGCTGGGGATAAAGTTGCTGACTCTGAGCAAATATCCGAAAGGATGAGAATATCAATACCGAAACTGGATAATGATAACCACAAAGAGGGGATTACATCCACCGGTTAGTAGGTAGAAAACCACAGAAAAAGTAACCGTCATCAATCAGGATGAGCACAGAGGGTTAACTCCACCAAGGGGAGAACGTGGGATTTTACAACTACCGGGTTGTAGGTAGAAAACCACAAAGATAGGGCTTACAACTACCGGTTCGTAGGTAGAAGCCAACAAACAGTCTGCTGAGAGACATAGTGAGAAAAAGGATTTACAACTACCAGGTAGTAGGTAGAAGACCGCAAAATCCGCCAACAATCAGAATGAACCACAAAGGTTACCTCTGCTAGGGGATGAAAGTGGGATTTTACAACTACCAGGAGTAGGTAGAAAACCACAAAGATAGGACTTACAGCTACCGGTTTGTAGGTAGAAGCCACAAATTCCGCTGAGGAAAAGATGAATGAGTGCCGGTTAGTGAGCAACTATTCATTTATGCCCCAGGGAAGCACAAGGGACAGTCAATGGAAAGCCAATTTAGGATCGATCCAAAAAGGCATACTGAATCAAGACTCATCCTAATGAGGAAAGAACTCAATAGGGAAAACCCATCCCAAAGGGAGGGAACGGAAACAACCGTCATCCACGAGGATATAACTCAGTGGGGAGCGCAGAAGGAAACGACAGACACTTTCTGCCTAAGGGGTAGACTCTACATGGAGAGATTAGACACACCCACATCTGCTAGGAGGCTACTTGGTAGAACCAGGTTTTCTTTCACCGACGGATGAGGAAATAAACCTCTCCGGGGGGTACCAATCCTGAATGCTGTCAGGAGCAACTGTAGCAAATGAGCCGTACAGATGTTTGAACAATGCTCCACCTCTGTCGGGGATACGATCTGATGGGTCAACACATGAATGCATATGTTTGAATCTTTCTATGGCGTAATGCTCCATATTGAGTGGAAATGCTACGCGATTTGGAGGATGCAATGATTACTATATGCAAAATGCAAATGATGAAAACTCCGCTGGGGAGCCCAAAGATCAGATACTCCAACTCTATGGGGAGACTCTGCTTGAAGAAATCTGCTTGAGGAAAACTCTGCAGGGAGAGCACCGACTTCTCACTCCTGCTGGAGAACAAAATATCCAGGATCAACCAGATCTCTGGTTAAAATAGACAGGCGTTGATGAAGTTCCTCATGTCAACAACTCTGTTGAGGAATCTATCCGAGGGAAATGACGGAGTGCTGGGATGTCAATCCACCAAGTGCTGAATCTTCACAGACAAATATCCATGCCGGGGAGAAGAAAAGACTGCTCTGCTAGAGAGACGAAAGTTAAAGTCTTCAGTAAACCTTCTGCTTGGGGAACTGCCCCACAAAAGTATTTCAACAGCAACCTTGCTGGGGATGCCCCACAATAGGGCTCAAAAAGCACTCTACTGGAGATGTCCCACAATAGGGCTAACAGAGACTTGGAGGAAGAATATTGCACTGCCGGGGACATGAAGATGAACAACTTCAACCAACACTGCACTGAGCAACCTTGCTGAGGAGGGACCATGAGAGGTTCTACAGGATAAAGATACAATTATGCTCGAGATACGAACAAATGTCTTACCTGTTGGTAATCATACCACCCTTGGGAGAGCACTGCGGATCTCCTAGGTATCCTTCCATCATTGTGAATGTTCACTTTGTTTAAGAACAATTTTTGTGAAAAATTTTGTTTATTTTGAAAACAATGATACTTTATCGATTAAAACATGCAAAACATTTGTTGAGTTGAAACAAAGAAGAGTGCAAATAATTGGATAAAAGCTCAAATCGATGTGATGGAATGGTAGTCTGCAAAGGGCGAGACTCCATAGATCTGTACAAGTTTGAAATCGGTGATGTATATTGGAGAGGGCTACATTGAACATAATGACCTTTCCTCTACCCTTCCGAATTTTCGATGTATTCGGAGCTTCAGTCGACGACGAATCGAGAATCCCTGACGGATGACAGATATAGAGCACAGTCTTGTCAAGACGCAGTTACTTGCCAAATCCCTAATTTTTGCCTAGATTGCCCCAGTGTGAGGTGCTCAATCTAGCGGGATGCAAATTCTTTTTTTTTTCATGTCTCTAACTTTTGCCTGGATCGCCCTTTCGGGTTTTCAATCCACCGAGACGCTCCTTTTTGCCTAAGTCGCCCTTTGGGGTGTTCGACTTAGCGAGCTGCATTGCTTTTTTTTTTTCTTTTTTTTTTTATATAGGCGAAGTGTTTCTTGACCGCATCGAGAATTCACAAGACGAGTGAACTTCTTCATCCATTGTTGTAAGGGTCAAAGCATTGCCTGAAAAGGCTCTCTTGACAAGATATGGACATTCATAGCTCGTCGAAGCTACTTGGTTCGTGTTCGTCGAACTCATCATCTTGGCGAACCCCTACGTAGGCTACCCTCTCTTTTTTATTCTTATTTGCCCTGAATTTTTCGTCCCTTAACCTTTCGACCTGTCTCACCCTATCCGCTAATTGTGCCATATCCCTCAGATACTGGGTATCTAGTTTCTTCCTTATAGAATAGTCTAGTCCCCCTGCGGCCATTTCGACCAACTCATGTTCTGGCACTGGGGTGAAACATCTAGCCTTTAGCAATCTGAACCTATTTAAATAATCATTTATTGGTTCGGAGTGTTTTCTCTTGACACTGGCTAATTCTTTCAGACTTATTTTTGTTTGTCCCATGTAGAATTGTTCATGGAACAACCTTTCTAATTGGGTCCACGTGTATACTGAGTTTGCAGGCAAAGATGTAAACCAAGTAAACGCGTTTTTTGTTAAAGAACTACGGAAATATTTTATTTTCAAATTTTCATTGCGGGCTATCTCCCCTGCCTCGATCAGATAACGTGCCACATGTTCTATAGTGGACTCACTAGTGTCCCCTGAGAACTTTGTGAACTTAGGGACTTTCCACCTTGGTGGCAGTTCTTCTTGCAGAATGTATTCTGATAGTGGGGATGCGTAACTAGGCCTTTGTAAACCCATGTTCATCCCATTTTGTGCCATTATCGTTTCGACCATGGCTGCCAAGTTGTTTTCGACAGGCGGATTATTATATCGTATCCGTTGTTGCAATACAGCATCCGCGTCCTGGCCTCTCTGGATTACTATCCTTCTAGGCTCTTGTGGAATGGGGATTTCGACACGAGGCTGTTCAACTACATCCTCTTGGTTTCTGACGTTCGTTTGAGGATTGTCTAACGGTATCTGGTTTATCGTAGGCTCTTCCTGGACCGCTACCGCTGGGTTATGCATCACTTGTTCTCTGTGTCGAGTTTGAGGGACTCCAAAGAAATCAGCAATGCGCGTCATTTGCGCTGCCAATACTTGGTTTGTTTGAGTGGTGTTTTGTATTAGTGGATTAAACACCGCTCCCATTTGTTGCGTCAACATTTGGACCATATCATGATTACTCTCGTCCATCTGCTGTCTAATCACTTGCGCCGAATTATTTGTTATCGGCGCCACGTAAAGTGGTTGTTGATTCAGTCTACTCACGTTTCCACCATATCCTGACCCTTGTAAGGGTGAAGACACGTTGGCCATCGAGTCTGAATATATTAACGGGGAGTTATGTAAATTTGCCATCACCGAAGTTGGCATTCCGAAGGGTTGTTCCCTACCAGGCGGAGGCATGGTGAAATTCGTTACAAAAGGCCTAGAAGTGTTTCCCACAGGGGGGTGTCCCAATGGGCATTTGTTGTGCCCTGAAGGACGAACTAGGCGCGTTTTGTGACATCGAAACCGCTGGTATTGACCCCGCTGACGAAGGTACAGCCTCTGACACAGGGACCGATCCTATATTGCCTTCTGTCGAAGGGACAGGGTTAGATACTGGGATGGATTCGTTAGGATTATTTGGCTGGTTCGCCATTTTCCTTACTCTTGTTCTTTTAGGTATTTCTACTTCGGACACGGCTAATTTACCGCTTCTCAGTCTCATACAATGAAGAACAAATTTTGATTAGTGATTATCTAACTTTCTAAATTTCTGCACAGTCCCACTGGGCGTGCCAATTTGTTCGCTGTGAAATTTGGCGAACAACCTCTGGTTTACCAAAACTTGTAGAATTGGGTCACTTGCAGGATCAACCACACAAATCCTAGGACATGTGCAGATTTAGATGGTCTTGAAGATGTCTAAAATCACTTTCATATCTTTCATTTCTGTTCTCTAAGTGTTTTATGTCGAAATAGGTTGATTACAATGTTGAGTGGATGTAAATTTAACAAGATAAAGTAAATAGCGGAAAATAACTGACGAAATGTAAAGTGTCGAAAAGGATAAAGTGCAGAAAGATAAATGACTGGAAAACATAAAAGGAATTTGTAAAGAACTTTGAACTTTATAAAATAAACTTTGAAAGAATTGGTGTTTGTTTACACATACATTTTCCAAATATGACTCTTTTCTCTCACACGGGTACTTTGAGTGTTTTCAGGAATTTTGTATAAGTAATTTTTCACACACTTTTTAGATAATAACTACCCTATATATACATAAATAACATAACTGTCATTAACGACTAAATCCTAAAACTACGACACATGGCTCTCCTCCTTTCGCCAGATGCTTTCACGCGTCTTCTGCCAAACGTCACAACTTTTTAAATTCAAATTTATACATTAAGTCGAAATGACGTCTTCTTTCAGGATTTTTGTTGAATTATCAACATACTGCAATGTCTTCCGTGTCTTGTCGAAAGTACCTTTCTAACTGCAAATATCTTTGTCGAAATGACGAAACCTCCCTCTTGTCGAAGTATCGAACCATACTTATTAATCAAATCGTTCCAACCCATGTCATCATTTGTCGAAAACATCATTTCTTACACCAAATCTCATGGCGTCGAAAACGCACGTATACAAATTGCCCCCCAGCAAAGACGTTTCGACCGTTGTTCTGGAGAAACAGTCATTTGTTGTCAATCAGTGTTTTGATGCCATGTCATTTAATCTTCATTAAATGCAAGTCTGATAATCCCAATTTCCAAGGCAGATTCATCATTACACTTTCTCCACAATGTCACGTCTAGCCCACGTTCACAGCCTACTTCCATCATTTCCTCACGTCATGGTTTCTTTTCAACTTCCACCTCTTTATCATTTCCATCAGAAATGGCCACGTGTCCCACTAACACCATCACCATCTAAAACGTTTCAACATCTTCTTCCTATAAATACCCATAAACCTTTTCTTTAAACCCTTTTTACGTTTCAGATTTCCTTTCTTCATACCCATTCCTCAAGCTTTTCACATTTTCTGAGAAATCTTCTTCAGTTTTTTCAGCAATGGCGCCTCAAAAACCCTCAAGCAGTAAACACTCCAAGAAGAAACAAGACTCATCTTTTCCTCCTGTGCATGATTTAAAAGGGCCAATGACCATTGGAAATCAACAGTATGTTCCGGAACCTCCAAACGAAAAGGAAAAAGACTGCATCTATAAATCTCAGGTACTAATCCCTGTTCTTATTTCTGGAAATTATCACGCTATGTTAGGTCCCCTTCCAAACCCAGAGATTAAACCAGAGCGTTTAAGAGAATTTTTTCCATCTTACTTTCACACAAAACCCATAGGTGCTGGAAGAAAACCTCAGCCTAAAGAGAAAGTTGTAGAACAAAAAGATTCATCGAGTTCGACAGATATTGGAGAGTTGGACTTAACCTATTTGAATTTTCCCAGGATATTTAGAACCTGCCCATGGTCGAAAGATCCTTCTGACTACGTATCTTGGTTAGATAAAATCGAAAAAGTTAAAGGGTCTTTTTGGAAAGAAGTAGGCATTTTCGACCTTATCCAGTTGTCGAGAGTAGGACCCAATATCTGCCCAAATATGCTTTTGGCTTCTCTGTACTTTTGGGATAGTACTTACAACACCTTTCACCTTCCTTGTGGGATGGTTACGCCTACCCTTTTCGACGCAGCAGCCATTGTTGGTCTTCACCCCAATGGTATAGATTTCGACCCTACTGTCTTAAGTGAAGATACCATTGCTTTCGAGACTAGCCTTGCACCCTACTCCTTATTCATGTCCTATTATCACGATAAGAGTACTGCTGAAGTCTTAGATGTCGAACATATAGCTTTTCTAACACTGTGGCTATCCAAATATGTGTTCTGCTCTCGCTCTCTTCAAGTTGCCAAGAGATTTATCACCATAGCCAATCAGCTTCATGCAGGCACGAAACTATGTTTGAGCGAAATTATTCTGGCGAATCTCTATGAATCTCTGAGTGAGAGTGTGCATTTCTTAAAGAACACCAAAACCCAAGGGAAAATCAACTTATCAAGACCCTTTTGGCTCTTGCAACCATGGCTCAATGCCACATTTGAAGCTAGTCTTCCTGTAGCACCAGAAATAGATGAAGAAGAAGTAAACAATAGGACTGTCGAATGGCCAAGATTAGTGCTATTAACGCCAACTGATGAAGGAATCAGCCTTCGACAAGCTTTTAAAGGCTATGTTATGATGTTTGCTAAAAGTCATCAATTTACTTCGACCATGGCACCTTTTGCTGATAGAAAGATTGGACCTAAGTGGTTTACCCAACAACTGCCCTTGGAGATGCAAAAGGACGAAAACACATTTCTGAATGTTTGGGAATCGTTCTTGACCCCTAGGCTCCTTTTTTCTTAATGTAACACCACTAAAAACCAAATTGCTTTGATAGTTTATCAACCCAACCTTGTTTCTAGACAGTTTGGTCTAATCCAAATCAAACCTCAACCTATATTCCCCAAAAAAGGGTCCATCATCTTTTATAACTCCCTTCATACTGAAGACGAAGGCAAAGAGCTGTCGAAGAAACTAGCTGATGCTTCTCTCGACATTCGACCAGTTATTTTTCGACCATCATTCTTATGCACTCCTGAGTTTGATGAATGGTGGAAGGATTATTATTCCAACAAATTTTTCGACGTAGCTGCTTTTGCTACACATTTGACAAATGCTTTCGCTTTTGTGCAGGATCGGACCAAAAAAGGTATTCAACGACATATTAAGGAAATACAGAAATTTCAAAAATATTTTGAAACTGCGTATAGACCTGATGATCTTAGTCGAACCATATGCGAAGCAGCGGCTGAATTAAAACGCAAATTGACAGAGAAGTTTAAAAAACTGTCATTGCCTTCCAATCTTTCACCAGAGGCGCGCTATGACCTTGCTTTCAATTGTCATCCACCAAAGTTTCCTCCTTTGCCAACTGCTGACTTTGGGGTGGCGTTTGGTTTTCCACTTCCAGACTGGTTCCTTTGTGGGGATTTTATGAAAATTCTTCGTCAAAAGTATCAAAAACCTGCTGAGCGTGTGGTTCCGACTAAGTATCATCTGGGCGAATATCCGGGACACCTTCATATTGGAATAGAACACGTTCGCGTGGAAGATACCATTCTTGAAGGTGTTCACAGAAAAATATGATTTTTCTTTCTGTTATTCTAACTGTCTTATCATGTATCTCTTATATTTGTTTCTGAATTTTCTTTCTTTCCTTAGCCGTGAAGATCCCTGCTAAGAAAGCCGCTGTCGAAGCGTCGCCCAGTACTGCTAAGAAGCCTTCGACAAAGGTACAAAACTTTTTCTCTTCTTATTATTTTCCTTCCATTATTCAAAACTAATTGGCTTTGGCCGGTATGACTAGGTAAGTCGAAAACCCTCAACAATCCAAAAGAAGAGAAGTGAAGAGGAGAGAAAAGAGGATAAAGTCCCTAGTGAAGAGTCTGGTGATGAATCTCCAGAGTTAATCCCTCCCCCTCAGAAGAAAAAGAAACTCACGAAGGTCTCTTCCCAAAGGTCCATTGCTAACCCAATCAGGAAGGATCCTGCCAGTGCTTCTCCTGCCAAGCCTCAGTCGAAAGATATGGGGAGTGGGAAGTCCAGTTTTAATACTGAAATTCCTGAGGTAATTTTTATTTCGACAGCATATGTTTTACCTTTCCTACGTCTTTCCTTCTAAATCTTAGAATTTATTTTTAGGAACAAGTGGTCGTCGAAAAAACGCCTGAGAAAATTCTGGAGGAAACAGCCCCAGAGGAAGATGTCCCCCCAAGTGACCATGATATGCAAACCGTAGAAGAATTCGACACTACAGTGGGTGACGCCTCTGAAGATGAATCTCCTCCTCATCCAGGATTGCACGTTGCACCTCAGGGTGATGATATTGAAATGGAGGTTGTGGTCGAAGATGACCCTGAAGATGGAGCTGCCAGAGACGGGGACAACCAGTCGAAACGAACAGAGGTCGAGCATACTTCGACGCGAAACACTCCACCTGCTCCTGACCGGGTCCAAGGGAGTAGCAAATCAACTGGTTCGACCAGCTTCTCTCGTGAGGAGCTTGAAAATCTCAAAGTACAAAGACCTTTGGAGTACCTGAAAGCCATGCTTAGCACCCGTTTCAATTTCCAGGATTCTTCTCAGAGCAGTTCGACCACTTCTGGGGCAACTTCTGAAGCACCATCACTTGGCAGCCTCCTGACCAAGATCAAAACGAAAATCCTTGATGTCGATTTGTTTAAAGTCTTGGAAGAGAATTCCCTTGCTCAAATTGGTCTTAAGAAAGTCTTGAAGCAAGTGAATGTTTTGGAAACTTCTGCTGAGATTGGAAGTTTTGTGATGGAGTTGATGACTCTCATTGACCTGGCCACTGCAGACCTCCATCGTCAAAGGGATCTTACCGCTCAAATCTCCTCCAAATCTGAAACTCAAACTGCTGAATGGGATGCCGTTTCGACTTCGACTGACAAAGTTTCAAAATTGTAAAAGCTCTCTGAAACGTATGTCGAAGAAGTTGCTGCTTGCAATGACAATATTCAAAAATGGAAAACACAGATAGCAGCACTTCAAGAAAAGATCTCTCAAGAGGAGAAACGTAGGGCATCCATTCAGCAACCCAAGCAGAGCGAGATTGACGAAGAATTGAGGGTGGGTATTCGACATGCAGAGAAAGCCCATCAACTTAGTCAGGAGATTGAGACTCTCTCTACTCACAAAAGTCTTTGTGATCATCGACTCCAACTCCAGAGGCAGAAGTTCGCCACTTTGAAGGATACTTTTGCCAATTTTAATTTTTAGTCGAATTTATTTAGCAACTCTCAGCCCTTTGAGGCTTTCTTTGTAATAACTCTTGAATGTCATTTTTATTTGGCCCATCTTATCACAGTTATGTTTTGCACTTATTCTGTTACTACTTTTACTTCCTGCAATATAGGCTTATATTTTTTCAGATACTTGCCATTTATTCTTAGGATTCTCTTATCCTTCTCTATCTCTTCTATTTCATACGCGCCGTTCGAGAATGTTCTCAAAACCTGGAAAGGTCCTTCCCATTTAGGAGACCACTTTCCCATCAATTTATCCTTTCGATCCATAGGAAGGATTACTTTCCACACAAGATCACCTATTAAGAAGATCTTGGATCTCACTCTCTTGTTGTAAAATCTTTCGACTCTCTTCTTTTGTCTTCTTATTAGGTCTAGCGCGCGCAATCTTTCTTCGTCTAAATCAACTAGTTCGTCCATCATCATACTCCAATATGTGTCTGATGGGATTTCATGATGCCTTTGCACTCTAACTGACTGCAGATATATTTCGACTGGCAAAACTGCATCATGTCCGTAAGTCAACTTGAATGGAGTCGAATTCGTTGCCTCTTTGGGGGACGTTCGACAAGCCCACAAGGCTTGATCCAAAGTCTTATGCCAATTTCTAGGTTTTTTCCCCACATGCTTCTTAATCAAGTTTATCACTACCTTGTTGGCTGCTTCAACTTGCCCATTTGCTTGAGCGTAGTAAGGTGTCGAAGTAAGGAGCTTAAAACCTGTTTCTTGTGCAAACTTCTGCATGTTTTTACCAGTGAACACAGATCCTTGATCTGTTGTTATTGTCTCAGGTATCCCAAATCTGTAAATTATGTATTTTTGGATAAAGTCTATGACTGCTTCTTGATCCACATTCACCAATGGTATGGCTTCGGTCCATTTTGTGAAATAATCTATCCCAACCAAAATGTACCTTTGCCCTTTTGAGGAAGCTGGTCGAATCTCCCCGATCAAGTCCAACGCCCATCCTCTGAATTGCCAAGGTTTTATAATTGAGTGCAACTCACTTGCAGGGACATGAGGTATGCCTGCATGTACTTGACATTCCTGACAACCTTTTGCGAATTCGACACAATCTTTCAGCATTGTTGGCCAATACATCCCTTGTCGAAATAAAAGCCACTTCATTTTGTGACCTGCTTGGTGCGCGCCACACGCTCCACTGTGTACATTCGACAAGGCTATGTAGGCTTCATCCTCACTCAGGCATTTCAACAAAACTCCTTCTGCAGTCTTTTTGAACAATTCATTTCCCAAAAGTACGTAACTCAAAGCTCTGTATTTTATCTTTCTTTCCGCTTTCTGATTTGGGTCTTGTAGATAATCCTTGACAGGCTTTCTCCAGTCTGTTATTCCTGAATCATCTATGTTGAATATCTCGAAGTTTTCTTCGTCACCGTATCCTAATCTTATTGACTCTAGATCTGATGGGGACAACTTGGTGGACACGACTCTTCCTCTGACTTCAATGGCTTCTTCTAACTTTTCCTTCGACACTTTGTATCCGGACGCTAGTTGAGCAAGATCATTCGCTTCTTGATTCTTTGACCTGGGAATGTGTCTGAAGACGACGTTGTCGAATGCTTTGAGAAGTCTATTGGCTATTACAAAGTACATGATTAAATTTTCTTTCACGCACTTATACTCTTTCGTCAACTGCTTTATTACCAGTTCGGAATCACCCATTATTTCGACTCTCGTTGCCCCCAATTTCAACAAGATTTCAAGTCCAGCGATCAACGCTTCGTATTCTGCTTCATTATTTGAACACAGACTTTCAACTTTGTACTTGAATTTTGTTGGAATTTTTTCAGGAGAAATAATCAACATCCCAACGCCCGTTCCGTTTTTATGACTGGAACCGTCGAAGTACAGTTTCCAAGGTTCGACGTATCCCACGTCTTCGTTTATAGAGTGGTCCGCTATGAAATCAGCGACCACTTGTCCTTTCACTGCTTTTAAAGGCAGGTATTTCAAGGAGTATTCTGTTAAAGCTAAAGCCCACTTTCCAATTCGACTATGTAAAATAGATTTAGATAACATATACTTTATTACGTCGAAATGGGAAGAAATATATACATCGACAGGTTTTATATAATGCTTTAGTTTAATACAAGAGAAATATACGCATAGGCATAGCTTTTCTATAATGCTATATCTAGTTTCGGCATCGTTCAAGACTCTACTGAGATAATAGATGGCCCTTTCGACGCCATTCTCATCTTCTTGACACAACATACTTCCTAATGTTTTGTCTGATGCCGAAATGTACAATCTCATATTTCTTTTTCTGCAAGGAGACATCAGGATTGGGGGATTAGCCAGGTACTCCTTGATTTTGTCGAAAGCCGCTTGCTGTTCTTGCCCCCATGCGAAGTCTTCTTTCTTTAGTCGAAGTAGAGGAGAGAAAGCTTGTGTCTTCCCACTGAGGTTGGAGATGAATCTTCTGAGAAAATTGATTTTCCCTAGCAGAGACTGCAACCCCTTTTTGGTTGATGGCGCTTTCGCTTCCATTATGGCCTTGGCTTTATTCTCGTTTATTTCGATCCCCTTCTTATGGACCACAAAGCCTAAGAAATCACCCGCCTGCACACCGAAAGCACATTTAAGTGGGTTCATTTTCAAACCAAACTTCCTCATCCTTTCAAAGGATTGTCGAAGATGATCTATATGATTTTTTCCTGAAACAGACTTAATCACAATGTCGTCAATATACACTTGCATAAAAGTTTCGATGAAATCGTGAAAGATGGAATTCATGGCACGTTGGTAAGTCGCCCCAGCGTTCTTTAAACCAAAAGGCATTACTACCCATTCGTACGTTCCTATGGCTCCAGGACAACGGAAAGCCGTTTTAGGAACATCTTCTTCGGCGATAAAAATTTGGTTATAGCCAGAGTATCCGTCTAACATACTTAAGTACTCATGGCCGGCTGCAGAATCCATGAGCATTTCTGCCACTGACATAGGATATTCATCCTTTGGGGTAGCCGAGTTTAAGTCTCGAAAATCAATACATACCCTTAGTTTGCCATTTTTCTTAATTACTGGAACAATATTTGCAATCCATTCGACATACCTGGTTGTGCGGATGAACTTGCATCTTAGAAGTCTTTCGACCTCTTCTTTTATTTTCGACAGGATTTCTGGTGCGAAGCGTCTCGGAGTCTGCTTTACTGGCTTCTTCCCTTCCATTATTGGCAACTGCATTTCGACCAGACTTCTGTCAAGACCAGGCATTTCGTCATAATCCCATGCGAAGCAATCTTTGAATTCTTTCAGCAACTGGACTATTTCGACCTTGAACTGGGGGTCCATTTTTGCGCTTATGTACGTTGGTCTATGTTCTGCCCCCACTCCTAAGTTTATTTCTTCTAAAGGATCCTGCGCCACCATCTTCTCGTTTGTTGACACTGGATCTTTTTCGAACCCCAGAGGTTCGTCGTCGTAAATGGCGTCAAGCTTTTGATGTTGCCATCCGCCCATTTGGTTGGTGATGTGATCTTCCGCAACGTCTTCTTGGGGACATTGTTTATTGGAGTTCTCTTGGTTGGCTTCGACAGCCACATTTTTTACTTCAGCCTCAAGGGCCTCTTTTAATTTGTTTTCGGCTATGTAAGCCGTAATCTTTTCAATCGCTGATTGTTCACTCGTCATCGTCAAATTCACTCCCCCATCCCGTCGGCGCTATATGAGTGGTACCCCATATGTAAGTCTCGCCAATCACTTCTTTATCCCATTGGAATCCATGCGTTGGATGCAGGTACATGGAACAATAGGCATTGTCTGTCGTCTTCAAGTCGAATCCTGCCGGACTGCAGCGAGGTATATGAGCCAGGTTTTTGTCGAAGCTTTGGCTGTTGACAGTGTTTACCTCGGTCATGAAGTAGCTTTGGTCAGCCTCGATGTTTTCGACGATTCCATCTGGCCTCCATATGGCTATCCGCTGGTGCATTGAAGAGGGTACAGCTCCTACGCCGTGAATCCATTCCCTACCAAGCAGCAGGTTGTAGTTGGCTTTCGAAGCGATGACTATGAACATTGTAGGTCTTGTTATGGTTCCTACAGTTAAGTTCACTTGGATGACTCCCATAGTTGTCCCTATCTTCCCTTCGTAATTCGACAGCACCATGTTGTGGGGCTTCGCGTCCGAATCGTCTTTTCCAATCTTCTTCAGCATGTAGTGGGGCATCAAATTCACTGCCGCTCCCCCGTCCACCAGTATCTTATTCACGCCGACATTTTCCACCTTTCCTTTTATAAACAGAGGTTTCAAATGCGCTTTCATGGAGTCGTCTGGTCTTTCGAAAAAAGCGTTCTGCTCTTCGACGCATCCGTTGTTCATCACATAGTAGCAGACGGGCTTGTGTGCCATTGTTTCTTCCTCCATTTCGTCTCCTTCATCCTCAATTTCCATGACTCTATCATAGTCTCTAGGGAGAACAGAGACCACGTTGCAAATCACGTTGAAGGATGCCTCTGAGTCAGAGTTAAAACTGTCGGTTACTTCATCATCTTCCTGCATCTTCTCTTTCGACGCCACCGATTCGACAGCTCTGCTAGGATTGATCTGGAGGGGAGTCTCTTTCCTGCTCCTTGTCTGACGATTGTTGCTAGATTCTGCTTCGTTTGGACCATTCATGTTCTTTTTCGCCATCTCCATTTCTGCCCTCTTTTGCCTTTGGAACCTCCTCCATTGGGACCTGGACATGGGATTTTTGCCTTTGTAATTGTCTGACGGGTATGGTCTTGGCTTGTGTTTTTCCATTTCCTTCTTGCCCTCCATCGACGTGCCTCTCTGAACTTCGAACTTTCCCCATTTCTTCTGCCCCTGGGCGTCCCTAATGGGTTGAACCCATTTGTCGTCTGTGGCTTTATCAGATGGTTTATAGGTGTTCTGGCGTCTCTCTCCGTGCCCCCACTGGTGGTGATTACTTCTCCTTGGGTCGTATCTCACTGTTCCCCAACTTTCTTTCCTTTTGGTCTTATCCACCGCTTCCAGGTTGGTTGCTGCCTTCCTGTCGAAGACTGCGCTGCAGCGTGGGCACAACATCACTTCGGTTTTCATCCTTTGGCACCTCTTGATGAATTCCATTAAGTTTTCCTCCTCTCTAGGGTACGCCAGCCTTTGGTACTCTTTTCGACGACGATCTTCGCCCTCTTCGACCTGGTCCTTCTGAGATATTTCTACCATATTTACCCCAACATTTCGTTCGTCGGCGATGCTTAATTCGTTCATCTTCCTGATGAGCCTCTCTTCTTCGCCTTCGACGCCTTGTGGTGTTTTGTCGAATTCTTTCTCTGGGCAGCAGCACCAAGATATGATCCTGGGACCATGTTTGCAACAGCATTTGTTCCAGTTTCCTCTGGGGTCTTCCATTGTCCTACGCAGAATCCCACTGATCACGGGCTTCGAAGGACCGTTAGCGGCTTCCGCTTTGATTTTTGTGATTTCTTTACTGAAAGGCCCCATAGTGTTGACGCAGTTGGCGATATCACCATTCTTCGTTTTGGTAGAATCAAAGCCTTCAGCAGCCTTGTTTTCAAACGCTGGGTCTTCAGTAACCCTCTCCTTCGTATTAGGGGTATGCTCCGTTTCGTCGACTGTTTCCTCATTGTTTTCTGAAGAAGCATCTCCCCAACCGCTTGGTTGGATTGTGTCGATGTCGATCTGAGAGCTTGCCGGCGCGTTGTACTTCACAAGAAAATCATATTTCCCACTTGGCTGTCCCAAGCGGTCCCAATTCTCCTCTTGTCGAAACTCCACGTTCTCGACAGCATTGTCACCGTCCTTCTTGTCGAAACCTTCATTAGTTTCTATTCTTTTCTGGCTTGCGAGATCATCAGTAATCTCGACCATGTTGACATTTGCGTCGAAGCTTCCAGGGGCTTCCACCATTTCCAAATTGCCTTCAGGAGCAACTTCGGCCTCCACCATGTTTACGACGGATGGTTCAGCGTTGTGGGCTTCGACTGCTTGCATAGGATTCGAGTCGATCTTCATCTGTTGTTTTGGTTTGTCACCAAACTTCAGCCTTCCGTCACGGATAGCATTTTGAACGAGATCCCTGAAAAGGAAACAACGAGACGTCTTATGGTCCAGAAAATTATGGTATTTACAAAAACCTCTCTTTTTCTGTTGTTCCATAGGCGGTTCTTTAGCGCCTGGTGGTTTTATTAATTGACCATCTTTAACCAACAGATCGAAGATTTCGTCACATTTGGTAATGTCGAACGTATAAGTCCTTTTGGGGAACTTATCGTTGGTTTCGACTGGGTTTCCGTTCGACGGAGTTAGTACTTTGCACGAATAAGGTGGCCCTTGTTTTAGTTCTGCTAGGTCGATTTCTTGTTCGTCGAAGCTACTTGGTTCGTGTTCGTCGAACTCATCATCTTGGCGAACCCCTACGTAGGCTACCCTCTCTTTTTTATTCTTATTTGCCCTGAATTTTTCGTCCCTTAACCTTTCGACCTGTCTCACCCTATCCGCTAATTGTGCCATATCCCTCAGATACTGGGTATCTAGTTTCTTCCTTATAGAATAGTCTAGTCCCCCTGCGGCCATTTCGACCAACTCATGTTCTGGCACTGGGGTGAAACATCTAGCCTTTAGCAATCTGAACCTATTTAAATAATCATCTATTGGTTCGGAGTGTTTTCTCTTGACACTGGCTAATTCTTTCAGACTTATTTTTGTTTGTCCCATGTAGAATTGTTCATGGAACAACCTTTCTAATTGGGTCCACGTGTATACTGAGTTTGCAGGCAAAGATGTAAACCAAGTAAACACGTTTTTTGTTAAAGAACTACGGAAATATTTTATTTTCAAATTTTCATTGCGGGCTATCTCCCCTGCCTCGATCAGATAACGTGCCACATGTTCTATAGTGGACTCACTAGTGTCCCCTGAGAACTTTGTGAACTTAGGGACTTTCCACCTTGGTGGCAGTTCTTCTTGCAGAATGTATTCTGATAGTGGGGATGCGTAACTAGGCCTTTGTAAACCCATGTTCATCCCATTTTGTGCCATTATCGTTTCGACCATGGCTGCCAAGTTGTTTTCGACAGGCGGATTATTATATCGTATCCGTTGTTGCAATACAGCATCCGCGTCCTGGCCTCTCTGGATTACTATCCTTCTAGGCTCTTGTGGAATGGGGATTTCGACACGAGGCTGTTCAACTACATCCTCTTGGTTTCTGACGTTCGTTTGAGGATTGTCTAACGGTATCTGGTTTATCGTAGGCTCTTCCTGGACCGCTACCGCTGGGTTATGCATCACTTGTTCTCTGTGTCGAGTTTGAGGGACTCCAAAGAAATCAGCAATGCGCGTCATTTGCGCTGCCAATACTTGGTTTGTTTGAGTGGTGTTTTGTATTAGTGGATTAAACACCGCTCCCATTTGTTGCGTCAACATTTGGACCATATCATGATTACTCTCGTCCATCTGCTGTCTAATCACTTGCGCCGAATTATTTGTTATCGGCGACACGTAAAGTGGTTGTTGATTCAGTCTACTCACGTTTCCACCATATCCTGACCCTTGTAAGGGTGAAGACACGTTGGCCATCGAGTCTGAATATATTAACGGGGAGTTATGTAAATTTGCCATCACCGAAGTTGGCATTCCGAAGGGTTGTTCCCAACCAGGCGGAGGCATGGTGAAATTCGTTACAAAAGGCCTAGAAGTGTTTCCCACAGGGGGGGTGTCCCAATGGGCATTTGTTGTGCCCTGAAGGACGAACTAGGCGCGTTTTGTGACATCGAAACCGCTGGTATTGACCCCGCTGACGAAGGTACAGCCTCTGACACAGGGACCGATCCTATATTGCCTTCTGTCGAAGGGACAGGGTTAGATACTGGGATGGATTCGTTAGGATTATTTGGCTGGTTCGCCATTTTCCTTACTCTTGTTCTTTTAGGTATTTCTACTTCGGACACGGCTAATTTACCGCTTCTCAGTCTCATACAATGAAGAACAAATTTTGATTAGTGATTATCTAACTTTCTAAATTTCTGCACAGTCCCACTGGGCGTGCCAATTTGTTCGCTGTGAAATTTGGCGAACAACCTCTGGTTTACCAAAACTTGTAGAATTGGGTCACTTGCAGGATCAACCACACAAATCCTAGGACATGTGCAGATTTAGATGGTCTTGAAGATGTCTAAAATCACTTTCATATCTTTCATTTCTGTTCTCTAAGTGTTTTATGTCGAAATAGGTTGATTACAATGTTGAGTGGATGTAAATTTAACAAGATAAAGTAAATAGCGGAAAATAACTGACGAAATGTAAAGTGTCGAAAAGGATAAAGTGCAGAAAGATAAATGACTGGAAAACATAAAAGGAATTTGTAAAGAACTTTGAACTTTATAAAATAAACTTTGAAAGAATTGGTGTTTGTTTACACATACATTTTCCAAATATGACTCTTTTCTCTCACACGGGTACTTTGAGTGTTTTCAGGAATTTTGTATAAGTAATTTTTCACACACTTTTTAGATAATAACTACCCTATATATACATAAATAACATAACTGTCATTAACGACTAAATCCTAAAACTACGACACATGGCTCTCCTCCTTTCGCCAGATGCTTCCACGCGTCTTCTGCCAAACGTCACAACTTTTTAAATTCAAATTTATACATTAAGTCGAAATGACGTCTTCTTTCAGGATTTTTGTTGAATTATCAACATACTGCAATGTCTTCCGTGTCTTGTCGAAAGTACCTTTCTAACTGCAAATATCTTTGTCGAAATGACGAAACCTCCCTCTTGTCGAAGTATCGAACCATACTTATTAATCAAATCGTTCCAACCCATGTCATCATTTGTCGAAAACATCATTTCTTACACCAAATCTCATGGCGTCGAAAACGCACGTATACAACTACGCATGACTGGAAATCACCGGAAGATGGTGTTTACTGACACCAAGGAATACCAGACACTACGCATGACTGGGAAATCACCGAAAGATGGTGTTTACCGACACCAAGGAAATAACACACGCGGGCGCTGACAGGATACTGACATCTACATACGTCAGGGCAAGGCTAAACACTTGCAGAGGATCTCACTGGGGATCAAGGTCACAACAGCGAGCAAACAGGAAGGAACACCAAGGATACCGGGTTGTAGGTATGAAACGGGTGACCGACCAAAGCGTGAATTGGTTTGTGTTCCAAAACACTCAACATCCTGAAGAGGGCTAGAAAAGCAGTCTTGTTAAAGGATGGACATTCGATACCGAACAAAGGAATACGAATCTTACTCAACTGGGGAGGACGACTTCGACCCAAGAGCGCATGAGACATATTATCTATATCCGTCAAAACGTAGATAATACACTCGCATGGCAGATTATCCATAACCGGGTTGGTTGTTAAATGGATAAGCGACCAGCATCATCCTGAAGAGAGCGAAAGCAAACTTGTTAAAGGATGGACATTCGATTCCACGAGGAATACGAATCTTACTCAGCTGGGGAAAACAATCAAAAGACTAACCAAAGAGCGCATGAGATATATTATCTATAGCCGTCATAACGTAGATAATAACCTCGCATGGCAGATTATCCATAACCGGGTTGGTTGTTAAATGGATAAATCGACCGACATCATCCTGAAGAGAGCGAAAGCAAACTTGTTAAAGGATGGACATTCGATTCCACGAGGAATACGAATCTTACTCGACTGGGGAGGACGACTTCGACCCAAGAGCGCATGAGATATATTATCTATAGCCGTCAAAACGTAGATAATAACCTCGCATGGCAGATTATCCATAACCGGGTTGATTGTTAAATGGATAAAAACACTACAAGAAAGGCATCGGGGTACCGGGACTAGGTATGCAAAAGATGACCAATCAAAAGGGGAAACCACAGACATTACCAGCAAACGGTGAATGAAAGAGGACCCGCTGGGGATAAAGTTGCTGACTCGGAGCAAATATCCGAAAGGATGAGAATATCAATACCGAAACTGGATAATGATAACCACAAAGAGGGGATTACATCCACCGGTTAGTAGGTAGAAAACCACAGAAAAAGTAACCGTCATCAATCAGGATGAGCACAGAGGGTTAACTCCACCAAGGGGAGAACGTGGGATTTTACAACTACCGGGTTGTAGGTAGAAAACCACAAAGATAGGGCTTACAACTACCGGTTCGTAGGTAGAAGCCAACAAACAGTCTGCTGAGAGACATAGTGAGAAATAGGATTTACAACTACCAGGTAGTAGGTAGAAGACCGCAAAATCCGCCAACAATCAGAATGAACCACAAAGGTTACCTCTGCTAGGGGATGAAAGTGGGATTTTACAACTACCAGGAGTAGGTAGAAAACCACAAAGATAGGACTTACAGCTACCGGTTTGTAGGTAGAAGCCACAAATTCCGCTGAGGAAAAGATGAATGAGTGCCGGTTAGTGAGCAACTATTCATTTATGCCCCAGGGAAGCACAAGGGACAGTCAATGGAAAGCCAATTTAGGATCGATCCAAAAAGGCATACTGAATCAAGACTCATCCTAATGAGGAAAGAACTCAATAGGGAAAACCCATCCCAAAGGGAGGGAACGGAAACAACCGTCATCCACGAGGATATAACTCAGTGGGGAGCGCAGAAGGAAATGACAGACACTTTCTGCCTAAGGGGTAGACTCTACATGGAGAGATTAGACACACCCACATCTGCTAGGAGGCTACTTGGTAGAACCAGGTTTTCTTTCACCGACGGATGAGGAAATAAACCTCTCCGGGGGGTACCAATCCTGAATGCTGTCAGGAGCAACTGTAGCAAATGAGCCGTACAGATGTTTGAACAATGCTCCACCTCTGTCGGGGATACGATCTGATGGGTCAACACATGAATGCATATGTTTGAATCTTTCTATGGCGTAATGCTCCATATTGAGTGGAAATGCTACGCGATTTGGAGGATGCAATGATTACTATATGCAAAATGCAAATGATGAAAACTCCGCTGGGGAGCCCAAAGATCAGATACTCCAACTCTATGGGGAGACTCTGCTTGAAGAAATCTGCTTGAGGAAAACTCTGCAGGGAGAGCACCGACTTCTCACTCCTGCTGGAGAACAAAATATCCAGGATCAACCAGATCTCTGGTTAAAATAGACAGGCGTTGATGAAGTTCCTCATGTCAACAACTCTGTTGAGGAATCTATCCGAGGGAAATGACGGAGTGCTGGGATGTCAATCCACCAAGTGCTGAATCTTCACAGACAAATATCCATGCCGGGGAGAAGAAAAGACTGCTCTGCTAGAGAGACGAAAGTTAAAGTCTTCAGTAAACCTTCTGCTTGGGGAACTGCCCCACAAAAGTATTTCAACAGCAACCTTGCTGGGGATGCCCCACAATAGGGCTCAAAAAGCACTCTACTGGAGATGTCCCACAATAGGGCTAACAGAGACTTGGAGGAAGAATATTGCACTGCCGGGGACATGAAGATGAACAACTTCAACCAACACTGCACTGAGCAACCTTGCTAAGGAGGGACCATGAGAGGTTCTACAGGATAAAGATACAATTATGCTCGAGATACGAACAAATGTCTTACCTGTTGGTAATCATACCACCCTTGGGAGAGCACTGCGGATCTCCTAGGTATCCTTCCATCATTGTGAATGTTCACTTTGTTTAAGAACAATTTTTGTGAAAAATTTTGTTTATTTTGAAAACAATGATACTTTATCGATTAAAACATGCAAAACATTTGTTGAGTTGAAACAAAGAAGAGTGCAAATAATTGGATAAAAGCTCAAATCGATGTGATGGAATGGTAGTCTGCAAAGGGCGAGACTCCATAGATTTGTACAAGTTTGAAATCGGTGATGTATATTGGAGAGGGCTACATTGAACATAATGACCTTTCCTCTACCCTTCCGAATTTTCGATGTATTCGGAGCTTCAGTCGACGACGAATCGAGAATCCCTGACGGATGACAGATATAGAGCACAGTCTTGTCAAGACGCAGTTACTTGCCAAATCCCTAATTTTTGCCTAGATTGCCCCAGTGTGAGGTGCTCAATCTAGCGGGATGCAAATTCTTTTTTTTTTCATGTCTCTAACTTTTGCCTGGATCGCCCTTTCGGGTTTTCAATCCACCGAGACGCTCCTTTTTGCCTAAGTCGCCCTTTGGGGTGTTCGACTTAGCGAGCTGCATTGCTTTTCTTTTTTCTTTTTTTTTTATATAGGCGAAGTGTTTCTTGACCGCATCGAGAATTCACAAGACGAGTGAACTTCTTCATCCATTGTTGTAAGGGTCAAAGCATTGCCTGAAAAGGCTCTCTTGACAACATATGGACATTCATAGCTTGGCGTTCACTTTCCCCTGGAATTGGGTACGAAAGACAAGACTTTCTTGAGCATAGGGTCATCTTCTCGGAACTCGAGACTTGACCTCCTTGTCGAATGCTTTCATCACTCTCTGCTGATGTAACTGACCATGACACATGGCAGTTGATCTCTTCGTTTCGATCGAATTCAGCATCAGTCAACTTGGGACTTTGAGGGTGCTATTTTTCTTTTGTTTCTTTCTTCTTCTTTCTTTTGATTTAGATTTCTTTTAATTTCTTTTGATTTTGATTTCTTTTGATTTCTTTTGATTTTGCACCCTCCTCTTTTTTTTTTTTTAATGCCCCAGTTGGCTGTTCTGCTGATTCTCGAGATGCATCTGAGTGATCTTCTTTTCTTGCTCAAGAAGTCGGGAAATCTCTTCAGGAATCCTTTCAACATCATCTTCTTCCGCTTCGAATACAGGGAATTCAAAATTGGGAGATGACGTCTGACCATTATGTTCAATGGGTCTACGAAACAACCTGCATAATGATTTTGATATGAAAAGCTTTTTGAAAATCAAACAAGACAATCGTTATGCAGATGAAAAGATTGCTTTTATTCTTGTTTTTTAGGGTTTTTTGTAATCACCAATTTCATGCGAAAAGCGAAAAGGGAAAACAATTGGAAAAACAAATGTTTTAACATGCTTTTATTTGAATGAAAATATCATTGCACAAAATGTTGCCAACAAGGTCATCACTTCTCCTTTTGGCATGGGAGAAGGGTTTTTAAACAAAGTGATTATTACTCTGACTTATAAACAACTGTAGGAACTCCCACAGTGACCCAATTGTGATAGATCCCCCCAGGGATGACAACTGTTAGAATCTCTTGCATCAGCAACCTCTGCTTTTGAACAACCCTTTTGAAGAAACGTCGGCGCCAGCCCCGGACTTGTTATCTTCAAGCTTGATTATCACGGGGACCCAAGTCTTCAAAGTTCAGAATACCTGACCTCACGAGGTCTTGAACCTTCATCTTCAACTGAAAGCAACTATCCACGTCATGACCAGGAGCACCTGAATGATACACACAATGCTGCTCAGGCCTATACCACCACCGAGGGTTGACGGGTATAGCCGGCGGGTCTCTGGGAGTAATCAAGTTCCGCTCTATCAACGAGGGATACAGCTCTGCGTACGACATAGGGATCGGATCAAAAATGATCCTCTTCCTCTCATTATTTGTACTAGCTTGATCACCATTGGGAGGCTGGTAAGCCTGCTGTTGAGGACGATGTTGCTGGTGTTGATATTGCTGAGTTGGTCTTCTCTGTTGCTGTTGGGTTGCTGGAATAGTCACAGCAGCGGCCTGACTATATTGTCCTCTGTTTGCACTCCTTCGACGGTGCACAACATTTGTTTCACTTTCTCCCCTTTTGGGTGCCCCAGAGAATGGCTTCTTAGAATTCGAAGAACTTGAAGAGTCAGGATCTTGTATCTTTCCTGCTTTGATAAGACTCTCAGTCCTTTCCCCACAGACAACAACATCAGAAAAGCTACTGAACGGGCAACTTCCCTTGCGGTCCATGAACACACCTTGCAAGGTTCCAATGAACATGTCAGTCAGCTCTCTCTCCAACATAGGAGGTTGCACTCTTGCGGCTAGCTCACGCCATCTCTGGGCATACTCTTTGAAGCTTTCCTTGGATTTCTGACACAAACTCTGCAATTGAGTTCGGCTCAGCGCCATGTCCATATTGTGCTTGTATTGCCTCAGAAAGGCTTCACCCAGATCTTTCCAGCTTCTGACTGATTCTCTTTTCAGATCCATGTACCAGTCCAAAGACGCTCCAGATAGACTATCTTGGAAAAAGTACATCCACATCTTCTCGTCGTCAGTATATGCGGAGATCTTTCTGAAGTAAGCCTGCACATGGGTGCGAGGACAAGAGGTGCCATTGTACTTTTCGAATGAGGGTGCTTTGAACTTGTACGGGATTCTCAAACCCTCTACCAGTCCTATATTTGTAACATCAAATCCGAGGGAATTCTGGCATTCCATCGCACGGATCTTCTCAGCCAGGGCATCAACCTTACGCTCTCTTCAACTCTAACCACCTCATCATCTTCACTCAGCAGTGTGAACATGTCCTCTTGTCTGTCGACAATAGGAGCTGGATGACGGACAGGAACCCGGGTAGCTCTAGAATTGACCTCTGCAGTAAGAGACTGTCCATTGATCCTTATTCCTCTCAACTCATCCCCGACGGCATAGTCGTTTGTGGGAGCAGCAACATGGATAGTCTCATGGGCATGGGCAGGTGCAACAACAGGCGAAGCACGGTTGGACGTCTGGATCACAGTCTCCTGTCTCTGAACCAGGGCTCTAAACTCTTCCTGACCTTGAGCAACCCCCTGCATCATTGACATAAACTGGGCCATGTTCGCCCTCATCTCAGCCAACTCAGTCTGAACCTGATCCATATTCCTCTGATGGTTGAGTCTGGTTGAATACCGATGCAGTCTCTGATCAGCTATCCTGCCTGACACAGGAACCAGAGTGAGAAGTCCGAACTAGAACACCTATTATGCAATATGACATGAGTATGATGTTAATGCATATGATGCACATGAAATGATCATTTCTCAGGCATTCAAAGAGCCTGATTCATCTTCGAAAAAAAAAGCAATCTGCAGCAACAACACAGTATACAAGAGCAATGAGTACCAACAATTTCATCTGTAAATGAGCACCCGGATCCATCAGTGAACAGACTCTGGAATGTACCCGAGAAATGATATGCATGCAGAGATTAGCTTTTTCTTTCTTTCTCTCTTTTTTTTTGCATTTCTTTTGAAAAATAAACATGCTATGATGCACATGATACAGACACGACTGGCAAGCTGTGCATCTCAGAGCACAGGATCGAAGCTTCGGCTCGAACTCTGAACAACAATCCTCTGAAACCCAAAGTCAACTGGTCAACTGAACCATATCCACATCTGAGCATCCTCAAATTCAGCCCAGGGATCCGAAATAAACGGAACCCTCTGATCACACTTCCAGGATCAAACCTCCGGCGTCCAGAAATAGATCCATAAATCCGACTCATAAATAGGACTCTGATCAACCAATAGTCACCAATAAAGTCACCATCAGAACATGCATCTGTAAGAATCAACCCTCCCCTCACAGGTAAATTCTAATCAGGTCATCCTAAGGCGGACAATGATCTCGACAATCGGGCAAAGATACTCAACGGGTTTGCCCTTTCGGGTGTGCCATTATAGCTCTCTTAAGATCGTCTCAATCAAAGATCCGGGAAAGAACGGTCACCGAAGTCAACAGTTCAGATGAAGTGATTCAACCAGAGTGGAGTACCCCACAAAGGAAGAGCACTATCAGATGAACCTCGTCCGGCTTGTGGTACATCACATTGCCAAGCACATGTTGACCTAACATGAAAGAGGCAACATGAGACCACACTAATCCTAGGTGTATACTCGGGCCTGGGTTTTAGCCCCACTCAGAACACCCACCCCAAACAGAGGAACCACCTGTACAGAAGACAACTCAAATGACAGTATGATGCATGCAAACAGATATGCACATACATACAACATAATAATCATGAATGCAATAAATAACAGCAAATAGCAACCAAAACCCTAACCTAGAGAGCGCTAGGAGAGACTCGCTTAGGGAAGAAGGACCAGCACAGGTCAACTTCTCGTCTGTCCCCAGCAGAGTCGCCAGCTGTCGCATTACGCGAAAAACCGGCGGGAAAACAAGAACAACAGAGCCGCCACCGTGCGTTATTTATCCCAAAAAGAGGGAAAGGAAACGCTCAGAGTAAACCTGGAAAGAACATGGTCTCGCGACCAAAGAGAATGGGATCGGGAGTCGGTTATGCGAAGGGAAGGTATTAGCACCCCTACGCATCCGTCGTACTCGACGGGATCCACGCACAAAAGGAAGGAGAATGGTTGCTAAAACACTGCTCAAACACACATACTGGCTAAAAGAGACACAAGAAAACAAATGAGACTGACTCGGCAGGATATCGCATCCTGGGCCTACTTAGTCTATCAAGCATAGACATCAGAGTCTAAGTAGTTCGGACTGGGGAAACGACACATGCTTGCTAGGATGTCGCATCCTATGCATACGTATCTCCTTTGGACGAAGGAGAATCAGAGCATTCGTAGCTCGGCTAACACGCACACAAACAAACACAAGCAAAGGCAAACGTGGAGCCTGAATGCCAATCACTGGGCTTACCTCAGCATCCGAACCAAAACACACACAAGAAGGCAAACGTGGAGCCTGAATGCCAATCACTGGGCTTACATCAGCATCCGAACCAAAACACACACAAGAAGGCAAACATGGAGCCTGAATGCCAATCACTGGGCTTACATCAGCATCCTAACCAAACAAACCCACACTGGAACCCGAATGCCACTCGATGGACTTACATCAGCTTCCAAGCACACAACAACACAAAACAAAGACACAGGCGCCCGGAGAGATCTACTCATCTCCCGCCTACGTACCTCATCTGGTATGAGGATCAGGGCGACGTAGTTCCCCTACGAAGGGACACAAGACTAGCCTAACCAGATAACAGAGGGAGACACAACTAGGGAGACTAACTCGAGCCTAGATGTTATCATGCAAAGTCGTCCCTAAGTCAAGGTTTCTAGCTAACTTGCACAGGAAGCAAGCCTATCCTAAAGCACAAGCAATAGCAAACAATCACAAACAGCACACACTATATGCACACAAGAGGGCTCAATCAAAGGGTAAGACTGCAAGAGCAAGTCATCTGTACAGGGGTAGTGTTAGCTCTTAACCTTGCCATTGAGGGGCTAAGGTGAAGCTGATGAAAGGAGAGTGAAGATAAGACTTCACAGCTCTTATCCTTGGTCAGGGAGAGCTTCAGACAAAGGAGCGTGGGTCCAGAATGTGGGAACCCTTCTACACTCAAGACTCTGACACAACTGTACATTGTACAAGATCTTGGGTTTGTGTCCCAAAGCATCAACACAGGGGTGTGAGCAGAGGGACGACTCAACAGAAGAGCGGGAGATAGATTGCTTATCTCTTTGATCCGCCAATTACCTTAATCAAGGACTTTTCCTGCTTGGGGACAAAAATAAACAAGCACAAACATTGCCTCTTAAGGAGGACTTCAGACAGGTGCCTGGCCAAGTAACAGGCCAGGTCTTCCAGACTACATGGAGACAAGAATGTTATACCTCAGTGCAAATTGCTTATCAAGCAAAGCAAAGCAATATTAGCAAGTAATGTACCTGAAATCAATCAAATATCATCAGTATACCAATCACAGAACTAGACAGCAAATGGTTCACAATTAGCTATACACAGACAAACACAATCCAATGCACACAAGTGCAAACCATTAAGGCTCAACCTCAAGTATCAATCCCTGCAAAACAAAGTCAAAATTAGCTATACACAAGTCACAAATCAAGTCCAATGGGAGCACACCATCAAGCATAGGCCATTTGTGCTATTAACCTGAAACACAACTCAAAAGTGAGATCACAAACCACTAGTCCAAGACTAGGGCCAAAATGAATTCAAAAATCCAAAACAGCAAGTGAAAAGTGATCACCACCAAGATAAATTCAACAAGAAGAGAATGCAATTGGTCTCATGTTCATATCAATCATCATCATCATTTCATGCACAAAATAGCACAAGACATGCAAATTGAACCCTCAAAGGACCAAACAGAATGAGCACAATCAAATTCACATCAAAACAGTTCAATAAATTCCACAAAAATTCCAGTCTAAACAAGGCATCAAAACAAGCACCAACATTCATCAACCATAAAACAGTGAGAACAATTAAGAAATGAATGGGACCAAAGCCAAATTAACAATGAACATGTTACGAATCACTCCATCAAATTTCACATTCATATGATATGGTATGAGCATTTCACAAGACATGTAAGTCAATCACTCAAACAAAACCCTAAAATGTCTAAACGGCAAGCAAAAATCCTAATCAAATAGAAAATGGCTCAACAATTCCTGCAAATATTCATGGCAAAACTAGACATACAGAGGAGATCACATGCAAAATTTGAAGTCAATTGGCAAAGCATAGGCATATCAAATAAAATCATGAATTTGACCTAACCTAGTGTGACACACATTGTCACACTCAACTTGCACACATCATATCTTGCAAACCATAAATCCAAAATTCACAAACTATACATCAAAATAACCAGCAATGAGTCAAGTATTAGCATGTGAGATTTCATTCAATTTGGATAATGTATGAGTATTTCATGAAGGATATGGTGAAACATATACAAAATGCACACAAGTCAAAGATCAATAGGCAAAGTCAAAAATTCTCCAGGCACAACTTGAGTTACTATGCCTATAAAAAACTAGATCAAATTTGGAATCCAACACAAAAATTCCCATGCAAATTGGATTAAAATTGGATTTATTTGGATTTTTTGAAGTTAAATGAAATAATGAAATATTTATTTGGTTTTTAAAATGAATTTATTAAGTCTGAATGGCATTATGGTAAATATCCAAGCCAGGGCCAAAAACGGCGCAGCTTCATTAATGCGCTGGCGGCTTGTGATTCGTTGGATTCGGCGCCAAACACGATTTCAAATGGCAAAGGAAGGAAACAGGATCAAAACGCGAAAAATCCAGAAAATCGCGAGCTCTCTCGTTGTTCATCATCTGCAGATTCGGTTATGGACATTTTCGCACCAAATCGCACAAACTCTATATGGATAGAAAGGTCTAAGCATGTACATCACGAATATCACCATTAAATCGTCCAGAAGTTCATACACAAGGCGAATCGATTGAAAGAAGTTTTTGCATCTAAACTTTAAGCCAAGATTTCTCTCGCAATAATTAACTAAAATCGAAACTACAAGCAGCATGGTATTCTACAATGAAAGATCTACAAATGCCCTATCTCAATTGAAGCAATCATGAGATTTGATTTCCAACCTTGATCGAAGTACAGCTATGGAATTGCGCTCGTTTTGCTTGGAATGATGAAAACAGATGCGTGTTGAGGTGTAGAGAAGATGATAGGATCAACCTTTCAGCTCGAAGCAGTTCATATTTATAGAAATCACCAACTGTTATGCCTTGGAGTGAGCTTGGACAGTGTGATTTTGATGGATTTGAGCTCCAATTGATGCAAACAGTTCTCAATCAATACCTGCAGATGAGAGATCTACCAAGAAACAACACGAAAATTGATGGATTATTGGTGAAAAATGGAAAAAAAGTGAATATGCAATGTGTGAAAAAGTGAGAGAGTTTGAGAAATTTGATCTTGAATCTGAGAATTATGATTAGTGCCCTTGAAAACAGTTACAATTAACCCTTTATACCTCTCCCTAATCCAAAATTAAATCAAGATTAGCAAAATGGAAGGATTAGTGTGATATGCATTTTCAAGTGTTAGGTCCAATATGCCCTTTCATGATGCAGCCAATTTTCTGTCCAAAACCAGGTTCAAACAAGTTCCAAATACCATTTGTGATGTGTTAAAAAAAGTCCCATGTCAAAATTCCATGTAATTTGAGATTTGGACCATTTTGCCCTTGGTTTTTAATTGTTGCACTTGAAAATTGACCTTTTTATGTGAAGACTTTTGGCAAAATGTGATGATGGATTATGAAAGTACACATCAAATATGGTTTGCTCAAAGAGAAACCATCCAATTTGGCCATTCCATGTGAAAGTTATGCCACTTTGATTTTGGGCATTTTTGGAAAATGAATGGACCATATCTTGCCAACCACACATGGGAATTTCAAGTTCTTGGACTTTTTGGAATGGTGAGATCAAGATATTCAACTTTCATGTTGGACAAAATTCCATTTGAAGCTTGTATGATGAAGTAAATTTGGGGAGAGAAACTTTCCATTTTGGGCAGTTGAAATTACAGGTCACCTGCTATTTTTGGAAACTTCTTGTCTGACCTCCAAATCTTCAACCTTGGTCTTTGATATGTCAAATGAGACTCATATGGACATGAATGAGGCTTTTCAAACCATCTCACACCTTCCAATCCATAAAATCAGGCACAGTTGACCACAGTTGACTTTCTAGGGTTTCTGAAGAAATTCAGCTTGACTGATGACCTCTGAGCATCCAATCCTTGGCCAAACCACTTCACAATGATCCTTAGACCATATGAACTTGATAAATCAACCATAGGGCTTTGTTCCTATGAAAATAGCACATGCTTGCCTGTTTGACTGATTCTCCTGACCAGTTTGACCTAATTTGTCAACTGAGCTTGCACTTGGGCAAAGGGCAATGCAAGGTTATGCAATGAACTATGTTATGTTAATGACCTAATCATGAAAATGTATGTACACAAGGTAGGGTGCAAATTTGAGGTGCTACACCGGGCTGTTCCCTGGAAATATGATAATGCATACCGTAGCAACAGAAGGGCTGAGAATCGGGTCAAGCCATCGAATCAAGCGCCCGTGACAATTGGTGTGCCAGTCCGTAAAACTCCTATGGTTGTGAGTCCCGTTGTGGACAATGTTGGCGGACCAGGAGGCTTTACTCGCAGCGGACGACTGTTTGCTCCTCAACCGTTGAGGGACGCTAATGCTGAAGCTTCTGCTAGAGCAAAGGGCAAACAGGTTGTGGTTGACGAAGAACCTGCTCAGAAGGAGGTGCCTGAGGGTTCATTCGAGAAAGATGTGGAGGAGTTTATGAAGATTATAAAGAAGAGTGACTACAAGATCGTAGACCAACTCAACCAAACTCCGTCCAAGATTTCAATTCTCTCTTTGCTGCTGTGCTCTGAGGCACATCGTAACGCCTTGCTGAAGATGTTGAACATGGCGTATGTACCTCAAGAGATATCCGTCAACTAACTGGAGGGTGTTATTGCCAACGTGAGCACCAGACATGGTTTAGGGTTCACCGACCTAGACTTGACGCCTGAGGGTCGTAATCATAACAAGGCCTTGCATATCACCATGGAGTGCAAGGGGGCAGTGTTATCTCACGTGTTGGTCGACACCGGCTCGTCGCTGAATGTCTTGCCCAAGCTAATTTTGAAGAAGATATCTGTTGAAGGGGTTGTGCTTACTCCGAGTGACTTGATCGTTCGTGCATTCGACGGATCCAAACGTTTTGTGTTTGGTGAAGTTACCTTGCCTGTGAAGATAGGTCCGGAGGTGTTTGACATCATCTTCTACGTTATGGACATTTAGCCTGCCTACAGTTGTTTGTTGGGGCGTCCGTGGATCCATGCAGCAGGGGCAGTCTCGTCGACTCTCCACTAGAAGCTCAAATATGTCTGGAACGGTCAGATTGTGACCGTGTGTGGCGAAGAAGATATTTTGGTGAGCCACCTGTCCTCGTTCAAATATGTAGAGGTGGATGGCGAGATCCACGAAACCTTATGCCAGGCATTTGAGACTGTTGCTCTCGAGAGGGTAGCATTTGCTGATCAGAGAAAGTCGGGTGCTTCGATTGCTTCGTACAAGCAGGCCAAGGAGGTTGTTGACTCTGGCAAAACTGAAGGTTGGGGCAAGATGGTGGATTTGCCGGTCAAAGAAGATAAGTTCGGTATTGGCTATCAACCTTTGCAAGTAGAGCAGGGTGGTCAGACAGGTCCGAGTACCTTTACCAGCGCTGGGCTGATGAATCACGGTGATGTCTTCGCGGCCAGTAGTGAAGATGGTGACAGTGATTATGATCTCGACAACTGGGTCCGCCCGCGAGCGCCAGGGGAGATTATCAGCAATTGGACAGCAGAGGATGTAGTCCAAGTTACTCTTCAAACAGAGTAATTTTCTTTTGTTTTTTCATCCTGCACAAAACCCTACGTTCTGCCCAAGACGTAGTGGTTCATTGTAGGGCCACATCATGTTTTACAAATGATTATCATGAATAAAGGACGTTTTGCAAACAATTTTGTGATCCCTGTCTTTCTATTTTTGTTTTCCTTTTTCAAAAAAAATAAAAATGGCAATGTTGTTGTTTTTGTGACTTTATTGAACTCTTTTTCTAAAACAAAGCATTAACATGCAGAAGTGATCTCACGGCATCTACTATGAACAGTTCTCTTATGGCTCAGTATGATTTCGACAATCCCATCTACCAAGCTGAAGAGGAGAGTGAGGAAGACTGTGAACTCCCTAATGAATTGGTTAGATTGCTGAAGCAAGAGGAGAGGATCATCCAACCTCATCAGGAGGAGTTGGAGATTGTGAATCTTGGTACTGAGGACGCCAGAAGAGATATTAAGATCGGGGCTGCTTTGAAGACGGAGGTCAAGAGCAGGTTGATTGAGATGCTGAGAGAGTATGTGGAGATATTCGCCTGGTCTTATCAAGATATGCCTGGGTTGGATACTGATATTATGGTGCATAGACTACCTCTCAGAGAAGATTGTCCTTCGGTCAAGCAGAAGCTTCGTAGAACGAGTCCTGATATGGCAGTGAAAATCAAGGAAGAGGTTCAGAAGCAGTTCGATGCTGGTTTCTTATCAGTGACGACGTATCCACCGTGGGTGGCCAACATCGTTCCTGTGCCGAAGAAGGATGGCAAAGTCAGAATGTGTGTCGATTACCGGGATCTGAATAGAGCGAGTCCGAAAGATGATTTCCCATTACCTCACATTGATGTATTAGTGGATAATACGGCTCAATCCTCGGTATTCTCTTTCATGGATGGTTTCTCGGGCTATAATCAGATTAAGATGGCGCCAGAGGACATGGAAAAGACGACATTCATTACACCTTGGGGCATGTTCTGCTATAAGGTGATGCCATTTGGGCTGAAGAATGTCGGTGCTACCTATCAGAGGGCTATGACGACTCTCTTTCATGACATGATGCACAAAGAGATTGAAGTGTACGTGGATGATATGATTGCGAAGTCGCAGACAGAAGAGGAGCACCTGGTTAATTTGCAGAAGTTGTTTGACAGATTGGTAAAGTTCAAACTGAGGCTGAATCCGAACAAGTGTACGTTTGGTGTGAGATCAGGGAAGCTGTTAGGCTTCATTTTCAGTGAGAAAGGGATTGAGGTTGATCCAGCGAAAGTCAAAGCTATTCAAGAAATGCCTGAACCGAAAACAGAAAAGCAGGTTCGTGGGTTTTTAGGGAGATTGAACTACATTGCAAGGTTTGTATCTCACCTAACTACCACGTGTGAACCTATATTCAAGTTGCTAAGAAAGAATCAAGCAATCAGGTGGAATGATGACTGTCAGAAAGCTTTTGACAAGATAAAAGAGTATTTACAGAAACCTCCAATCCTGATTCCTCCAGTTCCAGGGAGACCTCTGATAATGTACCTGTCAGTAACCGAGAACTCGATGGGGTGTGTATTGGGACAGCATGACGAGTCTGGTCGAAAAGAGCATGCCATATACTACCTTAGCAAAAAGTTTACCGACTGTGAAATCAAATATTCACAGCTTGAGAAAACTTGTTGTGCTTTGGCCTGGGCTGCTCGCCGACTGAGGCAGTATATGTTGAACCATACTACCTTGTTGATTTCTAAGATGGATCCAGTGAAGTACATCTTTGAGAAGCCGGCTCTCACCGGACGTGTTGCCCGTTGGCAGATGATTCTAACAGAATATGATATCCAGTACACGTCGCAGAAGGCCATCAAAGGTAGTATTTTGTCAGACTATCTCGCCGAGCAGCCGATTGATGATTATCAGCCTATGATGTTTGAATTCCCTGATGAAGACATCATGTATCTTAAGATGAAAGATTGTGAAGAACCTCTTGTCGAGGAAGGACCGGATCCTGATGACAAGTGGACACTGATGTTTGATGGGGCTGTTAATGTGAATGGTAACGGTGTTGGTGCAGTGCTGATCAATCCAAAAGGTGCTCATATACCTTTTTCTGCCAGATTGACTTTTGATGTCACCAACAATGAGGCTGAGTATGAGGCTTGTATCATGGGGATAGAAGAAGCCATTGATTTGAGGATCAAAACGCTTGACATTTTCGGAGATTCCGCTCTAGTGATTAATCAGGTCAATGGAGATTGGAATACGAATCAGCCGCATTTGATTCCTTATAGAGATTACACCAGAAGAATACTGACGTTCTTCAAGAAGGTGAAGTTGTATCATGTCCCTCGGGATGAGAATCAGATGGCTGATGCCTTGGCTACTTTATCCTCTATGATCAAAGTTCATTGGTGGAATCATGTGCCACATGTTGCGGTGAATCGACTCGAGAGGCCTGCGTATGTGTTTGCAGCCGAGTTTGTTGTGATTGATGAGAAGCCGTGGTATTATGATATCAAGAACTTCCTCAAGAGCCAGGAGTATCCTGAAGGTGCGTCGAAGAATGACAAGAAAACCCCGAGAAGGCTAGCTGGAAGCTTTTATTTGAATCAGGATGATGTGCTGTATAAGAGGAATTTTGATATGGTCTTGCTCAGATGCGTGGATAGACACGAAGCAGACATGTTGATGCAAGAAGTGCATGAAGGTTCGTTTGGTACCCATGCTGGTGGTCATGCAATGTCGAAGAAGTTGTTGAGAGCCGGTTATTACTGGATGACTATGGAATCCGATTGTTTCAAATACGCTCGGAAGTGCCATAAGTGTCAAATCTATGCTGATAAGGTGCATGTGCCACCAAGCCCTCTGAATGTCATGATCGCCTTGGCCGTTCGCCATGTGGGGCATTGATATGATTGGGAAGATTGAGCCTACTGCTTCGAATGGACATCGTTTCATCTTGGTTTCCATTGACTACTTCACCAAGTGGGTGGAAGCAGCTTCCTATGCTAATGTTACCAAACAAGTGGTTGCCCGGTTTATCAAGAAGGAAATCATCTGTCGTTATGGAGTTCCTGAGAGAATCATCACTGACAATGGTTCGAATCTCAATAACAAGATGATGAAAGAGCTTTGTAAAGATTTCAAGATTGAACATCACAATTCTTCTCCTTACAGACCAAAGATGAATGGTGCTGTAGAGGCGGAAAATAAGAATATCAAGAAGATTGTGCAGAAGATGGTCGTGACGTACAAGGATTGGCATGAGATGCTGCCTTTCGCTTTGCATGGGTACCGTACCTCAGTACGTACGTCGACCGGGGCAACCCCGTACTCCCTTGTGTATGGTATGGAAGCAGTCCTACCGGTTGAAGTGGAGATCCCTTCTCTGAGGGTTTTGTTGGATGTCAAGCTGGACGAAGCCGAGTGGATTCGAACGAGGTTTAATGAATTGAGCCTTATCGAAGAGAGACGGCTAGCAGCTGTGTGCCACGGGCAGTTATATCAGAGAAGGATGAAGAGAGCCTTTGATCAGAAAGTGCGTCCTCGGAGCTATCAGATCGGTGATCTAGTTTTGAAGAGGATCCTTCCTCCCGGTACAGATAACAGGGGCAAGTGGACTCCTAATTACGAAGGTCCGTATGTTGTGAAGAAGGTTTTCTCCGGTGGAGCCTTGATGCTTACAACTATGGATGGTGAAGATTTTCCATCCCCTGTTAACTCAGATGTAGTCAAAAAATACTTCGCGTAAATTGACCCGCTGGACAAAAAGAATAAAATAGTCCAGGCAAAATAGGGCATCTCGGCGAACCAAAAAACAGAAAGAAAAGGTTCGGGCAAAAATTAGGGATAACAATGAAAAGAATTTGTACACCCGGTAAGTCGAAAACCCGCAAGGGCGGCTTAGGCAAAAATGGGTATCCCGGTGGATTGAAAACCCGAAAGGGCGATCCAGCCAAAAGAGGGATTAAAGCGAAGACTACAGTCCGAGTCATCTGTACTTCATCGTGCTTTGTCGTCTGCCATCTTGAAAGATGTGATCGGTCCAGTCATTTTTCTCAGAAAGCAAGGAATTGGGAGAAAAGCTGATGATCTGTGAGTTATAACAGAATTGGGAAATAGTGGATGCCGTGTTCACATTGCCATTAGGATAGATTTTTCCTTTTGTACGCAATTACCTCTTTCTAGGAATTGCTTCCCAATGTATTCGCCTTTTCATGCCCATTTTCCAATCAATAAAAGTCGTTATTCAGATAAATAGATCTCTTGTTTTTATTTTTATTTTACCCTTTTGTTTGCAAAAACGTCCGAATTTTTGATAAACATTGCATATAAAAACATGAAGGCTAAACAATAACTTGCAGAAAGATAAAACATTTGAAAATCATTTTGAATGTTGAGGACACTTGAGCGTATCTTGTCCATGTATCCCCTGGGGCATTTTGTTGTGCTGTTTTGCAGGTTGTCATCTGTAGGGATGTTTCCACAACAAATATTTCTCGAGCAAGTATGGAAGTTGTCAGAGCTATGTTCCCCTGCAGAGACGCCTTTGGATATTGTCTTTTATCCCCAGCAGATCTAAGAATTGCCTATTCCCAGCAGGCCTGGAAGTGGGTGTGTTCCTCAACAAATATTTCCCCAGTTGAGGTCCCCACTGAGTATGAAAGATGTGGTATCCCCAGCGGAGGTGTCAGTGGAATGTTGTTCCCCAGCAGGCGGGTTTGAAGTACTGTTATCCCCAGCGTGGTCGTGAGCGCTCATCCCTAGCAGGGTTGTGTATGTCTCTCCCCAGCACAGAGTCTGATCTCCCGAGTAGAGGTTGGTGTTGATGATTTTCCTCAGCGAGTCCCCGAGTGGAGCGGGTTCAAAGAAATTTATCTCCAGCAGAGTTTATCCTACCTGTGGATTGGATGAGTTTTCCGTAGCGGAATGATGTCCGCATCCCCAAGCTGAGGCTATCCTACCTGTGGATTGGGTGGGTCGTCCCCAGCGGAGTAGCATTTATTTCCCAAAGCAGAGTTTATCCTATTTGTGGATTGGTTGGCTTTCCCCAGTGAAGTCGCCTGATTATCCCTAGCAAAGTTGATTTGTTACTCCCCCCAGCGAGTTGCCTTGTTTACTTTCCCCGGTGAAGTAGTATTGATGGTTCCTCAGCGCAGTCGCCGTTGGGTAGTCCTCAGCAAAGTTGCTTTGATTATTCTCCAAGTGGAGTCCCCGAGTGGATTGGGTCCTATGAAGGATGTCCCCAGTGGAGTCTATCCTTTCCCCAGCATCAGTGTGATTTCTCCAGCACGAGTGAGAAGTCGGTGCTCTCCCCGTAGAGCATTCCTCAAGCAGAGTCTCCCCACAGAGTTGGAGTATCTGATCAGTTTGGCTCCCCAGCCAGGGTTTATCATTTTGCATGTAGTAATCATTGCATCCTAAAATCGCGTAGCATTCCCATTCAATATGGAGCATTACGCCATAGAAAAATTCAAACATATGCATTCATGTGTTAACCATCAGACCATATCCCCGGCAGAGGCGGATCTTTGTTCAACATCTGTACGGCACGTTTGCTACAGTTGCTCCTGACGGCATTCAGGATTGATTCCCCAGAGAGGTTTATTTCCTCATCTGTGGGTGAAAGGAAAGCCTGTTTTCTCCCAGTGAGATCCCCAGCAAGTGTTTAGCCTTGCCCTGACATATATAGATGTCTTATCGTGATACTGGTCAGTGTCATGTCAGCACCCGCGTGTGTTATTTCTTTGGTGTCGGTCAACACCATCTTTCGGTGTACACTTCGAGTCTTTCCCAGTCATTCGTTAATGTCTGGTCTTCTTTTGATGTCGGTAAACATCATCTTTCGATGTTCGTAATACCCTCCCCAGAGGCCACCTCTCCGTTGGTTTCGATAAACATTGAGTTTTTTCTATTCGTCCGTGGGCGTCTAGTCGAATTATCCCCAATTAGAGTCACCTTTCTCCGTTGGTGTCGATAAACGTCGAGTTTTTCCTATGCGTCCGTTGACGTATAGTTGTTTGTTCCCCACGGATCATTTGTTAATGACTGTGGATTCCCCTCAGAGTTACCTCTCCGTTGGTTTCGATAAACGATGAGTTTTTCCCAATCGTCCGTTGATGATTGGTTGTGTTCACTTTTCCCCATAAGATTTACCTCTCCGTTGGTTTCGATAAACGCTGAGTTTTTGCCTATGCGTCCGTTGACGTGTAGTTGCTCTCCACAGAGTCACCTCTCCGTTGGTTTTGGTAAACGTTGAGTTTTTTCTCATTCGTCCGTTGACGTCTGATTGTATATCCTATTCCCCAGTCATTCGTTAATGTCTGGTCGATTCCCAGCCAGAATCCCCAGTAGAGTCGTCGGTGGACGTTCTATTCGGTTTCCGGTTGTTGTATCCCTTCCTTAGTGAAGTCCTCTCCTTCTCCGTTGGTGTCGATAAATGTCGAGCTTCTCCCGTTCGTCCGTTGACGTCTGGTCGAGTCTTCTCCTTCTCCGTTGGTGTCGATAAACGTCGAGCTTCTCCCGTTCGTCCGTTGACGTCTGGTCGAGTCTTCTCCTTCTACGTTGGTGTCGATAAACGTCGAGCTTCTCCCGTTCGTCCGTTGACGTCTGGTCGAGTCTTCTCCTTCTCCGTTGGTGTCGATAAACGTCGAGCTTCTCCCATTCGTCCGTTGACATCTGGTCGAGTCTTCCCATTCATCCGTTGATGTCTGGTTACCTCTCCGTTGGTTTTGGTAAACGCTGAGTTTTTCCTGGTCGTCCCCAGTAGAGTTACCTCTCCGTTGGTTTTGGTAAACGATGAGTTTTTCCCACTACGTCCGTTGACGTATGGTTGTACCTTTCCAGTCATCCGTTGATGTCTGTTACCTCTCTGTTGGTTTCGATAAACGTCGAGTTTTTCCGAGTTGTCCGTTGACATCTAGATGTATTTTCCCCGCAGTCATCCGTTGATGCATGTTACCTCTCCATTGGTTTTGATAAACGTCGAGTTTTTCCTAGTTGTCCGTTGGCATCTAGTTGTGATTTCTATCCCCAGTCATCGCCTTGTGATGTCTGGATGTGGTTGTACCTTTGAGAAAAAATCAAAATTTCCAGTAATAAATATTAGATCCCAGTGGACGTTTCCGTTGGTGGATCCCCGCATTGTGTAAATTTCTACGGTTCTTCGGTATTCAATCCCTGTTTGCCCTGAAAGTCTGACAGTCGTTGCTCTCATCCGTTCGGGTTCCCAGTTGATTGAATAGGGGCAGCTGTAGCACCTCAAATTTGCACCTCCCATTTTGTACATACATTTTCATGTTAGGTCATTAACATTACATTGTCCACTGCATAGCATTGCATTGTCCATTGGCCTAATGCAAGTCATCAGTCAAGACTGGTCAGGAGATCCAGTCAAGCAAGCCAGCAAGTGCATTCTCTATTGAACAAAGCCCTAAGGTTGGTTCAACAAGTTCATGTGACCTAGGGATCATTTTGAAGTGGTTTGGCCAAAGATTGGATGCTCAAAGATCATCAGTCATTGCACAATTCATCTGAAACCCTAGAAAGTCAACTATGGTCAACTGTGCATGAAATCATGGATTTGAAGGTGGGAGATGGTTAGAGAGGCCTCATTCATGTCCATACAAGTCTCATTTGACATTTCAAAGATCAACATTGAAGAATTTGAGGTCATATGAAAAGTTTCCAAAAATAGTAAGTGACCTGTAATTTCAAATTGCCAAAAATGGAAAGGTCTTCTCCTCAAAATTACATGTCCAAAGAAGCTTCAAATGAAATTTTGTCCAACATGAAAGTTGAAGATCTTGCTCTCACCTTTCCAAAAAGTCCAAGAACATCCATTTCTCATGTGTGGTTGAAGAATTATGATCAAATCATTTTCAATGGAATTTGAACTTCAAGATGGCATAACTTTTGAACCAAAAGGCCAAATCATGTGGTTCTTTTTGCAACATTTCACTCTTGATATGCTCTATCTAAATCATGCATTACCATTCATCAAATCTCATCACAAAAATATTGCATTTTTCATGTGAATTGAATTTGAATTTGGAGGGAAAAAGTGCAATTTGAAAATTAAGCATTTTCCACACTTCCATTCACTTGCATTTGGTCTTAAACAGCATTTGGAGTGTGTTTGGTTCATAAAATGTGCACTGTAGCAGCATTTCCATGCACATGAGGTGAATTAGTAATTTTGCATTACACTTGCATTTCACTTAATTTCATTTGCATTTGGTTAATTGGGATTAAGAACTTGATTAACAGCACATATATATTGCAAATCCTAACAGAATTGGTAATTAACACTTCATTTGGTTGAGATCTAGATCAAATTGCAAAATCTCCAAAACTTTTTCTCTGAACTTTTCATCCAAATTCTGCACGATCCTTTGCTTATTCTTCATTGATTCATCATCCACGAGTGCTATTGGATCTTCTGCAAGCAAGGAATCATCATCTTCGAGCTGTTTTAAGAACTGTCAAAGCAAGCTTCATCCATGGCAGCTATAGATTTCATCACTATCGAGCACAACTGAGCTATAATCCTTCCTCCATTCATTTACTGAAGAGCATAGGAGCTTCTGTTTCCACCTGGCAAAGCCTGAAAACTCCAAAATCCAATTCTGCAATCTTTGAAGGTTGGAATTCGAAACTTGTAATTGTTGAAATCATGATATGCGTTATGTAGATCTTGAATCCATGAGTATTCTGAGCTTTGTACTTTTAATTTTCATCAAGAATTGAGTGAGATATTGTGAAGTTAAGTTTGATACATGAAACTTCTTTGGCTCGATTCGTGCTTGATATTGAGATTTAGGTTAAATTGATGTTATATTGTTGATGTACATTAGAAGAGGAGTCCAATGGTGTATTGTTTGTTAATTTCTGTGACAAAATGTTCTTGATGATGAAGAACATATGAAGCTGATGATGAACCCTAGGTTTTCATTTTCCAGATTTCGTTTGATCTTGTGAAGCGCATGTTGCATGTATTTTGTTGTTTTTCGCCCATGCACCAGTCATACCATGCCACGTACTTTAAATGAAACGCAGCGCTTCAATGTAGCGCGCGCTAGTTTGAATCCTAACACGGATCGATTCTCCGCTCCAGCACTTTCCACATGAGCCTTTACATTTTAATTCATTTATGCTTACATGTTCATGCTACTTGTTTCATGCATTTTAATTTTTTCTCTCCATTCCAAAAATCATAACTCCATGAATACTTATCCAATTGATGTGAGGTTTTTTGCACAATGATCCTTATCATGTCTTCTATTTTATGGATATTTTTCCAAGATTTGTGCACGGTTGGAATTGTTTTTAGCCTAGGATTTGTTCATGCATGTCATTTCTTGCACCTTGCTTGCCATTCCTTTTGTGAAATAATGATGCTTAATCCAATGAAGCTGAAAATTTGCATGTGTAAACTAGAGATCCTTAGGGACATTTTGGCATTGAGTTTGTGATTTTATCATTTCTGGTTGTGGATATATGCTATGATGAATATAGGTGTGACAATGTGTATCACACCATTTCTTGTTCAATTTGCTGATTTTATTTGCCATGCCATATGAACTTCAAATGACCTGAAATTTTGTATGATGATACTTCTGGATGTTAGGATTGAGTATGAATTTTTGTAGAATTTTTGAGTGCATTTCCAATTTGTTTGAGATTTTCTTTTCTGATTGGTCAAGTTTGGACTTTTTGATAGTCATGAATTTAAAAGATTTGTGAAATTCTTGATGTTTATTGGATGGACCTGAAATTTTGCACATGTATTCTAGACACCTTGAAGTTTGCCATGGATTTGGTTTGATGTCCATATCATGTTTGGATTCTGTTTTATGCTTGTGTGAAGTTGATGCATGAATTTGTGCTTCCTTTGAGCTTGTTTTGCCTTGCCTTGCCTTGCCTTATGGATTTTATTTGACATGCTTCCACTTATCCAAATGACTTGAATTTTGGTGTGATGATCCTATGATGAATGTTGTTTAGCCATGATTTTTCTTGGGATTTATTGAATTGTTTTTGCGTTGATGTGGATTGATTCATTCTGTTTGGTTCTATGAGCTTTCAATTTACATGCTTTGTACTAAATGCTTTATGAAATGAAATTGGTGCATGATATGAATGTGAGATCTTTTGGATTTTGTTCCTAACTGATTAATCTTGATTCTTGTTAATTTTCATGTTCTGTTTTGGTTTATTGCCCCCATTTTGACCCTAGGCCTTGTCCTAGTGGTTAGTGCTTAATGTTTGAGCTTTGTTTCAGGTCAAAGAGCACAATTGCTTATACTTGATGATGTGCACTCAATTGGAGTTGGTCCATTGCTTGTTTATGACTAACCTTGAGTTTGTTTTATAGGCTTTGAGACTTGTACTTAGGCCTTGTGGCTTGCACCTTTGTGCATTGCTTTGCTTGATTGTTGTTTGACTGTGTACAGTTAACTGTTGACCATTGTTTGTTTGACTTTTGTTTGAGTTGCGTACTGATTATGTTGGATTGTTTTCAGGTACCTTAGTTGCTATAGTTCCTTTGTGAACTTGCTTTTGCTTTGCTTGGTAGCTTGAGCATTGAGGTATAATGACTCTAACTCCATGTAGTCTGGAAGACCTGGCCTGTTATTTGGTCAGGCACCTGTCTGAAGTCCTCCTTAAGAGGCGATGCTTGTGATTGTTTATATTTGTCCCCAAGCATATCAAAGACCTTTGATAAGGCAATTGGCAGATACAAGAGATGTGCAATCCATCTCCTGCTATTCAGTTGAGTCATCCCTTTGCTCACACAACTGGTGTTGATGCATTGTGGATATTAACCCAAGATCCATGTTGAGTCAGTCATAAGTGTAGAAGGGTTCCCACTTTCTGAACCCACGCTTCATTTGTCTAAAAGCTCTCCCAGGCTAGGGATAAGAGCTGTGAGGCACACCCCTCACTTCCTATTTCATCTGCTTCACCCTAACTCTCAATGTTAGGGTTAAGAGCTAACATCACCCTGTTACAGTGGCTTGTTTGTCGAGGTTGACATGACCCCTTGACTAAAGCCTAGCCTTGTTTGAGCCCCTCTGTTTGTACATAGTGTGTGTGCTTGCTTTGTGCTTTTGTATGACTGTTTGTGCTGCTTAGGATAGCTTGCTCCCTGTGCAAGTTAGATAGCAACCTTAACTTAGGGATGATTTGCATGATAACATCTAGGCTCGAGTCGTAGTCTCCCTAGTTGTGTCTCCCTTTGTTATCTGGTTAGGCTAGTCCTTTGTCCCTGCGTAGGGGAACTACGTCGCCCTGATCCTCATACCAGATGAGGTACGTAGGCAGGAGATGAGCTGATCTCTCCGGGCGCCCTTTTGTTTTGTCTTTGTGTGTGTTAGGAGATGGATGTAAGACCAGCGATTGGCATTCCGTATCCTCTTGTTGTGTGCTTGGAGTCCGATGTAAGTCCAGCGATTGGCATTTGGTTTCCAGTGTGGGTGTGTTTGGTTCGGAGTCCGATGTAAGTCCAGCGATTGGCATTCGGCTTCCATGTTTGCCTGTTTTGTGTGGAGTTTGACGTAAGCCCAGTGATTGGCAGTCGATTTCCTGTGTTTGTTTTGTTTGGCGTGCGTTAGCCGAGCTACGAGTGCTCTGATTCTTCTTTAGTCCGAGAAGATACGTATGCATAGGATGCGACATCCTAGCGAGCACGTTTCCCTCTGTCCGAACTACGTCGACTATGATGTCCATGCCTGATAGACTACGTAGGCCCAGGATGCGATATCCTGCCGAGTTAGTTTCATTTGTTTTCTTGTGTCTCTTTCAGCCAGTGTGTGTTTGTGAGCAGTGTTTTAGCAACCATTTTCCTTCCTTTTGTGCATGGATCCCGTCGAGTACGACGGATGCGTAGGGGTGCTAATACCTTCCCTTCGCATAACCGACTCCCGATCCCATTCTCTTTGGTCGCGAGACCATGTCTTTTCCAGGTTTACTTCGAGCGTTTCCTTTCCCTCTTTTGGGATAAATAACGCACGGTGGCGGCTCTGTTGTTTCGTTTTCCCGCCGGTTTTTCGCGTAATGCGACAGATGGACACACTAAATCTTCACGCCTCAAAATCCCCAGTTCTGAATGAAGGAATGACTTCCTTTTATATTGCAGCACTTGGGCCTTGTACTTGTATTCTCCTGAATTTAAGGTCACGCGAGTTCCCCTAAATTCCACATCTAGGTTACTAACAAATAGGCTATTTGTTAGGTTCATTAAATGTAGCTTTGTTGTTGGTTTCCTGGATTTTCTCTCAGCTGTTGAATCCCTGAAGAATAGCCTGAGAAAAATGCTGAAACAGAAAAACTAAACAACCTACAATTTAGCATATGCTGTCAGGAATGAATGTCACAACATTCAGCTTGACATCAAGGACCATATGCTAAGTCTGTTTTTCCTGAAAACATACTGTACAAATTTGTTGAACTATACAGGACCAATCTGTCCATTCTACAGTAACAACTTACATTAATAAATGTCAAAGCATCCAATTTGACATTTACACATTTAGCCTTAAGTCAGTTCTGTTATCCTCTTGAAGAACAGACTGAGAAACATACTGAAGTGTAGCAGAACACCACTCTGTCTATTGTTCAGTATATGCTATCAATGATGAATGTCATAACATCCAGTTTGACATTCAGACAGTAGGCCTTATGCTAGGTCTGGTATTTCCTTGATAACCAGACTGAAAATAAATATTGAGTTCTAACAGAACACCACCTGTTCTATTCCTCAGTATCTGCTGACAGGGATGAATGTCACAACATCCAATTTGACATTCAATACATCCTGTATTAGCTAATCCTGCAGTAAACTACTCAAGTGTGTCATGACATCAGTCAAGACATCAGAGTACAGCTAGGTATTCTAACCTATAATGCAGTTGTCATACGGTGAACTGGACTTTATTGGATTTGTAATCGCAATGTCGCGGTTAGCAAGAGTCGCCACCGACTTTTCTTTTATCCCATAAGGAAAGGTGGAAAAGAACAGGAAAGACCTTAATTTTAAATTCTTAGGTTCGGGAGGTACTTTATACAAAGGGAAGGTATTAGCACCCTTTGTATCCATGGTTATCCATGGGCTCTTAATTGCTCAATCATTTATGTTTTTTTTCTAGTTTGAAAAAGGTGGTTGAGAAATGTGTGAAAAATGTTTTGAAAATGAGAATTTAACTTTGTAATGATTCTTGCATGAATGTATACAAAGTGATTATCTCATTTGGTTGTTTGAAAATAGTTTAGAAAAATATAACTCGGCAATGATTCTAGTGCGGATGTATGCTAAGTGGTGATTTTCCAAAAAAGGATGTTTGAAAGGTGTGAGGTGTGAAAAGCATTTTTTGTTATGAATGAGCAATTAAGGTTATACCTGTCCGAGGTCTTTCCGGGCGTTTCCTATCCTTATGAGGGTAAAACTGTCCTTACTATTGAGAAGTAAGTAGTTTTCCCCTGGGATGTAGAAGGGTCATCGTAGGGTCATCGGTAGGTCATTGAAGGCAACAGTTGTGAGGATACCTTAGCATTCGAAGGGACTATCATCATTTAACCGTAGGCTACACCGAAGGGTCATCGAGGGACAAAATCGTGTTTTCAAAGGCAACGTCCGAGGGACTATGATGATTTTACCGAAGGGTCTTTGCTAAGGACATCCCCATATTCGCGGGACATGACCGTATTACGTAATTGTGGGGTAATAAAGAGAGGTCCGATGTTAGTTATTTAAAGTCCGGATTTTAACAATTAATTAAATAGCCGTAATCAGTTAGGTCATTAAGTCACAGGAAATCAATGAAATCAATACATTAAAAATCAAGCTTGGTGATTCAAGATGAATCTCCATATTAAACTTAGGTCATCCAAGAGCTGTTTCCTCAAGAATGTCCACACCTAAAGCGGCATGCCTAGCCGGTTATTTCTTTGGAAGTATGCTAGCCTTTACATCATGCAACACACGGATTAGAGCATTGAGGCAAAATACAATTGGAAATTGCACCATAAAATAAATATAACAGTCAGGAATTTAAGCCAAATAATGCAGAATCATGATTAGATGAACATAAAATGGACAACAAAGAGACAAAACAGCCACTGTCCCGTTCGCCTCTGCTTCGCCTAGCGAAGGCTCAGCGAAGGCTCGCTGCAGGCTCGCCTAGCGATGAGCTAGCGAGCGGCCACGGGTTTGGAATTTGAGAACAGTATTGCTTCGACCTGCAGCATGGCTTATGGCATCCAATACATAATTATATGGTTCAGCATTCATAATACTCAGGCACACTTAGATTCACATGCGAAACTTCAAATATGTTCATGAATTCAATTATAATATCATCCACAAGTCAAGAACATAAAGCGGTACCACATGCAAAATAAGAACACAAAGTGATAATCACATGCAGATTAAGAACCTAAAGCGGTACCACATGCAAAATAAGAACACGAAGCAATATCGCATGCAAATTAAGAAAATAAGGCCATAATAGTGATGCAAACCTGTGTGCAATCGAATTGCAACCTTGAATTGGCGAGCGGGATTGAGTTGGGCGGCGGTGGCTTCGGAGCGGGTGAGCGGCCTTCAGGGTTTCCGTCTTCCGAATTCTCTGGATCAGCAGGGTTTCTGTGTTTCTCCCTCTGGGTCTGTGTGTCCGTCTCTGTGTGTGTTTTTTTCGTGGCAGAGGAGCAGGTATTTATAGTAGTGGTAGTGGTGACCTAATGGGCTTAAAATGAGGTCCAAAAATTCAAATTCTCGCAAGCTTCGCTAGGCGAAGGGATTGCTCGCCTAGCGAGCAAGCTAGGTCTGGGCTTTTCTCTGGATCCAAGGCTTCGCTGGGCGAGCGGCATGATGGAATGTTCGCTAGGCGAAGGAGCTGCTCGCCTAGCGAGCAAGCTGTTTTGGGCCACTTTGGGTTAGGCCTGTTGTGAGCTGGGCTTTTGTCCATTTGATATCAGTGCCTTGCAGATCAAGTCAGAGGGTCTTGGAAAATGCTTTGTAATACCAACGGGCAAATTTTGGGGTATGACAGCTGCCCCTGTTCAATATTCTCGAACCGAGAGAGTAGAATGGTATGTGCCGTTCGTGGTCTGGAGGTGAAAGATTATTGAACACTTAGAATGCCCCAAAAATTTGCACTTGTCCATTTGTCTTGACGGAGATAGGAAGTTTGATGAGGAGATTTCCAGATTGTGTCGTACGTTAGACGATGTCTGAAGACATGGATGTCATACCGGGTCATACGCTAGACCGTATAGTGAATCATCCATTATGCTGTTGACTTTGCTGGGGAGTCAGAGTATGCTATATACTGCTGGGGACAAGGGATCGGAATGGATCGTATATTAGACCGTGTCTGAATACCAGAGTGAGTTATTCATAGGCGGATGACTTTGCTGGGGATGAAATATCAGAATGGATCGTACGCTAGATCGTATCTGAGTCGCAGAATGAGCCGTACGTTAGGCTGAATCTGCTGAAAAGGGAGTAGTCGTATACTAGACTACCGTTCAGAAATGTACCTGTCCGAAGGTAGCATCTGAGGGGATGAAGGTCTAACTTGGTCGTACATTAAACCATATCTGAGCAGAATGAGCCGTCCGTTAGGCTGAATCTGCTGAAAAGGGAGTAGTCGTATACTGGACTACCATTCAGAAATGTACCTGTCCGAAGGTAGCATCTGAGTAAGGGAGTAGCCGTATACCAGACCACCATTCAGGAATGTACCTGTCCGAAGGTAGCACCTGAGTAAGGGAGTAGCCGTATACCAGACTACCATTCAGAAATGTACCTGTCCGAAGGTAGCACCTGAGTAAGGGAGTAGCCGTATACCCGACTACCATTCAGGAATGTACCTGTCCGAAGGTAGCACCTGAGCAAGGGGGTAGCCGTGTACCAGACTACCATTCAGGAATGTACCTGTCCGAAGGTAGCATCTGAGGAAGGGAGTAGCCGTATACCAGACTACCATTCAGGAATGTACCTGTCCGAAGGTAGCACCTGAGCAAGGGAGTAGCCGTGTACCAGACTACCATTCAGGAATGTACCTGTCCGAAGGTAGCACCTGAGTAAGGGAGTAGCCGTATACCAGACTACCATTCAGGAATGTACCTGTCCGAAGGTAGCACCTGAGCAAGGGAGTAGCCGTATACCAGACTACCATTCAGAAATGTACCTGTCCGAAGGTAGCATCTGAGGAAGGGAGTAGCCGTATACCAGACTACCATTCAGGAATGTACCTGTCCGAAGGTAGCACCTGAGCAAGGGAGTAGCCGTGTACCAGACTACCATTCAGGAATGTACCTGTCCGAAGGTAGCACCTGAGTAAGGGAGTAGCCGTATACCAGACTACCATTCAGGAATGTACCTGTCCGAAGGTAGCACCTGAGCAAGGGAGTAGCTGTATACCAGACTACCATTCAGGAATGTACCTGTCCGAAGGTAGCACCTGAGAGGATGAAGGTTTAACTTGGTCGTACATTAAACCTTACTTGAGTTGTTGGAGATCAGAGTGGATCGTACGTTAGATCGTATCTGAGCTGGATGTCCAAATGGGTCGTACGTTAGACCATATTGGAGTTGCAGAATGAGCCGTACGTTAGGCTGTATCTGAAGCAGAAAGTAGTCGTACGCTAGACTACACCCCGGAATATACCGTACGCTAGGCAGCATCTGAGGATTTGAGTATCCAAATGGGTCGTATGTTAGACCGTATTGGAGTTGTTGAGTGTCAGAATGGATCGTACGTTAGACCGTATCTGAGCTGAAAGAGTCATATGTTGGGCTGAATCAGAATGAACCGTACGTTAGGCTGTATCCGATAATATTTGTTGTATTTGTAGTGAATATCTGGGGTGGGCTTAGAGATGCCACCATTGGGAGGATGTCAGAACATTCGTCAGATGGATTATATCTGAGCTGTATTCGAATCTTGAATGCGATCAGGAGGATAATCAGCCTGAAAAAAAGTTAGTTTCATGCAATGTCATGATGCATGAGATGCAAATGTTGTATGCATGCGTGTGCTGTGAAATGAAGTGATGAGTGAATTATGCGTCTGGAATAAATGTGAGCATTGTATGCATGTATATGTTATGAAATGATGTAATGTATATGATGCGGAATGAAAATTGTATGTAGGTAATGAATGCACTATGCGTCTGAAACGTTCTTCCAGGGGGCTCTACTGGGGAGATAGATCTCAGTCTGCTGGTCGGAGGCATTGGTATTGATGACCCTGTCTTGGCTGGGGGATGCTTGATTTCTGTCGGATGGTAGAAATGCTTGACCGAGCCTGGCTGGGGATAGAAGAGATGACCTTTCGGTATGGTGGTGCCGGCCTCTTCTGGGGAATAATTGGCGTTGCCGGGGAATGGGATTAGCAACGGATTCATGGGGAAGCGCGATTAGACCTTCTCCTCGATTCTGAAGTCGTGTAGTAATTGCTATTGCTATTTTAGGCATGCATTTCTGGTAAACATCGATCATATTCAAATGCATAAGTCAATTCAAATTAAATCAATGGACGTTTACGCAAACAAAACAGAGGAAATAAAACAACAACATTTTTTCAAAATGAAATTGCATTGATTCTGAAAGAGGGCCTATAAACAGGCAGTTTGTGTACAAGGAGACAAAAATCCTAGTAAGAGGAAATTGTCAAGAAACAAAGAGAAAGCTATGCACGAAAAGTCCTATTGATTTTAATTCCACTACTGTCATCATGTCTTCAAGCATCTCTTCTCCTGCTGTCGGATAGAGGTGATTGGCTTGTTCAGTCCCTCGACCTTGGTTGAAGCTGACAGAGAATGGGGCATAGTCATACGCTTTAATCCCTAATTTTTGCCTGGACCGCCTTTTCAGGTTTTCAGTCCACCAGGATACCCATTTTTGCCCAAGCCGCCTTTTCAGGTTTTCGACTTGCCGGGTGTACATTTTTATATGTTTATCCCCAATTTTTGCCCGAACCCTTTTGGTTCGCCGGGATGCCCTTACTTTTGCCTAGGTACGTCGACCTAGCGGGTCTCTGTTATGCGTAGTATTTTTTAACTATGTCCACGTTCACAGGATGCGGGAAGTCTTCGCCATCCATTGTAGCAAGTATCATGGCTCCACCGGAGAATACCTTCTTAACCACAAATGGCCCTTCGTATGTGGGAGTCCATTTGCCCCTGGAATCACCTTGTGATAGAGTGATACGCTTGATCACCAAGTCGCCTACCTGATACGCCTGTCTCTTAACCCTTTTGTTAAATGCTTGGGTCATGCGCTTCTGATATATCTGCCCGTGACAAACAGCCGCAAGTCTCTTCTCATCAATCAAGTTTATCTGATCAAGTCGAGTCTGAATCCATTCATCCTCGCCTAAACCTGCCTCCTTCATGATTCTTAGAGAGGGAATCTGGACTTCCACTGGTAAAACAGCTTCCGTTCCGTAGACTAAAGAGAAAGGAGTTGCCCCTGTCGAAGTGCGTACTGAAGTGCGATAACCATGGAGAGCAAATGGTAACATCTCATGCCAGTCTTTGTACGTTACCGTCATCTTTTGTATGATCTTCTTAATGTTCTTATTAGCAGCCTCCACGGCGCCATTCATCTTTGGCCGGTACGGAGAAGAGTTATGGTGCTTAATTTTGAACTGCGTGCAGAGTTCAGTAATCATCTTGTTGTTCAAATTAGTACCATTGTCAGTGATAATCCTTTCAGGGATGCCGTATCGACAAATAAGGCTATTCTTGATGAACCGTGCCACCACATTCTTGGTGACAGAAGCGAATGAGGCTGCCTCTACCCACTTCGTAAAGTAATCGATAGCGACAAGAATGAAGCGATGTCCATTAGAAGCCGTGGGTTTAATCTCTCCTATCATATCGACGCCCCACATTGCAAAGGGCCAAGGTGCTGTCAACACGTTCAATGGAGCAGGAGGCACATGTACTTTGTCCGCATAGATCTGGCACTTGTGACAGGTTCTGGAGTGATGGTGGCAATCAGCTTCCATGGTAGACCAATAATACCCTGATCTCAGAATCTTCTTGGCCATTGTATGTCCACTAGAATGAGTCCCAAAAATACCGTCATGCATGTCTCCCATAATTCTTTCTGCTTCCCTTCTATCCACGCAGCGAAGCAGAGTCGAATCATGATTACGTTTGTATAACACTCCATTACTCAGAAAGAATTTAGCGGAGAACTTCCTCAGGAATTTTCTGTCATTGATGGATGTCCCTTCAGGGTATTCCTGAGCTTCTAAATATCTTTTCACGTCGTGGAACCAAGGTTTCCCTTGTACCTTTTCAGTGTGAAGTTCATAACAGTATGCCGGTTCATCCAATCGTTCAATAGTAATCCTGGGAGCTTCACCGTCCCATCTGACTCTAAACATAGATGACCTGGTAGCTAATGCGTCTGCCAACTGATTCTCCTCTCGTGGAATATGTTCAAATGTAATCTCTTCAAAGTATGGGATTAATGTCATCACCCGTTCTCGATAAGGGATGAGATTTGGATGTTTAGTATCCCATTCTCCGTTGATCTGACTGATTACCAAGGCCGAATCTCCGTACACACTCAAAAACTTGATTCGCCAATCTATAGCAGCTTTGAGTCCAAAAATGCATGCTTCATACTCAGCCATATTATTGGTACAATGAAAACATAGTCTAGCTGTGAAAGGCGTATGGTAACCCTCGGGAGAAATGAGTACAACCCCAACACCATGACCCAATGCGTTAGAAGATCCATCAAAGACCATAGTCCATCGGGATCCCCATTCGGGTCCTCCATCTGGTTTAGGTTTTTCATTATCAGTAACAAGCATGACATCCTCATCTGGGAACTCAAAATTCATGGATTGATAATCGTCCACCGCTTGATGAGCCAAATGATCAGCTAGCACGCTTCCTTTGATTGCTTTCTGGGTAGTATACTGGATGTCGTACTCTGTTAAGATCATCTGCCATCTCGCTATTCTTCCGGAGAGGGCAGGCTTCTCGAACATGTATTTGATGGGATCCATCCTAGAAATCAACAAAGTGGTATGATTCAACATATACTGTCTTAGTCGGCGAGCAGCCCAGGCCAAAGCACAGCAAGTTCTCTCGAGCAGTGAGTATCTTGTTTCACAGTCGGTGAACTTTTTGCTCAGGTAGTATATGGCATGCTCTTTTCGACCAGACCCGTCATGTTGCCCCAACACGCACCCCATTGAATTTTCTAACACGGTCAAATACATGATTAGATGTCTTCCTTCAACTGGTGGTATCAGAATCGGAGGTGCCTGGAGGTAGTTCTTGATTTTGTCAAAAGCTTCTTGGCATTCGTCATTCCATATCATCTCTTGATCCTTCCTCAGTAATTTGAAGATGGGTTTACAGGTAGCGGTCAAGTGGGAGATAAATCGGGCAATGTAGTTCAAGCGTCCCAAGAAACCTCTGACCTCTTTCTCCGTACGGGGAACTGGCATTTCTTGAATAGCTCTCACTTTAGCTGGGTCGACCTCAATTCCTTTACCACTGACAATAAAGCCCAAGAGTTTACCGGATCTTACTCCAAAGGTGCATTTGTTCGGATTCAGTCTCAACTTGTACTTCTTCAACCTCTCGAACAGTTTGTATAAATGATCGAGATGTTCCTCTTCAGTATGAGATCTAGCTATCATGTCATCCACATATACTTCTATCTCATGATGAATCATATCATGGAACAAAACCACCATAGCACGCTGGTACGTTGCCCCGGCGTTCTTTAGACCGAATGGCATTACTTTGTAACAGAAAGTGCCCCATTGCGTCACAAACGTAGTTTTTTCCATGTCCTCAGGTGCCATTTTAATCTGGTTATAACCCGAGAAACCATCCATGAAGGAGAATACTTTGTGTTGAGCGGTATTGTCTACCAGAACATCGATGTGTGGGAGTGGAAAGTCGTCTTTGGGACTTGCTTTATTCAGGTCTCGGTAATCTACGCACATTCGCACCTTACCATCCTTCTTTGGCACAGGCACCACATTAGCAACCCATTGAGGATAAGAAGTAACGGCTAGAAAACCGGCATTGAATTGTTTCATAACCTCGGCTTTGATTTTCTCAGACATTTCAGGACGCATGCGGCGAACCTTTTGTTTGACGGGACGACAGTCTTCCTTCATGGGCAGACGATGCATTACTATGTCAGTATCCAATCCTGGCATATCTTCATAAGACCAAGCGAAAACCTCTACATAGTCATGTAACATCCGAATCAATCTTTCCTTTACACTGTTTTCCAAATCTGCTCCTATTTTGACTTCTCTTCTGTCTACCTCAGTACCCAGATTTACGACTTCAAGTGACTCTTCATGCGGCTGTATAGTCCTTTCCTCTTGCAGTAATAGTCTGGCAAGCTCTCCAGGGACTTCACAATCTTCCTCACTTCCATCTTCGGCTTGGTAGATTGGATTTTCAAAGTCATAATGAACAGTAGCGGAATTATTATCAATAGGATCCAGAGTGGATACGGATCTGCAATTTGTTACGTGAGTGTGTGTAAGAAAGCATAGCTTGTTTGAAAGACGATAGGAAAAATAAAGAGCGCAATATTTGAATGCGAAAAGGTCCATTGATTTATTGAATATGAATATGCTTATGAAATGACAAAACCCTTAACAAATTAGCTATTGTGCCCCGGGCATAGACACAATGCTTTAAGGAGTTCAACTGAAAAATTAAAATTTGCAATACTAAATGGACAATAACAATTACTCCTGACTAAAGGAGATCGGGATAGTGTCTTCAGCCTTCCAATTATCGAGTCCGTCGCCAATTGTTGGGAAGATCCAGCTATCCAGGTCGCAACCACTGTCAGCATCTTCTACAGCATTGATTTGATCTTTGACCATCTTTTCAGAGCTAAATCCCAGACCAGATTTATCAGACTTGTAGGGTATGCTGATCAGTTGACCCCAGCCAGTACAGCCACCATCTTCAACCACAGCTTGAGCGTCCTTCAGGGAAACCATGGCAGGAGGAGCTCGAATAACCTCGGGCACAAGGGAAGTTGGCTTAAGGACAGGATCGGGCGGAGAAACCACTTCAAATGACTGAGACGGAGTTTCGAAGAATTCACCATCCATCTCAACGTATCTGAAGGTATGCACACTACTGACAATGTATTCTTCTTCCCCACACACAGTGACAATCTTACCCTCAATTGGATATCTCAGCTTTTGATGGAGAGACGAAGCTACAGCACCTGCCTCATGAATCCAAGGGCGTCCCAGTAAGCAGGAGTAGGCAGGACGAATGTTCATTACATAAAAGGTAGTGTTGAAGACTTGAGGTCCTATCTTGATAGGGAGAACAACTTCACCGTGGACAACACTCTTAGCACCATCGTAAGCCCGCACCACAATGTCACTAGGCTTCAGTTCAACGCTCTTGCAGTCAAGTTTCTCGAGCACGGCTTTCGGTAACACATTCAAAGAAGAGCCATTATCGATCAACACATGAGACAGGGTGATCCCTTTACACTCAATGGAGATATGCAGGGCTTTATTGTGGTTCTTTCCCGCTGGCGTCAGGTCAGCATCAGAAAAGCCTAGGCCATTGTCAACAGCCAAGTGAGCAACATAGTTTTCGAACTGGTCGACAGATGTTTCCTGAGGCACGTGAGCAGTCTTCAAGAATTTTATCAAGGCATGGGCATGAGATTCAGAAGATAACAGCAAGGATAACATCGAGATCTTAGACGGGGTATGCCCCAACTGCTCTACCACATCAAAATCACTCTTGCGGATGATTTTCAGCACTTCCTCCATTTCTCGTTTGGCAACGTCTTCAGGAGTAACTTCGACTGATGTCTCTGACTGAGAAGGATTGACTGGTTCCTTTCCTCGAGTCTCAGGAGCTGGGGGTGAGATCTCTGGAGAGAAGATCCTTCCGCTTCGAGTAACTTTACTAGTCCCAACGATGTCATTAGGATTAGCAGAATCACCGACTTGCTTTACGCCATGGATGTAAACATCACCTCCATAGTTCCACGGAATGGCTTTGCTTGAAGAGTACGGTACTGGGCCAGGCGCAGTAATGATTAGGGGGGCTACCCTGGGCTCAGCAATAATCCTCACCGGTACCCTGGGAGCAGTAATCTTTACTGGAACTTTGGACCTTGCAATCACAGATACTACCTCACCAGGGTTTTCCGTCCTAGAAACCCTTTCAAAGAGAATTGTACGATCGTCCATCAGCTGTTGAACACCATTCTTCAATTTCAAACAGTCCTCGGGCCACAGTATGCAGAGATTGCAATCTTCAGTACAACCCGGAACTAGACCAGCTTGCAATAAACTCCTCTTTATGATCGGGAGAGGAGATGTCAAATCCGCTACAGTAGTGATGAGAGAATCGTCATCGAGAGCATTAACAGCCTTGTCGTGATTAGGCATAGGAGCAGTGATGACATTAGGAGTCTCCGGAGGCTCGAACTCAATTTCCCCAGCGTCGATCATGTCCTGAATTTTATTCTTCAACAGCCAACAATCGTTTGTGTCATGCCCGGGGCTATCGGAGTGATATGCACACCTGGCATTGGGATTATAACGAGGCGAAGCAGTGTTGACATTTGCAGGAGGACCTCTGAGAGTGATTAAATTTACCTTCAGCATGCTTTGCAGTGCTTGTGCTAAAGTCATATTGAGCTTGGTAAACTGCCTTCTTGGTCTGTCTTGTCTTTGCTGGAAGTTTTGAGCTGGCGGGGCTGCGATTGTCACTGCTCCAACGGCATGGTCACCATTTTTCTTATTATGATTCTTTTGACCATACACAACATTCGATTCATTCTTCCCATGGTAAGACTTTTTACTGCTTGTAGAAGTAGCTGCCTGTAACTTTCCACTTCGAATGTCGCTCTCCACCCGTTCACCTGTCAGTATAAGTTCAGTGAAACCTGATGAAGAACTCCCCAGTAGGTGGCTATAGAATGGGCCAGTCAGGGTACCCATGAACAGGTCTACTAATTCTCGGTCAGTCATAGGGGGTTTGACTCTGCCAGCCAAATCTCTCCATTTCTGAGCATACTCTTTGAAGCTTTCTTTAGATCCCATAGCCATATTCTGCAGCTGTAGCCGAGTAGGTGCTAATTCAGAATTGTACTGGTACTGCTTATAGAAAGTTGTTGCTAGATCAGTCCAGGTGCGGATGTCAGAACTCTCGAGCTGATAATACCATTCCAACTGAGTGCCAGACAGACTTTCTTGGAAGAAATGGATCCATAGTTTCTTATCAGTGGTATGCGGCTGGATCTTTCTCACATAAGCCCTTAGATGCATCTGAGGACAAGACGCACCATCGTACTTAGTGAAAGTGGGGATTTTGAATTTGCGAGGAACGGTCACATCGGAGACCAGACCCAAACTTTCGAAATCCAGACCAGGTGTCTTCTGACTCTCCATGGCTAGCATGCGTTCTTCCAGCAATTTGTACTTGTCATCTCTCGGAGAGTACTGTTCATTTTCATACTCTTCATCGTCATCCTCAGGGTTAGAGAAATCAGCATTCTCCTCCTCTGAATCATTCTCCGCCCCCTCTTCTGGACCATTCGGGATTCCAAATTTGATTCCCGTAGCTTGTCCTTTACGCCTTCTTCCCGGGTTAATGAAACTCACAGCTTTCTTGTCCTTATTCTTTTCGGCCAAAAGAGCCTTCAGTTCCTCTTGCCCCTTGGATAAGCTTAGCATCATCTCCTTGAATTGAGCATTCTGAGTCTGGAGATCTTTGACAGTCTGTTCGAGATCCATTTTTCTGTGTAAGAGGCAGACCGTGAGAATATGACCCTTTGGAATACCTGTTATGCAATGTTATGTTATGCTATGCAATGTATGAAATGTTTTCAAGGACTTTTGGAATTTAACTTTGCATAAATCCCCAACAAGAGAGAAATGTTTATTGCTAATTTTTTTTTATCAATGTTCATTACAAAAGGAATAATAGTAAAAATACAATGAAAGCTCAAGTCTCCCAGGGGCGACTTCTTTTCGGGCGAAGATATGCATTGAGTCTTCGTTCCTCATTAAGCTGACTGGTGAGCTCTAGTACTTTCTTCCTTTCTGCATTGAACTGAGCTTCGAAAGTATCTCTCTCCTCTCTCAACTGGGTCCAGGATCTTTTCAATTCCTCAACATCGGTAGGCATATCTGGGTAAGAGATGATCTGGGAAGTAGCTCCTTCGACCCCTGATTCAACAATCAATGGTCCGACTGCAAGATATGGCATGACAAGTTCGCGAGCTCTGGCGCGTACCCATCTGAGATAAGGCTCCATAGAAATAGAATTTCTCTGTCCCAAATTGCTTCTTTTCACCATGCCCCAAGCTCGTACAAACCTTTGGCGGAGACCTTGAGAGTCATTGTCATAGTCAAACACTGTACCTTGAATAATCATTTCATGTGGACCATCTCTTCGAGCATGCCCAAACTGACGTAGGGCTAAGGCAGGATTATAAGTAATACCTCCTCTTATCCCCATGAGTGGTACATTAGGGAATTCTCCACAACGGTCGATGAGGGTGACATTTTCTCTGAGATTGGGACACCAACGGATGTCTGAATGGGAGAGTGCCATTATCCTTTGAGACCATTTCAGATTTTGATCATTCTTCAAGACTGATTGAGGGAGGTGCGAAATAAACCACCTAGACAACAAAGGTACGCAACACATGAGAGTCCCTTGCCTCCTCATAGTACGAGTGTGAAGGGAATGCAAGACGTCTCCAAGCAAGGTAGGCACAGGATTATGAGTGAGGAATATCTTAATAGCATTCACATCTATGAATTGGTCCGGATTAGGGAATAGCACCAAACCATAGATTAGCAATGCTAGAACATCTTCAAAAGCATGGACATTCACCACTTCTAGGAATTCTCGGGCCTTACTTATCAGAAATTTGGCAAGTAAACCTTTCATTCCACTCCTCGTTACCCAATTGGTCTTAATGTCAGACTTTGTCATGTGTAAAGCTGCGGCCACTTCTTCAGATTTTGGCATCTTTTCTAAACCACTGAAAGGTATTTGATCAAGGATAGGTATCCCAAGCAGCTGGGAGAATTCTTCTAATGTGGGTACCAACTGATAGTCTGGGAAAGTGAAGCAATGATGTTTAGGATCGAAAAACTGGAATAGAACTCTCATCATATCTTCTTTGAAACCAGTGGTAACCAAATTGAGGAGATAACCATGTTTCTTGTTGAACTGAGCATGATCGGGAAGTTCTGACACCAAATCCTTGAGTTGAGGAGAGATCATTACAAGATTGATCCGGATAGTCTTCCTGGAAGCCATAACCTGTTCAACAGAGCAAAGCTAAATTCCTAAGTCCTTGAAATGGTTAGTATGATGATGCTATGATGTTATGATGTTATGATGTTATGCAAACTCAAGTATGTCACACAACAATTATTCCTAGGTTTTAAGGCTTGCATGAGTTCCATAGGTAAGTACCCTCCCCACTGAAGTTTAGTTGGTTCAACCTGTCCTAGAATAGTAACCGGGTTCTAGAAGGATCTCAGATCATCGACCTTTCTTTAGGTCCACTTCAGTGCAACACCAAGTGGTTGACCGAAGCTTCCCTAAAGTCCAATCTCAAAGAGTGTAGTATCGAGTATCAACCAACCTCAGTCGGAACCGAAGCCAGTTATCTCACTACTTTCTAATGGCTAGGATGAGTCAATTAGGGTTCTAAAGGTCTGGTTAATGCTTTAATGACACCACGCGGAAGCCAAATTTTTCCTCAAGTAACATGAGGAACATCAGGACAACCAAAGTGTCACATTAACCGTAGCCATCATTTTAACCATTCCAGTATACGCCGGATAGTCGCGATGATCTATTGCTACTTACCTAAGGTACACTAGATCCGGGTGTAGGATCTTTCACTCAAACAATCCCTTAAAGAAAAAAGAACAATTTAAAACATAAATGATTTTTAAGGTGGACCTCTCTTTATCGTCCCCAGCAGAGTCGCCAGTTCTGTCATACGGTGAACTGGACTTTATTGGATTTGTAATCGCAATGTCGCGGTTAGCAAGAGTCGCCACCGACTTTTCTTTTATCCCATAAGGAAAGGTGGAAAAGAACAGGAAAGACCTTAATTTTAAATTCTTAGGTTCGGGAGGTACTTTATACAAAGGGAAGGTATTAGCACCCTTTGTATCCATGGTTATCCATGGGCTCTTAATTGCTCAATCATTTATGTTTTTTTTCTAGTTTGAAAAAGGTGGTTGAGAAATGTGTGAAAAATGTTTTGAAAATGAGAATTTAACTTTGTAATGATTCTTGCATGAATGTATACAAAGTGATTATCTCATTTGGTTGTTTGAAAATAGTTTAGAAAAATATAACTCGGCAATGATCCTAGTGCGGATGTATGCTAAGTGGTGATTTTCCAAAAAAGGATGTTTGAAAGGTGTGAGGTGTGAAAAGCATTTTTTGTTATGAATGAGCAATTAAGGTTATACCTGTCCGAGGTCTTTCCGGGCGTTTCCTATCCTTATGAGGGTAAAACTGTCCTTACTATTGAGAAGTAAGTAGTTTTCCCCTGGGATGTAGAAGGGTCATCGTAGGGTCGTCGGTAGGTCATTGAAGGCAACAGTTGTGAGGATACCTTAGCATTCGAAGGGACTATCATCATTTAACCGTAGGCTACACCGAAGGGTCATCGAGGGACAAAATCGTGTTTTCGAAGGCAACGTCCGAGGGACTATGATGATTTTACCGAAGGGTCTTTGCTAAGGACATCCCCATATTCGCGGGACATGACCGTATTACGTAATTGTGGGGTAATAAAGAGAGGTCCGATGTTAGTTATTTAAAGTCCGGATTTTAACAATTAATTAAATAGCCGTAATCAGTTAGGTCATTAAGTCACAGGAAATCAATGAAATCAATACATTAAAAATCAAGCTTGGGGATTCAAGATGAATCTCCATATTAAACTTAGGTCATCCAAGAGCTGTTTCCTCAAGAATGTCCACACCTAAAGCGGCATGCCTAGCCGGTTATTTCTTTGGAAGTATGCTAACCTTTACATCATGCAACACACGGATTAGAGCATTGAGGCAAAATACAATTGGAAATTGCACCATAAAATAAATATAACAGTCAGGAATTTAAGCCAAATAATGCAGAATCATGATTAGATGAACATAAAATGGACAACAAAGAGACAAAACAGCCACTGTCCCGTTCGCCTCTGCTTCGCCTAGCGAAGGCTCAGCGAAGGCTCGCTGCAGGCTCGCCTAGCGATGAGCTAGCGAGCGGCCACGGGTTTGGAATTTGAGAACAGTATTGCTTCGACCTGCAGCATGGCTTATGGCATCCAATACATAATTATATGGTTCAGCATTCATAATACTCAGGCACACTTAGATTCACATGCGAAACTTCAAATATGTTCATGAATTCAATTATAATATCATCCACAAGTCAAGAACATAAAGCGGTACCACATGCAAAATAAGAACACAAAGTGATAATCACATGCAGATTAAGAACCTAAAGCGGTACCACATGCAAAATAAGAACACGAAGCAATATCGCATGCAAATTAAGAAAATAAGGCCATAATAGTGATGCAAACCTGTGTGCAATCGAATTGCAACCTTGAATTGGCGAGCGGGATTGAGTTGGGCGGCGGTGGCTTCGGAGCGGGTGAGCGGCCTTCAGGGTTTCCGTCTTCCGAATTCTCTGGATCAGCAGGGTTTCTGTGTTTCTCCCTCTGGGTCTGTGTGTCCGTCTCTGTGTGTGTTTTTTTCGTGGCAGAGGAGCAGGTATTTATAGTAGTGGTAGTGGTGACCTAATGGGCTTAAAATGAGGTCCAAAAATTCAAATTCTCGCAAGCTTCGCTAGGCGAAGGGATTGCTCGCCTAGCGAGCAAGCTAGGTCTGGGCTTTTCTCTGGATCCAAGGCTTCGCTGGGCGAGCGGCATGATGGAATGTTCGCTAGGCGAAGGAGCTGCTCGCCTAGCGAGCAAGCTGTTTTGGGCCACTTTGGGTTAGGCCTGTTGTGAGCTGGGCTTTTGTCCATTTGATATCAGTGCCTTGCAGATCAAGTCAGAGGGTCTTGGAAAATGCTTTGTAATACCAACGGGCAAATTTTGGGGTATGACAGCAGTCACACAAACACCTCCACATCATGTCATGACATCAGTCAAGACATTGGAATCCAGCTAGTGTTTTACCATACAATGCAGCCAATTAAACACCTACAGGAGCCAGTAAAATTGAGGTAAAAGGAGATTCAGAGTTGGTAATCAAGTAAGTCACACGAGAATACAAATGCATCAAGGAAAATTTGTTGAAGTATTTCGTGACGGCAACACAACAGTTGGAGTACTTTGAGGTCGTCGGCATAAGGCATGTGCCGAGAAATGAGAACTAATAAGCCAATGATCTAGCCTAGATCGCTTCCAAGTATAAGATGTCTAAGCCGAAATTCCAGGACATTATTGAAGTCTGGGAGAAGATGGTGTTGGATGCACCAGCACTAAGGGAGGATATCCTCGACGAAATTATCAGTTGTGATGAAGGGTTCGACGACGGATGCCTCGAAGATTTTGAGTTCGAGAATTTCTAGGGACACGAAGTTTTCACTATCAACAATTCATCACCATCATATTGGAAAAAACCAATCTTGGAGTACTTAGAGAATCCAGTCGGAAATACTGACAGGAAAACAAATATAGAGCTTTGAATTATGTGTTGTTAGGAAATGAATTGCTGAAGAAAACACCAAAAGGAGTATTACTTAAGTGTCTGGGAAATACAGAAGCATATTTGGCCATATCTGAGGTGCATAGTGGAGCCTGAGGCGCACACCAGGAAGGCCACAAGATGAAATGGCTATGATTCCGACAAGGCGTTTATTGGCCCAGTATGTTGAAGGATTGTATCGAGTTCACCAAAGGATCCCAGAAATACCGGATGCATGCAAGTGTTCAACACGTACCCGTGAGTGAGTTGCATGCAGTTATTAAGCCATAGCCTTTTAGGGGATGGGCGTTAGATGTCATTGATGAGATTTGACCGGCCGCATCGAAGCAACAAAAGTTAATCCTGGTCGGGATAGACTACTTTACTAAGTGGATCAAAGTTATCCCTCTGCTAAAAGTAGACCAGGAGGCGGTGATTGAATTTATCCAAAACCATATTATATATCGATCCGACATCTCGAAAACCATTACCACAGATCAAAGTTCGGTCTTGTGGGACAAAAGAAGCAAGAATTTACCGTCGAAACGGGGTTTAGGTTGGTCACTTCCACACCTTATTATGCACAAGAAAATAGCCAGGTCGAAGCGGCCAACAAAGTAATAATAAGTCTAATTAGAAAACATGTTTCCAAAAAGCCAAAAAATTGGCACAAGACTTTGGAGCAAATCCTATGGGCTTATCGAACATCCCCAAAAGAGGCAACAAATTCGACGCTTTTTTGACTAACATTTGGGCACGATGCTATATTACCAGTAGAAATTTGTTTGCAGTCAATCAGAGTGCAATGCCAGAATGATCTTCAGTCGGAATGATATTGGGAGATGATGTTTTTATGAACTGGTTGATTTGGACGAAGAAAGATTGGCTGTGATGGAAACACCGACACGACAGAAAGAACGCGTGGCTAAAGTATACAATAGAAAGGTAAAAACAAAAACCTTTGCGGTGGATGATTACGTTTGGAAAGTAATCTTGCATATGGATCGATGAGATCGAAGTTTAGGAAAATGGTCTCCGAAATGTGAGGGACCATTTCAGATAATCCGAAAATTTACCAACAATGCTTATGAGATCCAAGAACTCGATATAGATCAAAGGGTTTTGAGAGTTAATGGGAAATATTAAAGAAATATAAACATATGCTATAAGAAATCCAAATCCAAACATGACGAAAAATTCATTAATTCGTTAAGTGGCCTAGAAAGGCTCTACAAAAAATGGTCGGTTGACCTTACAAGATTAAAACACAAGAAAATCATGCGAGAAATATAGATTTGAAATCCTTAAACGAGGTTATCTCATGAACAATCCTATGATCTAGAAAAATCTTCTTCCCACACAGTTGTTTGATGTTGGCCTCAATTTTGAGGGTCTTTTCCCCATGGGAGATTCCCTTCAGAACTTCGCGGTCGACGACCTCTTGGTCAGGAAGCTCTTCAACCGTCTCTAAGGAAGCCTTTTGCGCTTCCACATCAGCAATTTTTCTATTAAGTTTGGCTATCTATGCCTGGTAGTCCAAAATTGTTGGTTGAAGGCTTGTTATCGACATAGGCTTTCCTTTTTCTTGGCTTCAAATTTGCTGAGTTTTTGTTCACATGATTCACTGGAGTCCCACTCAAGCCTCACTTTGTTGAGTTTCGTCTTGATTTGAAGGTCAACATTTTGACGGAGGTTAAGGTCCTTGACAAATTGAGTGAAGAAGGCCTAAAACTCGACAAAATACTTGACCATCAAGGCAAGATGGTCATGAAGCGCAAGTGCGTCAAGGAATTTGAAGATGTCATGGGCTAGCCCTTCTTCTATTTCAAGAGCAAGTAAAAAGTCGCACTCTAAAAGTGACGCCTTCAGTTGTTGAAGGGTGAAAGTGGCTCCAGCATTCAACTCCAAGGAAGGATTCATAATCAAAGACGGATGTGGCGCATCGGTCGAAAGATGACGGAGTTGTTGTAGTTTCTGAAGGGCCTCCGAGGTGTTCTGTTTTTTGATAATCCTAATTTCACTCGGAGTTAGAACGTCGGTGGACACACCTTCATCAACAACATTTGGAGGATTTAGAGTTGGTGGGGAAACAGGATTTTGTTGGACCTCTGGCGAGACACTCTGGAACTCAGCTTGCCTTTGGGGACTCAAGTCAATGTTGGCAGTTGGATTGTCGGCCCTATCTTCTGCCACAGTTTTGGCCGGAGTTGGAGCGGCCACAAGTTCCTAGGGGTTGAAAAATTTAGAACTCACAACAAAAAGAAACCCACAGGTTGTTGAGATAAAGATGGACGAATACCTGAAGGACCACGTGAGGCGGAGAAAATGTAGGAGTCCTCTCTGGATCACTAGGGGCGAAAACCTCCTCGAGGTCATCTTGGATTGTAGGGGTCGAAGTCGAAGGAGCCACCTTCAATGGAGTCTTTTTAGCCTGAGCCTTTTTTCTTCAGATAGGAGTAGGGGGCGTTTTGGGTGGTGCCTTCGACGTCGGAAAAATGTGCGAATGCACACTACCATCAGACTCCTCATTATCGACTGAAGGTACTTCTTCAGGGACCTGAATTGCAAGATAAGTAAGAGGGCAATGAAAGTTGTTAAGATGGAAAATCTTAAGGACATTGATGTGAAATACCTGTGAATTTGGATTCGATAGCACCCGTTGCTTCTTCGAGGGATTGGCCAAAGCTGGTTCAGATAAGGGAACAACCCTCTTTCAACCCTGATAACAGAAACTTTCAGTTTTACATCCACAGGAAAATAGTAAATAAAAGTAGTAACATATACCTTTTTGGGGGCTTCATCGACATTATCAGTTTGGATTATGCGGTCGGGAGCATTAACATGTGGTGGCGGAGGCGATATGTCGCTGGAGATGGTAGAAAGAGCATCGATCATATTCTGAAGGAATTGGTCACTAAGAAAGGATTGACGCTGGTAGACGGCCCACCATTCATCAAAATCGTCTGTTGTTAAAAAGGGATGTTGAAATTTGAACACAGGAAGTTCATAACATTGGGTAGACTCGCAGAAACGAAGGCAGGATTTATGGTCATCAGCATTTAACGATCGACCAGACCACACAATGTCGGTCACATGTGATATCAGAGGCTTAGGAACCATTTGATTTAAACCAAACTGGCGAGCTACCAAATTTGGTTGATAGCTCATAAAACCGTACCCCTTCGACCCTGTTTTAATTATGTAAGATAGCAATGTAGGAGTCAAAAATGCTCTCCATAATGCGTTCGATTGTATTGTGCCTTGAGGAGAGCCATCTGGAAAAGGATCGTTAAACCACTTTGGGCTGAAGGTTCGATCAGCAAATGGAGACATGCCAAGAGCAAACTTATCGGCTTCAATAAACATATTTAGGTACTTCATGAAGAGGTGTTTGTTGGGAGTCTCCTGGCATGTTATCAAAGACAACCTAGCCCCTTCGATGGGTCGATCTTCATTTAACCTCATGATACCTTCCGATACAAGGTAGCCCAGCTGATACTCGAAGGTGGCATTTAACTAGTGTTGTAGGAGCCACAAGGGACCCGACAAATTCAGGGCCTTGGGAGTGTTAGGGAGTAATTTTAGCTTCAGGGTTGCAAGCCCCAAAGCCTGATACAAAGAGGCTATTCGAATTTTGCCCAAAGAAACTTGTTGACCCTCATGATTTTGGATCGCCGGGTTGATGTAGCTCTTCGTTATCTGCAAGAAGCCAGGACAAAATACATAATATGAAAGCCACAGTGTGAGGAAGGATATGTGTTCTTCGTTGGATACCTCTACAGAGTCTTTGTTGTGGTGATCCTCAATGTAATTCTAGAGACTGGTTCGACTGAACAAGAAAGTATTTTCCGTCGGAAGGGTGGGGTCGAAGGTTTCTCCCAACGGTGAAAGACCAGTAATGGCCACTACGTCAAAGAGTGTGGGTGTCAGCATCCCACATGGCAGTTGGAAGGTGTTGGTCAAACCCTCCCAGAAGTACATAGAAGCCAGTAACATGCAAGGATTGACGCGGTGGGCATACCTAGATATTTGGATGGCGTCGAAGATCCATGCACTCCTCCATTGATCTTGGCGTTTTCTCTTAACTTTGTTAAGCCATTCCAGATACTCTTTATTACCTGAAGTATGCATGGATCTGAAGACTCTGGTTTTAGCCTCCATAAACCTAACATCGATAACGCCGAACTTGTCGAAGGAAGGAGGAGCCACAGGTGCATAGCCAGGAAAAAAGATGCGACAACTTTTGGTGAGGATTTTGGCTTCGCGAGAGGCCCATGAAATGCAAATAATTTCCTATCGACCACGGAAGGAATCAGTATCTGGCGCTGCCAGTTTTTCATCACTTCTTAATCAGAAGAAACAGGTTGAGGAATGCAGTTCATACTCTCCTTTGTAGTAAGCTTAAAGGCGATGTGATTGTTCCTAGTGGCGAAAGAACTAACGTCTTTAGTGTGGGTCGAAGAAGCCATGAAAGAACAGTTTGAAGAAAATGGGGTGAGGTTGGAGTTTTGGATGAAAGATTCACTACAGAAGTTGCTGAAGAAAGATGCAAGACAAAGCGCGCGATTACGGTAGAAGAAAAGTTTGGAGGATGAGGAGAGAGCTATTTAAAAGCTAGAAAGATGAACAGTCAAGCACTAATCGACTGACAAATATGCAATGAGGGAGTAGTGAGAGAGTTAGTGGTGATGGTTGCAATCCCACAACCTAGGGGGTAGCTAATAATGATGGTGGTGTGTCTGGGAAACAGCGCTGCAGGAAAGCCATCATCACACATTAAACCATAATTAGTGATAAGAGGGCTAGCCGAAATTTGGACAATCAAAAGGCAGGTTCCTCGGTCGGCAAGCTCAAGTCGAAACCAGCATTTTCAGGGGGCAATTTGTTAGGTGACAAATTTCGGCCAAAGAAGGCAAAACATGGTCGATTAGAAAGTCCATCGGAAGATTAGGTCGATGAGGAAAGCTGACAATCCAGGGTCGACATAAAAAGGGTCCAGTTGAAGTCAAAGGATATCACTCCATGATGAGGAGCAATGTAGGTGGCCAAAACGTGGGTAGTTACCTACGTACATGGGAGAAGTGGGCCGACACGTATCATCTCGAGACAGATTTGCAACCTCCCAACGGTTAATTTTTTCTAGTATTAAAGCAAATTGTAGGAATCATTTCAAAGGGTGGCATTTTTAGCATTTGCAGTAGGAGTGCACTTGAAGTACCAAAGCGTTTACGAGAAAAGAGTTATCTCCATACGAAAAATGTACTTTTGCTTCCACTTATATTTATCAGTCATTTAACTTATCAAGTTGTCTTTGTTTTGTTGTGTTTACTTCCACCAGACTTTTGTCTTTTATTGCATTTACTTTACTGTATTTTCAACTTACTAAGAGTTACATTCACTCCTTTTGAACATTCCAAATACTTTGCCAACTAAATAACCATACACTCAACACTAAGTCTAGCACTTTGTAGCCGATCCTGCAAGTAAACCTCTGATAGGAAGGCTAGAGATTGTTGGCGAAAAACATTGACAAAGTATTATAGTCTTTATATCTATAATTCAAAAAAAATCTATACTCGCGTGTGGATCAATCTTTATATTTGTATTTTATGAGTATGTAAGTACTCATACTCGTATATGTTACACACAATTTTAGTAAATATAAATCTATCAATTTAAAAATATTATATTATTTTAAAATTTTAACAAAATTTACAAAAATTAAAAGATTTTATTACTGAATTATGAAATAAATGAACATTTATATTAAAATTAAAATATGTTTGATGTGATTTTTATAAAGAGATAAAAATATAATTTTTTTTATATAATAATAAAAATTAAAATATATAAATATATATTATCCAAATATAAAATAGAGTGAATACTAAATTATTCATACTAACACCCATAATTATTTATTTTAATGAATAATTATTCTAACTGTATCGTATATATTTTTCAGTTTTTATCTCCCGTTGTGGGATATTTACAAATACAATTATCATCTACTTGTGATTGATAAGTTTTTTATCTCCCCTTTTTAATTTTATTTAGTGTATTAAAGAGACAAACACAATACATTAGTAATGAATATCTGGGACATTCAATAATAATTGTAATTTAATGAAGTGACATTTAATAATATTTTTTATGAAATGTCTTTTACAATTCCGCAAGAGCTAGAAATTATTTTACTGGTGTAACTGGTGACAAACTTTATAATCTATAAAATGATAGAACCATTTATTACTTGGAAAGGAAGAAACATGGCTAAAATTGTAAAGTTTGTTTATGTTATGATTATCATATTTTCTCTATTTTTTTCTGCTACAAACGTTGAATGTAAGTTATTTTTATCCTTTTCAAATTTTCTTATCTAGTTTACAATATTTTAAGTAATATAACTTACATTACTTAATCATATTTTATCCTTACAGCTTTCTATCCTACTAGACCATGTTCATCGGATAAGTATTGTCCTCCACATAGGTGTCCAAAACCAAAGATAACAGTGTGTATCAAAGAATGGTGTAGATGTGTAGATGTGTAGAAGCGTATATATCTTCTTAATTTTATACTACCTTACTTATTAAGAAAATTAATAATTATTATATAAAAAATAGTACTTTTTTTAGTATAAGTTATTTTGAAAAAATATTTTATATTATTATTTTATAATATAATTAATCATTAATGTTATTTTTCCTATTATATCTTTAAATATTTTTTATTCTCTTTCTTTTCAATTATATTAATTTATTTTTCGAATACTATTAATGAAAAATAATTTTGTAAAATTCTTTATAATTTTTTTATATCATAATTATTACATTTTTTAATATGTGAAAAGTCAAAAATTGACTTATAATAAAAAATAGAGGAAATATAAAAAAATTTAAAATATTTTTTTTTAATAATTGTATGTAAAACATAAATTGAAATAATTGAAAGAAAAAATAATAATTCATACTCAAAGCTATGTAAGAAAAATAACATTAATAATTTGATAATATTACAAAATGACTTATATTTTAATATAATTTTTTCAAAGTAACTTATGAAAAAAGAATGGAATATATAGATTATTATCCAAGAGAGTGGCCAATTTCACTATAACAATTGTGATGTAACTTACTTTTGTTTTTATTTCCTTATTTAATTTTATGAATTGTTTTTATTTCCTTATTTAATTTCATGAATTGTATTTTTATGACTTTGTAATCTAAGATGATGGCAATGAAATAAAATAAGGTATAAGTTAATATTATTTAGACTATCTTCTTCTTTATTAATGTTAGGTATCAATTCAAGCATTTAAATTTTTCATATATTTATTACTATCTATCAAATATCTTTAGTATTTAAATTGAAACTTAATTTTCTATGTTGCTTTTGAGCTACAATTTTACATCTATAACATTTTAACAATAGAGATTTTTCTAGAACTTAACTTACATTTATTTTAAGTTTTAATTTGGGTTGGGATTATTATTATATTTTTCATATAAAATAATTACATTCATCGTAAAGTCAATAACTTCGTTAGAAAAACATTGTTTAGAGACTCAAATTTCGGATAACACTACTAATAAATTTGTCTATAGTAACTATCAAATCAAGATCGTCTTCTATTGTGTCTCTCATGTGGTCCGTTCTACCGTCACCGTTGATTAGTTTTCATGATAATTTATATTTTTTATTTATTTTTATTTAAGATTTGTTGGCTTTTAGATTTGTGCATAATATATGGCGGAATATAATACGGGAGAGGATCCATTTTCTTCGCTATCAGCCACTAAAGTTTAATATGGTCGCTATTTGTTTTGGCGATTGACAAAGCGACAACCTATTTTTAGATGCTAGTCTTGTTGAGCATAGATGCAGTGCTGATGTGCATGGCAAGTTAACCATGCAATCTTGCATGGTTCCATCAATATAACACGAATCCTCTTGTATTTTGAGATTGGATCATAATAGCTTAGTGTAGGCTTGTTATAGAGAATTACACCTAAGCATAAGTTATATAAAATTCTATTAGAGGTTGTTACAAGTTTACCCTCAATATAAGCTCACATTGTACTTTTTTTATAAGCAAGAAATATATTATGAGGAGTACAAGGAGTACTCAACCCTTAATACAAAACGAGAAGGAACAACGAACAGAGAAAAAGCAAAAACAAAATTAAAAATAAGAAAAACATTTAAGTAGATCGACCTTCTAAATATCCCAATTTGATAACGAGGGTCCTCTATAGAAAATTTAAAATCAGTCCCAAGTTAGCCTCTTGATATTGTCCAAGCAGTCCCATCCAAGAACTTCTTCGGGTTTGAAAATCGATAAGTTCACACTGAATCAAATATACCATAAAACACCCGACCAAAATAGACAAATAAACTGAGATTTAAACACATTGGTAAAGCTGCAAGAAAAAGTCGTGAATAACTCAGACAGAGACGTGGCCGTAGTTATCGACTCAATTCTAAGCCAACTAAAAACCTTAATCCACAATGCTTTGCTGAAGTTACATATCCAGAAAAGATAGATTATTTCTTCATCAATGGACGAGCACAAAGGACAAAACAAGCATGTGGATTATGTCAAAATACCCCGACGCCGCAACTGATTCCTCGTCGGTAACCGGTTGAGAAATAATCTCCAACAAAATACCTGGATTTTACTAGGTATTTTTGAATTCCAAATCTTTCTAAGAATTGATAAAACCGTTGTGTCATCTTCAACTTCTACTGGAACATCCAATATCACCGAAATTACCGAATACACATTTTTTTTTTATCGAAAATCCTCTACTGCCAGCCCACCAAATGAAGTTGTCTTCAAATTTCGTAGAAGGTGTAACCTGCAGAAGTAACTATTGGAGCGATGTTAATTAGGCAGGTTACGCCGCATCCAAATAATCCTTGACGAGATTAATATCCCAGACCTAAACTCCATTAGCCCACACACCTTCATCTGTGATTTTGGAATCTTGGTTAGCTGAACAATTAAAGATAAGAGGAAAAACAGTCGAAAGAGGTTCGTTACCCATCCAAATGAATTTCCAAAAACCAATTGTGTTCCCATTTCCCAATTTGCAGCAAACGTTATGTACAAAGCAGTTGCAAGAAGAGGGAGAAATAATGCAAAGACCCATCAAATCCCTCCATCAAATCGAGTCTTTCTTCTTCCAAGAATAAATTGATTGATTAAAAATCAAAGATAGCAAATCACCATAGCGAAAAGACAAGAGCTCCTTCCAAATGACTGATGAATCATTTGTAACCCTCCATAACCACTTGCTGAGAAGATATTGGTTGAAATGACCACAATGTTTAATGCCTAAACCACTGTCCTTCCTACTCCTGCATATCGAATCCCAACTCACCCAACACAATTTGCTTTGCTTATCTTCTCCCCCCAAATAAAAGACCTTTGAATCTTGATAATCTTTTGAATAATTGCCTTAGGAGCCCAGTAAAACGAAAACGGGTAAATCGATATGTTAGTTAAGACATCATTAATCAAAGTTATTCTTTCGTCTTGCGACAAAAATATCCATTTCTATAATGCGAATCTATTCGTAATTTTTCTAATTATTTCCGTCGAGGCAGTGGTCTTCCTAGGGTTTATTCCAACTTCCACTCTTAAAAACATAAAAGGCAGAGAACCAACACTATAATCCAAGAAAAACGACATTGCTGCTATGAGGTCCTTCTCCAAATTTATTCCAACAATCATACTTTTTGAAAGATTAACCTTGAGACCCGAAGCCAATTAAAAACCGCTTAGAATTGATTTAATACTCCACAAGTTAGACTAAGATCCATCATAAAACAAAATGATATCATTGGCAAACTGAAGTATATCGAATTTTGTATCCATGTTGAATGTGAAACCATTAAACTCCCCCAACCTTGTTGCTTGACAAAAGATCCCGGTCAAACCTTAAGCCACCAAAAGAAAGAGATAGAGGGATAATGGATCCATTTATCTCAAGCCTTTCTCTAGTTGAAATTCCTCCGTCAGGCTGTCGTTCACTAAAACAGACATGGAAATTGTAACAATTAGAACATTCATCCATTGCAACCAACGAGATCTAAAGTTCATCCATTTGAACATGTACTTTAAAAAATCCCATGAAACACAATCATAGGCTTTCTGAAAATCGACCTTAACCAACATACATTCCTTCTTGTTCCTAGTTACAAAGTCCATAATCTCGTTAACAACGAGCACCCCATCTTGAATGGATCTTCCGCCTTAAAAAGTCGACTAGCATTTTAAGATCAAGCTTTCCATAACCCTCTTCAAACGATTAGACAATTGTTTTGCAAACATTATTTATAAATTTGAAATCAAACAAATGGGTCTATACTCCTCCAAGGATTGAGGATTTCTCATATTTCAGAATAAGGGTGAGAAAAGAAGTTGTGGCAACCCTAGGAAGTTTAGTACAACTGAAGAATAACCGAATGAATTTCATGATATCGCCTTTGAGTGTGTCCCAACAAGCCTTATAGAAGTTCATGTTGAATCCGTCCGGACCGCGACTTTTGTCATTAGCACTTTGCTAAACCATAGTTTTCACCTCCTCCTCCTCAAAGGAGATTTTCAAAGATAATCTGTCTTCCAAAGACAACATGTTCAACTCCACTCCATCAAGGTTCGGTCTATTAAATTTAGGCTCATTGAAGGAAGATTCGAAATGATGTTGTATCCCCTTCTTCACCTCCTGAACCTCCCCAGTCCAAACAAACTCAGTTAAGAGTCCCACCATTTTGTTCTTCCGAAAAAGTTGTTTCATTGTTCGATGAAAGAATTTGGAGTTTGAGTCTCCTTCCTTAATCCACTTCTGCTTCGATTTTTTATGCAAACTTCTTTCCCTATCTTCCAAGGACTGCCACATATTACATTTGACCTTAATCAAAGCTTTGGAAAAAACATCAGCATTCTCTACTTTCCCTTCTTCTTCAAGATTCTCCAACTCATTGACGGTTGAAATCGCTTTATCCAACTCAAGATTAAGAATGCCAAAAACCTCCTTGTTCAAATTTCTAAGCGCTTGTTTCAACAACTTCAACTTCTCACAAATGTTGTAAGAGAGAATATGCATGGTTTAACCTTCTTTGAGACATCCCTCTGAATTTGCCCAACATGTGAACTAACCTCCAATTTGTTTAGCACTTCAACATAATAATTGGCTTCCTCCGTTCCTTGAATTCCAAAGAATACCACTTTCTTCCAAATATTCGGTGCAATTGAATTCGAGATTTTATCTCTAAATCTAATGTTTCCTTGAGGAATGTCAAAATCCACAGTGGATTCGCAGTAAAGGGAAGAACCACCGGAAAAGTGATGCGATTGAATTTCATCAAATTCAGAATGAGATTCAACTCTATTTGGATGAGATTGGGAATTAGGAATTTTAGGAGGTTTAGGCGCGAAGGGCGATGATTTGCAACAAAAAAAAAATTGACTGAGAATGAATGTCCCTTGTCAAATATTTTGGACTAGAATTGACTTGAAGAAGAGATTTTGGATTTGGTCCATAACCGAAATCCTCCGTACCTACCACCCGGTCAGTAAGATTCAAATTTTCTAAATAGACCACCACCTCACCTTCCTCTAATTGGGTCCCTTCCAAAGTATTTTGGATTAATTTCAGCTTTTTATTTCTATGTCTGATTTTCTTATTGAGTCTAAAAAAGGCCTCCTGTAAATACCCAGAACCCGACAGACCAACTTTATCCCCTACTACCTAAGACGGAACAAAAGAGGTATCATGGGGAGACAACGCAACACATGCGTTTGCTAACGCCACCCTAGATAGAAAGGGAATAGGTATGTCATCATCCGTAGAGAAACCCAAGATCTATCCATATCCATCTTGGTTTAATCTTAACCCCAAAAAAACCATCCATGCTGAATAACTCTTGCATGTTATAAGTCATTCATGGGTTTTCAACCATTCCCACAAAAGATTTCTAGAACCTTTGTCTTATTACATCAAAGTTCGACTCAAAACACATATGCACTTTGGGAACGTCATCCAGTCTTCTCCTCTCTGGAGCCAAAACAAAAGAACTAGAAGAAGAACTGTGATGTACCATGTTAGCATACGAACGAGTAAATGTTGCATCCTTGGTAATTCCTTCTTCCTTCGAACATGTTGTCATCCAAACTTTAGCTCCTTGTTGTCATAACATCTGCTTTCATTCCTCAAACTGCTATATGACACTTTAGACCAAGTCATATATCCAATATAAGACTTATTAGTTGACATAAACACATATCTCTTGAAACCATAGATAAAGATGCATCTTGTGATATTTGTCATTATGCTAAGCATAGGAAGACTCATTTTCAATCTAGTGTAAATAAAGGAGATCAATGTTATGAGTTGATTCATTTTGATATTTTGGGTCCTTTGTCTGTTAAATTTATAAATGGTCACTGCTCTTGATGATTTCAATATATTTACTTGGGTTATCCGTTGCAAATCTAAGTCTGGAGTCATGAACCTTGTTCAAAGCTTTAGAATTTTGATTGAAAACCAACATAGGTGCAAAGTTAAAATTGTGAGGACAGACAATGGTTGTGAATTCCATATGCCTGATTTTTATCTTTCCAAAGGTATTGGACATAAAACCAATTATGTTGATACTCCACAACAAAATGGTAGGGTTAAAAGGAAGCACCAACACATTTTAAATGTGGGAAGAACTTTTCTTTTTCAAACAAAATTGCCAAAATAGTTTTAGTCATATGCCATACTCCATTCTACTTATCTCATAAATAAGATTTCGAGTCTTTCACTTCAAAATAAGTCCCCATTCTTTCATAGATATGGAACTGGACCTGATTTGAATGAGTTAAAGGTGTTTGGTTTCTTGTGTTATGATACTACTTTGGACAATCATAGAACCAAACTCGATTCTAGAGCTAGAAAATGAGTTTTCTTGGGATACAAGCCACATGTTAAATGGGTTGTCATCCTTGATCTAAATGCAAAATCCATTTTCATGTCTAGACATGTTACATACTGTGATCGTGTGCTTCCTTTCTCTAATCATAATTCACATCTTTACTGGACATATCATTCTAATCCAAAAGCTAACAATGATCCTGTCATAGTTTCTGATGATCTTGAACCTCGAACTTCAAGTCCTCTTGTCCATGATAATGCTGAACATACACCATAAACATCTAATGATGTTGAGTTCTAACAAGTCATTACTTCTGAATCTAGCCATGAACCTGAAGACAATCCTTAACATCAAAACCTAAGAAGATTAAATAGAAAAACTCATAAACCTATCCATATATCTGACTTTATATGCAATCTTTCAAAGAAGTTAACAGATCATGATTCCTCAAGTATATCATATCCTATTGAAGTTTTTCATTCATTAAATAATCTTTCTACTACTTGACAAACAAATTCTTTGTCCATCATTATCCAGCTGAGCTTGCCAATTAGAAAGAGGCAAGTAAGAAGGAGTGTTGGGTCAAAGCAATGCAGTCTGAGCTAGAAGCCTTGAAACACAACAAAACATGGACATTTGTTAATCCTCCACCAGATATCAAACCAATTGGAAGAAAATGGGTTTATAAGGTGAATCCTAAGGATGATGGTTCCATTGAGAGATACAAGGACAGACTTATAGCCAAAGGCTACAATCAAGTTGAAGGGCTTGATTTTTTTGACATGTTTTCACTGGTGGCCAAAATCACTATTGTTAGAAATTTGTTAGCATTAACATCCATCAATTCATGGCATTTACATCAATTGGATCTAAACAATTCCTTTCTACATGAAGACTTATATCAGGATGTCTACATGTCAGTTCCACTAGGTGTCACTAGTCCTAAACCAAATCAAGTGTGCAAATTATTGAAGTCACTGTATGGATTGAGAGACAAGCTAGTAGAAAATGGTATGAGAAATTAACCGGTTTCCTCATTGGTCAAGGGTATAAACAATCCAACTCTGACCACTCTCTATTTACACTTCACACTAATTTATATTTCAATGCTTTTATACGATATGTGGATGATATCATCCTAGCAGTTGATTCCATTGATCAAATCAACAAGGTGAAAACTACACTTGACACTGATTCAAAATCAAAGATCTTTGGAGGCTGAAATATTTCCTAGGCATAGAGATATCACACTCCAAAATTGGTATTAGCATATTCCAAAGGAAATAAAATTTAGATTTGTTGAAATACACATGTCTTCTTGCTTCTAAGACAACCAAAACTCCTCTTGATCCATCTGTCAAACTCCACCAAGATACAAGTGCACCTTTCGAAGACATACTAAGTTATAGCAGACTGATTGGTAAATTGCTTTACCTCACAACTACTCGACCTGACATAGCCTTTGTGACCCAACAACTAAGTCAGTTCCTTGCATCACCAACCAATACACATTATGACATAACTTGTAGAGTTGTGAAATACTTGAAGGGTTCACTTGGGAGATGGTTATTGTTCAGAAGAGACTCAAACATCCAACTCATTGGTTTTACTGATGCCGATTGGGCTGAATCTTTGGACACAAGGAGATCCACCTCAGGTTACTTCTCCTTAAATGTCTTTTCCTTGATTTCTTGGAGAGCTAAAGAAACAACGAATTGTGTCTTGAAGTTCATCTGAAGCTGAATATTAGGCATTATCCTTTGCGAGTTGTAAATTTCAACGGCTCATCTATTTGTTGTAGGATTTAGGTGTTCAATGCAGTAAACCACTGGTACTATATTGTGACAATCAAAGCGTCATCCACATTGTAGACAATCCATTTTTTCATGAACACACGAAACACTTGAAGATTGATTGTCATTTCGTTAGAGACAATCTATGGGAAGGAACCTTCAAGTTGCTACCTGTCAAATCACAAGAACAACTTGTTAATTTCTTTACCAAGCCTTTTCCACCAAAAAGGTTCCATTATTTCATTTTCAAGCTTAACAAATTTTATATGTACCATGCTAAGTTTGAGAGAGGGTGTTGAGGCATAGTTGTAGTGTTGACGTGCATGTCAAGTTAACCATGCAACCTTGCAAGGTTCCATCAATATAACTTGACTCATCTTGAGATTGAATCACAATAGCTTAGTGTATGCTTGCTATAGAGGATTACACCTAAGTATAAGTTTGTTAAAATTCTGTTAGAGATTGTTAGAAGTTTAACCACTATATAAGCTCACATTATAACTAACTTCGCTATGATGAATGAGTTCACTATCTCTTTTCACTCTTTCTAGCAACTTTACACTCATTTTCATCATGATTCATACAAATTTCATGAAGTCTTTATCTATATGCCACTAATTTTGTGATTGATAAGTTGCAATTTCATTTGTGAATGACCTAGCAATTGAATTAGTGGTCGAGAAGAGCGGATGAACTTAGACTGGAGTGGAAAATCTGAATATATTTCCATTTATTTTATCCCTTCTTGTGGCAACTGAAACTTTGATTGCGTTCCTTAATTTATTGTTATAATTTGTTATAGCAGTCTTCCAAATCATTTATCTGACACCTCATAGCTTTGTATGTCTTGTCATATTTTAAATTTATAGTTTTTGAGTTCTTCATAAAACCCTAGACTCATAATAGGTTAAAAATGACCTCCATACGTAAAATGACAGTTAAACTTAAAATAAATTGAGTCATTCTTATGTTGGTAAATCGACTAAAACGATTTTGTGCTTATGAATTGAATCATGCATGTATGTGAATCTAGTCATAGTGTCATTGAATCAATTCAAATGAAGTTTTTACAACTCACATATGCTTTCAGGTAATGTAGCATGATTTTCTTGGCAGCTATAATTCAACATAGTGTAATGATTGTCCTGGAGACTTTTAATGGTTATTGTAAAGGTAAAAATAATTGGAAATTCTCTCGTTAGCGACTTGAATCACCATGGTGATTCGAAACGTGATAGAAACATCCTTTAAATATAAATTATATTTTTAATATTTTTCTCTGAATAACTTTAGCATCAATTACCTAATTAGAAAGTGTAATTATTGTCAATCTTGTACCATTATATAATCTCTCTGAATAATTCATGTTGTGCAACGACATATTATTTTCAACTAATAGAATGATTTGATAAATCAAAAGTCTTCAAACAATTCAAAAACTCTTGTGTTAAATATCCAAATGCATCAAAGTCATTTGATTAAGATTTATTAATTGAATCAAAACTTAAATATTCTTTTTTTTTCTCGTACATAAGAAATCAATAATTTTTTTACCCACACTTTATAATACTATATATTGAGTGTTATATGAAAGTCTTAGGTAAAAATTCGTAAACTTTGATGATTATGTTATAGGAAAGAAAGTGAGGGACAAAAGCTCTTATAGAACCTATTAGAAACTATAAAGTTTGATGACTATGTTCTAGGAAAGTGTGTATAATTTGTTAGTATATTAGTAAGAATCATTTAATAGAAAAGTATTTTATCAAAAATAAAGAGACATTACTAATAGCAATGGTATAAAGTAATTAGTGAGAAAGTCATAAATTACCTGATATAAATCTTTGGGATATAGTCATTTATATCATTTACTAATTTAATGGTGGAAGCCAAAATTTCACTACTTTAAAGATAATTGGAATATTTGTAGTTGATAATCGAATCTAGATATGTACTTGTAACATTCATTTCAATTGGGTTATTAAAATCAAAAATTGAAAACACTTTTGGGATTATAATCTCAGAAGTTTTTTTTTTAAATATTTAATTTTTTAAAAAAAATCCAAAAATACCCATATTTTCAAAAAATTTATAAAAATGGGTATTTTTTGCCTTATTTTCCTCATGGGCGCCACCCTAGTTGGCGCCTATCCTTAAAGGTAGGGCAAGTCGCCACTAGGAGTGGCGCCTACCCTTGTTTCATTTTTTTTTAATTATTTTTAATATGTTTTTTTTTAAATCTTTTTAAAGTTATTTTAAATTTATTAATTTATATTTATTATAAATTATATTAATTTATATTAATACATATATATATATAAATAATGTTATTTATAAGATATATATATATATATATATATATATATATATATATATATATATATATATATATATATATCTATATATATTAATTTATATATATATATTAATTTAATTTATAAATAATTAATATTATTTATAAATTTTTAGGAGAATTAGGGTTAATCATGTTAGGGTTAATTAATCAATATAATTAGGGTTTATTGATCGGTTATAATTAGAGTTTGGTAGTTATGACATAATTCAAACCCTAATTCCCCCTAAGACTAATTAATCAAGTGCGACACTAATTAGGGTTAAGTACATTGGTGTACAACCTAGATCTTTTCCTATAAATAAAGTGTTATTTCCTTGCATTTTCTTCACCACTATTTCCTATCACTTTCTCTATCAAGTTGAGTTCATGGCATCCCCCAGACCGTCGTCATGGCAGCGAACATCATCAAGGCGCCCGGATCCTGAGCCAGTAATCTTAAAAAGGGATGGGCATGTTATTTTCTCGCCTGTGAAACCCCCAATGGAGATGAAATTTTGGAACATCCGTTCGTTGGACCAACTAAAAAGGTCGTTGATGTCTTGGTTAGAGGGAGATTACGAACCTGGTGAAGTCATTAGAAGGATTCAGAGGCTTAGAAGAAGTATCTCATTTGAAACTGGAGAAACGGTATGTTCGTGGGTTGAAGTTGAAAGCGACATTGATTACATCCAAATGATGCATTGATCAGACGACATAGTGTTAACTATTGTAATTTCCTAGATTTTAATGGTTGTTTGTGTTGTTGTTGTTGTATTTGTTATTGTTCTAGTACTTGTTCTTGTTTTAGTACTTGTTCTTGTTCCAGTATTTGTTTTTGTTTTAGTAATTGGTGTTGTAATGTTAGATGTTTGTGTTTGTTGTTTCAGTGTCATCTTCTATTTGGAATAAAAAGTAAACTTTATTGATAAATAGCATTGGTACACATAGTTATGAATATGAAAACTATGTTGTGGAACTAGATCCACGATATGGACATTTGTTCTTATTATGCCCTAGTTGTCTACATATGCTACACTTCCTCTGCATTTTCTCTGCGACGTCCATTGCAGTTCTAATGCGCATGCTATTTGGGCGACCACTTTTATTCCGCCGCATCGATTCGTTGTGCCAAACAATTTCCCCGTCATACTCTGGCCAATATGCCTCCAATGCTACCACCGGAAAGGGATTGTTGTATACATTTAGCAATGTTGCAACTTTGTAGATGGGAGACACTAGCGACAATGCATCGAAGTGGCTGTGTGAACACGCTACAATGACATGGGAACAAGGCATACAATATGCCTGAAATTGACCACAGTCGCACCAACAGTCTGGTATTAGGACCCTATACTCTTGTCTGGGAAGCCCCTGGTTGTGGTCAATTGTTTCCTTGACACTAAAAGTGTGGCCATGGCGGTCGAACTCCGTAACCCGATGGCTGCTGGCTTTGGCAGATTCCTGCCTCATAAACTTCATGCAGGCATCACTATATACTTGACTCGTCTGTAACACTGCATGCCAGCGCTTGCTCTCTTGTTACGAACAACGTTGCCATCCGAAAATAGGTCGCACTCACCAAAGCGGTTACCAGGAGGTTACGTATGCCCTTAAAGACATCGTTCATTGATTCCACAAGATTTGTTGTCATGTGGCCCCACCTCACCCCATCGTCGTATGACCTAGTCCACTTTGCTCTGTCAATATTATCGATCCACCTCCCTGCATCAGAATTTGCCAACACTATTTCCCGGCGGTAGTATTGGAATCCAGGTTGGTTTAATGCATACCCCGCGTTTATCAAATTTTGCTTCAAGAAATTATCTTTGAACTCCTGCACAAAATTTTGAGCAATATGCCTGATGCAGTAGACATGCGTAGACGGGGGGTCATGCCAACCATTTGCTGGATTATTGTATGCATTGTCTATAGAAGCGTGCCTGTCAGAAATCACACAGATGCCAGCTTGTAGAGTCACGTGCGTTCGGAGATTCTTAAGGAAGAAACTCCAAGAAGCAGCCGTTTCTCCTTCTACCAATGCAAAGGCTATTGGGAAAATATTAGAATTTCCATCTTGTGCGACCGCCATCAGTAACGATCCTTTGTATTTCCCATACAGCCAAGTTCCATCGACTTGAATAAGTGGCTTGCAGAATGTGAAACCGATGATGCAGGGACGGAATGCCCAGAAAAGTCTATGGAATATTCCATTACCTTCTAGACGAGTTCCGTCAGGGGATTGTGCCGACAAGGTCTCCACTATAGAAACCGTCCCAGGTGAATACAAATGTAGTGCAGCCAGGTAGCACGGAAGTTGTTTGTATGATTCCTCCCAATTACCGTATACTAGTTCAATTTTCTTGGTTTTCGCTAACCAAGCCTTTCTGTACGACGGTGTATATTTGAAAACAGCAACACAATGGGAGATAATAGTTTTGACCTTGATTGACGGGTCAGCTTCAACAAGGGGTATTATGGAATGGCAAATCATATCATGGATAAGTTTACGATGATCTTGTCCCATGTTTGTGTTGACGCACGTGTGAGCTTGAGAAATGGACCCTATCACCCACGCATTATGTTTCTTCTTGTACGATGCCATCAACCTATACCCACACTCCGGGTTTTTGCATAAAATAACGTATCTTTCCAGGTTTGATTTGTTAACATCGTAGTCAACACAGTTTTTCAAGTGCCAGTTTTTTATTGCTAACAGACACTCTTCCTTGGTCCGAAATTGGTCACCCTTCTTTAACTCCTCATCAGACCTAATATATGGGTTGTAGAACATATCTGACGAGGGCTCATCCTCGCCCAAGTTAAGGGTTGTGAAGTGCGCAGGCAGTGAGTACCGTTGCGCTATAGGTATTTGTACCTTGTCTTCGTCTTCGGAATCACGGTTCACCAAGTCATCAACCACATCTTCTGCATCATCAACGACATCGTCTTCATCGGGGTGTTCAACGTCTTGTTCATCATCAACCATAGGATCAATAACCTGTGACTGAATATTCTGAGTTGGTTGAAATTGTTCCAACACAATGTACAACACTATATAATCGTAACCAGAATACTCATGGTTACGAAACATGTATTGTGCCTCCATGTCATTTTGAATCAATGACTTATAAAACCTGACTGAGTTATTCTCAGAAAAAAAATATTGTTGATAAAAAATTTGGGACACTGGTTGTCTAAGTTTGGACTCAATCTTTTTTTTCAGATAAGAGAAGTCAGCTCCTCTATTTAGACAAAAACGAGTGCAATCGGTGTTTCTAAATAGGAAGCCAGACATATCACATTCATAAGTCTCACCATTCACGTGAGCTTTGATTTTGTATTGTGATGAAGATGCCATGATATGTGAAGATTTTGTGAAGATATTGTGAAGATATATGTGAAGATATTGTGAAGATTTTGTGAATACCTTTGTGAAAATTTGTGTGAATACTTATACTCACACATCCACCAAGCCTTCCTCACGCATGCCTATCCATCAAATGTCTTCACCACCTAGTCTGCAAGATTCCCACGCATGCCTTACACGTGTCACATTTTTGCATGCAACACTACCACCAAGCCTTCCCCTAGACAAGACAAGTGCAACCTAATCTGTACCAATGCATGCTAACCTATCCACCTAGCCTGCATCTAGCCTGCACCTAGCCTTCAAGATTCTCACGCATGCCTATCCATCAAATGTCTTCACCACCTAGTCTGCAAGATTCCCACGCATGCCTTTTCAAATATGTTGTCTCAGCTTTAGCTTTGCTTGCATCAACATTAGCTTCGTCTTCATGTGCAAATTGAAAGTGAATAACTCCATAGCGAAAAGTTTAACTTCTTGAACTTCCAATACTGAATATCACACTTCAAACAAAAAGAAGCCATAACAAGTGAATGAAATAAAACATCTACTTAACAACTTGTGAGCCAGAGGAGCATAATAAGAGAATTCAAACAACAATGACAACTCTGAATTTTCAGTTACTGTTCTTTCCTTCATCAACGAAAAGACTGATAGAATATGCAGGATGCAATGTTATTCAAAAGCTAAACTATCTCCTTTTTCCATTATGTGTTTAAAATAATATTCAATCTTATTTAAGCTTAATTATTTATTTTAAACAACCTGATTAACTAAATTGAATTAAAAACCAATTTAAACTTTCTAAAACTGTTTTACTAAAATAATATTCAAAGCATCCGAGTACCCTATTTTTCTAAAAATGTCTTCACCACCTAGTCTGCAAGATTCCCACGCATGCCTTACACGTGTCACATTTTTTCATGCAACACTATCACCAAGCCTTCCCCTAGACAAGACAAGTGCAACCTAATCTGTACCAATGCATGCCAACCTATCCACCTAGCCTGCACCTAGTCTGCACCTAGTCTGCAAGATTCCCACGCATGCCTATCCATCAAATGTCTTCACCACCTAGTCTGCAAGATTCCCACACATGCCTTACATGTGTCACATCTTTGCATGCAACACTACCACCAAGCCTTCCCCTAGACAAGACAAGTGCAACCTAATCTATACCAATGCATGCCAACCTATCCACCTAGCCTGCACCTAGCCTGCAAGATTCCCACGCATGCCTTACACATGTCACATCTTTGCATGCAACACTACCACCAAGCCTTCCCCTAGACAAGACAAGTGCAACCTAATCTGTACCAATGCATACCAACCTATCCACCTAGCCTGCACTTAGCCTGCAAGATTCCCACGCATGCCTTACACGTGTCACATTTTTTGCATATTCATACTATTTGAAAACGGTTATAAATAGAAGGTCATTCTTGAAAGTTTTCATCAACCACTAACACTTTTATTCAGAGAACTCCGGAGAAACTTCTCATCCACCAAGCTTTGTTCTACATTGTAATCATGTCTCTTCTTACCATAGGCCAAGAACACAGAGGCACTAAGGCAAACATTGCCTCATTCGTAAGTTTTTCTTGAACATTGCCTCTTTCGTATGTTTACAATTTATTTTTTAAAAGTCCAATCTAATGATTGTTTATATTGTTTGTTTTTAAAGGATCCCAAGAAATTTCGTCAACGTTCACACCCTATGCCTTATCCAGACCCATGGTGCGTACCTTACATAGAGCGTGCGGGGTTCGGTCATGTTATGCATGTGGTAAATGCCATAATTGATGTGAAATTCATTCTTGCTTTGTGTGAACGTTGGAGACCAGAGACACACACTTTGCACCTACCAATCGGTGAATGTACCGTCACACTAGAGGACGTGTACATGCTTTTGGGTCTTCAAATAGATGGTAAGCCTGTGACTGGAAATGTTCAACAGCCCAACGAACTATGTGTTCAAATGTTGGGCGTAGATCTGGTCGAGGGTGAGGGATCTGCAAAAGCAAGGGGCCAGGGTATTAAACTATCGAGCCTCCAATTCTACCACGACTCTATAAATTTGACTGAGGATTCGTCCGAACAAGAAAAAATCATAAAAACAAGGTTTTACATTATATTATTGTTTGGGAACTTGTTATTTCCCGAAGGCACGGGAAATAGCATAAACTTTATGTACTTGAGTTTGCTCGAGGACATTGATAGAATAAGTACGTATAGTTGGGGTTCTGCTGTATTGGCTTTCCTATATAGCTCTTTGTGTAAAAATGCACAAAATGACCACTGTACATTTTCTGGATGTGCTTTTTTTCTCCAAACATGGGGGTGGTGGAGATTGCCGAGGCTAGCCCCAGAAAATCCTAACGTCTACTCCTTCCCCTACGCAATTAGGTAAATTTATGATGTTATTTTATTTTGTATATTTATTCTATAAATATTTGTAAATAATATTATTTATCTTTTTTTGTTTAGGTTCATTACAACCGGACTAGATTACAGTCTTACCCCGAAAAATAAAACAATATTTTATCGTCAACTCTTGGATCATTTCCGAGCACAAGAAGTATTACCACTAAATCACTCATCTTCTAACTAATTTATTAATATCAAGCATTCTCAATAAATAACATATTTACTTTTTTCTTTGCAGTTTATTTGGAGGCCATATTTGGGATTGGAACATCAACCCAACCCCGAAGATGCAGCTGTTTGGACAGCAAAAACAGCTATAATGCGGTTCACCACTGTGGAGATGCACCAAAGTGACCGTGTCAAACTGCAATTCGGAATGCATTAAGAAATCCCAGGCCCCCCAATGTCTTTGAAACCTTGGCATCTTAAAAAAGTCAGCCATCAGTGGTATGCCCAAAATTGGAAGGAATTTGCAAAGGAGTTCCGTAAAATGTGGAAAGACCGTGCCCACTATGTTCTACAATTTCCGGTGGCGCCCAACAAAATGAAGCCGACAAGGGAATATGTGGATTGGTATAGAGCAAATACAAATCCAGAAATGATTGTGTCTGACCCGTTCTATTTGGACGATCCCCGGATGCAACAACCATATTTCCAACAACAACAACCACCACAATATTCCCAACAACAACAACCACCACAGTATTACCAACAACAACCACCACCACCAGCATATTACCAACAACAACCACCACCACCGTATTACCAACAACAACCACCACAACACATGTCCACCCCCAACCAAATCAACACTACATACCACAAACTCAACCCCAATACCATGAAGATTACCAACACCAACCTCAACATTCCCACCACCATCAGCAGTCCCAACACCTACCACAATATCAATCCCCCCACATCCACCAATCCCAACACTTCCATCACGACGATGTCCCGAGCTCTTCCAGTCCTCCACTTAGCCCCGACACGGGTATACAAGAGGATTACTAGCAAGACTACTACACACCACAACAGACATTGTTCTTTAGCCAACCCGATTCAACCCTTAACTACCAAATGCCACATTTTGAGGGCGCACCCAACAAGAGTCAGTTTGTCCCACCAAGACAAAGCTTTGAGGGCGCAGAGGGCACCCGCCTTTCCTACAGCATTGAAGGGACTTCGACCCAACCACAACGGCAAACGACAAGGGGACGCGTTAGGACTAGGGGTGATAATAGGGAAGCACCACCACCACGTGAGCCGTCTAGACGAGTAGTTAGACCTCCCCCGTGCGGATCGTACCAGGGACCGCATAATATGTGATAAATCCCAAATTAATAATGCATTTTAATCATATCTTTATAATATTTGTCTTGTGTATTATTTTAATATAAATATATTATGTTTATTAATATAAATTAATATATATAAATATATATTTATATATATAAATATATATTTATATATATAAATATATATATATATATATATATTAATATATATATATATATATATATATATATATATATATATATATTATATATATATATCTTGTGTATTTTACAAATATATACATAATATTATTTATTTACATGTATATAAATTAATATATTTCAAAACATTTTAAATAATATTAATTACTTATAAATTAAATTAATATATATATATATATATATATATATATATATCTTGTAAATAATATTATATATATATATATATATATATATATATATATATATATATATATATGTATTAATATAAATTAATATAATTTATAATAAATATAAATTAATAAATTTAAAATAACTTAAAAAAGATTTTTAAAAAAATAAAAATGAAACAAGGGTAGGCGCCACTCCTAGTGGCGACTTGCCCTACTTTTAAGGATAGGCGCCAACTAGGGTGGCGCCCATGAGGAAAATAGGGCAAAAAATGCCCATTTTTGTAAATTTTTTGAAAATGTGGGTATTTTTGGATTTTTTTTTAAAAATTGAATATTTAAAAAAAAACTTCATAATCTCAACATAAATATCATTTGAGTTTGACATTTTTCCATCACCAACCTCAAATATTCATTTTTGAGAATTTTATTATTTCCTCACTTGAAGATGATGTTAATCCTCTTTGCAAAAACATATTCTTTGTTAGCCTTAAGACTTTACAATGTTCTCAAGTATATAAAGTATTTATTGTTGCATGAATATTATCGGATCTACTACTTTTTGGTATAACAGGTAGACTCTGGCCAAAATTACCTCAAAAAATAACTAACTTTCCTCCAAATATCTTTATCGATGCATTCTTATTTTCACTCATAAAATCCTTCAACATTTTATTAAGTGGTTCAAATTAAAACATATGTGGCATAAGAACTTCATCCCAAATGATTAGATTGGTTAATCTCAACAACTCGACAAATTCATACTTTTTGTCTATATTATAAATGGAATTTTCAATAGTATGAAATGAAATCTTGGATTTGGTATGAGTTGTTCTACCTTTTGGTAAAAATAATCTTGATTTTGTGCTTGATACAGCTATTAAAACAATTTTTCTTTTCGTGTTTGATTAACTGTTAATGTTATCAAGTTTGATTAGTTAATCCAACACTAAGAAATTGTACCGATGGATGAAAATCCAAATAAATAAATAAAAATGCACACTAATACCAAACTATATATCACACTAGAATTCTAAGAATGATTTCATATTCTCACATGCAAAATTAAAGAGGAAAAGCATATTAAGATAATGAGTTAGTACAAATACAAAAAGCAAAGAATGAGAGATACAATTTTCATGAGATTTATTGGAACCAGACTATTAATTTGATCCGCTTCAAACCTGAATACAATGTTCATGCTTCAAATTCCAATATAACTTTTTTGTGAAGAATCGTGAATTAGAACAAATGATAGTCACAAAAAATGGACGTTAAAGATACAAATACTCATAAATACATGACCTTTCCCCATAAAAAAGATAATCTTTTCTTACAATCGAAAGAGAAGTTATATTGATTATTTAAGAATCGAAGTTGACTTTCCAAGTGCAGCCGGAATCCATGATTCATTCCTTGCTAGAACTGCTACTCAAAACTACCAGGACATCAGATGAGTCATAGTCATCTTACACAATAATTACATTACCATTATCCTTACCTTCATGATTATTCAGGCATTCAAGGCACACATTTCTTATATGACCCTCCTTATTACAATGATAACACCTAATTTCACGAGCATCACCACCATAAGTTTTCTACTGGTCTTTACCCTTCTTCTTCTCAAACCTACCATCTTTCTTTGAGAATTTTCCTTTTATGGACAATCCTTCACCAAAAGATGATGGTTTACGCTCCTTTATTTCATTCAAGTTCTTCGAGTACAAGGCTGATTAAACTTCTTCAAAAGTCAAGGACTCTCCTCCATACAAGAGAGTTTCTTTTAAATGAGCATGAGTTTGCTCCACACATCCAATATAGTTTTCTCCATTGAAATCCACCTCAAAACTTTATCAATAAAGCTCAAGATGATTGCACTGTGGGTTTTCTCAACCATCGTCGTCTTCTTCTTCCTCGTTAGGGAAACAAATACGGCTTCGACACCCTTCAAAGATTCTACAAAACCCTGTTGAACAAGAAGAGATTGCATCTTCAAGCACCATAATTCGAAATCATTTACTATTGTGAATTTCTCAAACTAAAACTTCATTGACGACATCTTGTTCCAAGCTTCCTGCACCGGTTTGTTGTGACTATTGTCGCACCAGGAAATGAAGCAATGTTGTGAGAAAGGGAGGCTTTCTTGAACAAACACAAGAAAATGATTCAGTCACACACACACACACATAAGTAGGAAACGCATGTGTAAATACTATATTGGGTGACTGTCTATTAAATATATTGAATAGAAGCTTAAATCATGATTTCTAAGTGATTAATATTGTTTCGTTTTCTTTTAATTGTATTTGTAGTTGTAACATTGGAAAATGAGTAAGTTATTTGTAAGATGCTATTTTTTCTTTTTGTTTGAAATTATGATGTTATAAAGACATAATTAAATATGGGATACTACTGTCCAAGAAAGTTTCATATTTCTCCCTCATTTTTCTTTATTTTTCTACTTGTTACGCAATATGCCACTCGTTAGATGCATTGATGCCAATGCTTGATGTACATCCTAAATTCCAAACACTTAATTTACATAATGTGAAATTACAAAATACAAAAAGGGTGCTACATTTCTCAGCATAGCATTCTCAAAACATAATAGAAGCGAAAAATAACCTTTAACATAACTTCAATTGTCTCATAAATAAAAATCAACTTCATTTAATCATAAAATAGTTAATTCAACAACTCACAGAAAAAAAATAAAATAAGATATTCCTAACCCAATGCTACACTATCAGAGCGACACACAGAAAACTAAACAACACAAAAAGATAAACAACGAAGAAGGCTAACTATGTCATCCTCCAATGCAAGCAACAACTAAAGCTCCCCAGTCTCTACCTGAGTATCTACACCACAAGCATAAAGGACAACACAGAAACAAACAAAGGGGGTGAGAATACATTCACATATGCTAATGGTGCACAAAACAACAAGAATAATGCAAATAGCATAAATAATCGATCATATAATCCATCCACTACCATAATCATTCATAAGTGCAATTATGTATGCAATATATTCATCTCCTGTAATCCAATGCATGTGGTACCAAAATTTGGATATTCAGAGATGCGTTATTGAATCATCCAACTCGTCACTGGATCAAAGTCCTAACTCGTCACTAAGACTGAAGTTCTGCTCGTCATTGGACCGATGTCCTAACTCGTAACTGGACAAAAGTCCTACCTATCACCAATATACAAATGCATCAATGCTACACAAAGATATGAAATACTCATCTCAACCTCCAATTTCAATACTCGTCTCTGGTTCCTCTCGAACCTAAAACACATCAATAATATTCATCGCCATTGCAAGGCCACGTCACTGGTTCCCTCAAACCGAAACACCTCAGCATCAATAAATCTCTTGTTTAAGAGGCATTGACCATAAACTCAACATAATAATTAAATATATAATTTTCTCAACAATGCCCATCAAACATCATCACTAGTCAGAAGAGTCAGAAACCACTAAAAAACAATCGAGTAAGACGACTCAATTATTTATCAAACTCAAATCAAAACATATCTATAACTTAAATCCCAATTATTTATAAATATATTCAAATTCCTTAAATTACTTTATAGGCTCCAAAACTCCTTCCTTTCTAAGTCTTCCCTTTTGATTCCTTAAGTTTACTTTTACTTAAGTTTAAAATAGTGTTTTGATATGATACTAAGGGTTTAAACAAATCTATTGGCAACACTTAATAGTTTAATTAAACATAAAAAGTCTAAGTCTAATAACTTCAAAGATTTGCAAATTGAACTGGAAAGCTCTAAAACATGGAAAGCGAAACATAGGACATGAAATCGAAACGACTTAAAACTCGTCAAATAGGACCGCAAAATCCGCAGTCGTCGCACCAGAGACCACCACTGCCACCTTCTATCCAGACTCGATTTTGATTTACGGCCAGATCCCCGTATAATATCTGATTTTCTATGCAATACCCAATTTTTGACTTTGGCCGATTTCTATAGTACCCAATTATGTACAATACCCAATTTTCGATTTCAGCCAAATCCGGATAATGCCTGATTCCATATAGTGCCCCATTTTTTATTTCGGCCGATTGCTACAACACCGGATTCCGTACTAGACAACCCCACATACATAACAAATTAGCATACATCAACAATATAACATTTAACACATCAATAACACACAAATCAAATTTTTATGTCATCAATTAGCCAAAAAAATCATCATCATATTCATCAAATCCAAGCATATTCACGAACATCAAAAATCAGAATTATACATGCAAATCCATACAAAAATCAGCAATCAACAGAGCACGAAAACAACATCACATCACAACAATCTAGAAAGGTTTTACACAAACCATATTAAGATTGAAAATCCTCATCAATGGAGGAAAAGGAAAAGGAAAATGAAAGAGGATAAGGTCTCTTCTCTATCCTTCATGCTTAAACACATATTTCATGAACAATCCCTCCCATACCCCTTACCTCAAATTCGCGAAAAAGTTTTGAATCTACGACTATGGAATCTCTTCTCCTACTCTTGCTCTACTAGGGATTTCTCTTACTCTCCCGACAACTTCTACGTACTGTCAAATTATCTCCCTTCCCTTCTATTTGAAATAAAACTCTATTTATTTTTATTTTTATTAATTCTAATAATCCCATTAACTCTTAATAATTTTATTCACCGTCTTAATTTTAATTAGTTTCTATTGTCCTCCCCAAGGCACAGTTTCTTATTTTCTCTATTATTTTAAATAAATAAAAAATATAATAATTTTTACTAAAAATCAAACCATCCTCAATAACATTACTAAAATAATTTAAGGCATTCTAAACTCAGTTAAAAATAAAATAATTAAAATCGGGGTGTTACACTTTCCATTTTTGTTCTTTAGGATATTTTAAGGGAACTTAAGAGTATGTTCGAACGAGAGACTAATATTGATGACATTACAAACCTATTACTTATTAGAAATATTCCAATTTCCATATTGATTGGAGATAAATTGACACCTCTCACCCTACAAGCCTATTTTATAAGTATGAGTTAGTACAAACTCTAATATGGTATTAAATCCTTTTGATCGAACCTTAAGCCACCCACCGTATAAAATTCATGCACCAAGCCTAAAATTGAGTCCTGATCGTGAGGGGGTGTATTGAAAAGATTCCAAGTCCCATATTGGCTGGAGATAGACTGACACCCCTCATCTTACATGTCAATTTTGTAAGAAAGAGTTATGTCAAACTCTAACAATACATACCACATACACTTCCAATGTATGCAACACCATGTCAACTCCATCAGCCACTGAAATTACCAATAACTTTCAGACTGCTATTGATCCTAGTGAGTTATCTATTATCTTTTGTTTTTCTTATTTTCTGTGTAGTTTATAATATAAGGAAAACAACACATTCTATAACTAGTATTTAGTACGCAATGTTTGACTTTTGTAAATCCTACGCACCGAATTTGATTTTTACTCATAAGGAAAATGTTGGAAATTCACCAAAACCTATGGATAATTACGTTCCAATCTTGATGAACAAGATTCAATTATGCCGATCGAGTTCCCTCTTATTTTTCACTCTTCACTGGAGTGAATCAACCAACCTTAATTGCAAGCTTATTCTCGTTGCATAATTGTTAATGGAAGAAGAAATAAAAGATAAAATTGGAGAAGAAAGAAATCAGGGTTTAGAAAAAAAAAGGGAAGAAGAAAATATTTTATGTAGAGCTTGTCTCTGCTTCCAAACTAGAATTTTATTCTTTGCAATTGCAATCTCTATTACAATATATGGGTTACTCCCTATTTATAGATTTGGTTTTGCTTTGCCCTTAAGCAAAGCCCAACATACCTAATTCTTCTAACACTACAAAATTAGATCTAAGTCTAAATTCCTGTATAGGTACACTACTTCGATGTTTCGACAACACAATGCATTTTGAAAACTTCCTTGCCTATGTAGAGAAACCTGCTTCAACACAAGAAATTACAATTCAACACACCATTTAATTCATTGGGTCTAAGCTATCTACATTCATCATAGATCTTAACTTCTTGAATACTTTTACATACGCCCCTTTCGTCATGATGTCTACAATCTAATTTTCCACTCTGCAGTATTCCAAGTTCAGCTTTGCTTCTGTTACTTGCTCTCGAAGATAATGGAACCTCATTTCGATGTGCTTTCTTCGTCCACGTGCTATCGTTTTTTTCCAGATTGATAGCACACATGTTATCGATCTTCATGGTAATTTCTCTATGATTATTCCAAATAATCTCTTCGACTAAATTCAATATCCATGTTACTTGACATGCATAGAGATAAACAACTATGTATTATGATTCACATGACAATAGTGTCAATACTGGTTCATTTCTTGAACTCCAAACAACTGGTGCCCCATCTAGCATAAACACATAGCTAACTATGGATTTTCTATCCTTAGTATCACTACACCAACTTGAGTCAGTGTAACCCAATAGCTTGCATTCTTTTCCTTCATTAGCTGCAGGAAATAAAATTTCATAGTCGAGAGTTCTTTTGAGATGCCTTAGTATCCTCTTCATCGCTGCTAGAGGTGGTACCTTTGAATTATGCATAAATATACTCATCGTACCTACATTGTATGCTAGATCAGGCCTTGTATGACAAAGGTGTCTCAATGACCTAATAAGTCTTATGTATTGTGTTGGGTCGACATCATTATTATTTGTGTCTTTCGATAATTTCAATTTGGCCTCAGTTGGAGTCGAAGTTGGGTTGCAATCTTGCATCTCAAATATCTTGAGTATTTCACTTGCATATCTTCTTTGGTGCATCATAAAACCTCTACTACTCTTATAGAATTCGATGCCAAGGAAATGTGATAGATTTCCCAAGTCTGATATTTCAAATTCTTCACTTAAGTCATGTTTGAAGTCTTCGATCTCTTTCTTGCAACTTCCTGTTATCAACAGGTCATCGATATAGAGACATAGTATAAGCAATTTACTATTTCTTCTTCTTACATATATTCTATGTTCAGTTGTGTACTTCACAAATTCCTTCTCCCTTAGAAAGCTATTTATTTTCTTATTTCAAGATCTTGGACCTTGCTTAAATACATATAGGGTTTTATGCAGCCTGTATACCTTGTCTTCGTCACCTTGTTTCATAAATCCCACTAGTTGTGCAACATAAACTTCTTCATCCAATAGGTCATTTAGGAATGCATATTTCACATACATCTGTCATATGTGCCAGTTGCTCATATTTGATAAACCAACAACCAACCTGATTGTTTCGATCCTACCAACAGGTACAAAAACTTCATCGAAGTCGATTCCTTCCTTTTGCCACAAGTATTACCTTGTGTCTAGTTACTTCTCCTTTGGGATTCAAATTCAACTTGTATACCAACTTCACATCGATTTAATTTTTTCTTTGAGTAAATTAGACAAGTGACCAAGTGTTATTGAATTCGATGAACTCTAGTTCCTCATTCATTGCTTTCACCGACTTTGAATCCTTCAATGCTTCAACCATATTGATTGGTTCGACATCTACATAGAAAGCATAGTTCACTTGCTCACCTTCATCATCGACCACATCATTTGATGTAATCACACATTCTTGCAACCATGGAGGTATGTGTCTTGTTCTTTAAAGTCTGCATGTACTTTCTTGACCTTTGACTTCTTCCTGTCATACTTCTCTTTCAACTTCAGATGTTGGTTCTTCATATAAGATTCTCATTGAATCCTTATTTACATTTCAGTCCAATTCCATTCCTTAAGCTCATCTATGATCATGTCTCTATTGATCACTACTTTCTTGTCCACTGGGTCGAACAACTTGTATTCTCCAGTCGAATGATATCCTATTAGAATCATTTGCCTCGACTTATCATCAAGTTTACTTCTCAACTGATTTGACACTTGTCTATGTGCTATAGATCCAAATACCTTAAGATGATTTAAGATAGGCTTGATATCAAACCAACATTCTTCTCGCGTGATTCCTTCTATTTCGTCGGACATGTGTTCAGGATGTATGTTGCAGTCGACACAGTTTATCCCGATAATTCTTTAGATAGATTCTTGCCTTTCAACATAATTCTCACCATATTCATGATGGTTTTATTCTTCCTTTCGGTAGTTCCATTCTACTATGGAGTGTATGGTGGCACCACCTAATGCTTTATCCCTTCTTTCTCACATAACTTGTCGAAGTATTTCGACACAAACTATCCACCACCATCAGTCCTCATAATCTTAGTCTTTCGACCACTTTATCTTTCGATCATAAATTTAACTTGGAAATTACCTCAATCACTTCACTTTGCTTCTTGATCAGGTAAGTTCACAGTTTTTGGCTGAAATCATCTATGAATGTGACAAAGTATATGTTACCTCCAATCGAATCCACCTGGATATGTCCACATACATTAGAGTATATGATTTTTAGAATTGCATTTGACTTGCTTCCTGTATCCTTGTTGAAGTTGTTTTTATGCTGCTTCGCCTGCACACATTCCTTACAAACTTCATTTGGAATGTTGATTTTTGGTAACCCTGAAACCATATTTCTTTTCTTCAGATCTTTGATGTCTTTGAAATTAAGATGATCAAGTCTATAATACCATATCCATTCATTCCTGCTAGCTGCAGTTGTAAAGCACTTATGCTTCATCACATTAAGTTCAATCTTGAAGGTTATATTCTGAGACATATGTGCCTTCAAGAGTAACCTTCCACTTGGGTCAAGAATTCTCATCATCTTGTCTTTGATCGAAACTTTATAGTTCTTTTTGACCAACTGTCATATGCTAAGCAAATTGCTTTTCATGCCTGGTATGTACAATACATTGGAAATTACTGACCTTTGCCATATTTCCTCATAATAAAAAATACAAGATATAAAACTAGTATTCTTATTTTTAACTTATCGAAATACTATATTTCAATTATCTTTTATCTTTAGAACAATTATGCATTATATCATTTTATTCTATAATACCTAACTATTAGTTTCACTATAATCAGTATGGGGAAGTGTCATTATCTTAAACGCTTTTCTTCCCAACCAAATTTAAAGGTCACAATAAGCAAGATCATATATGTATCATGCTTTCACATATTTACTCGAGCTCACGTCTAGCACTTTTCCTCACCTTTGACTCCTTATCCTTTCAAAACAGAAATTAAACTTGAGAAGCATCTCTCTTACCAGTCATTTTGGCTTGGTTTCGTGCAAGTCCGAATTACGATGAAAAAGATACAACCAAAACAAGATAGTTGATCCAATGAAAAAATGATAATTTTAGAGGGATAAAGTGTGATTGAAAAATTGAAGAGTTAGAATATTTTTAACTAATATAATAGTAGGAATAACTTACAAAAACTTCAGATGAAAAAGAAAAAATTTCTTGACGCAACCAATTTGAAACCGGGTCATATTTGTCTTCTTTTCCATACAAATTCCCCTAAATTTTCATTTCCCAAATGTCACCGTTACTTTTTCCTATTTTCTATTGAGATTAATTACTATACACTGTCAGTATAAAAAGTTTTACACAATCGATTCATCACCATCACCCGTTTGCATTACTTTATAGATTTTTAAAATAAAAGTCAAACTTGTTTCAACATATCATTTTCTATTTCTATTCCTTTTTATTTTTATTTTTTGAAATACCTGATCTATAATACATTCACTTATTTGTAGGACCAATATTTTACCATTTTCAATTTTGTCTCACATATTAATATTAATATTATTATTATTTTTTTTATTATTCATAAAAAAGAACTAGTTTATTAAGCCAATATATTATTGCTATAGATAAAATGATAAAATTTATTAACACAACCACAAATTTTTTATTTCTCTTTGTTACTCTTAATTAAAATATTATTTTTTAAAATTAAAATATTATCATGCTTAGAGAAAAAAAATAACAAAAATAATACTGACACTTGATATTATTTATTAAATACAATCTCTCTCTCTCTCTCTCTCTCTCTCTCTATATATATATATATATATATATATATATATATATATATATATATATATATATATATATATATATATCACTTTATACACAAGATTTTTTTTGAATAAATAATAAAACTTACTAAACACGGTAAATATATTGTATAGAAAATTTCGGATGTTACGCTAACTTTAGTGAAAAAATCAATTATACTTTCATTATCTTCCATCTGAAGCAATTAATAGATTCTTTTGTGAGTTTGTAACCTCACCTCTTTCATCTTTTATACCCTCCAAACGATTTCTCCAAGATATCCCATGCTTCTTTCAACGATTCTACATCACCTATCTTTTCGAAATTTTTGGAATCAACACATTGATGAATTATAAAGAGAGCTTTATAATCTTTTTTTTTTGCAATTCTTTGTGTGCAACCTTTTTCTTCATCTGGCGCGTTTTTTGCAAGCGGTGTCACTCCATCCTCTGCAAGATCCCAAAGATCTTGACAACAGAAAACAATATTTATTTGTTTCCACCAATTTTCATAATTTTAACCTTTCAAATTTAGGAGACTTGCCAAAAAATGTCCACTCGGATGATTCAACGCCATCGTGTGTTGCTCCCATGCTTCTTTCAACGATTCTACATCACTGACATTTTCGAAATTATCGGAATCAACACATTGATGAATTATAAAGAGACATTTATAATCTTTTTTGCAATTCTTTGTGTGCAACCTTTTTCTTCATCTGACGCGTTTTTTGCAAGCAGCGTCACTCCTACCTCCGCAAGATCCCAAAGATATTGACAATAGAAAATAATATTTATTTGTTTCTACCAATTTTTATAATTTTAACCCTTCAGATTTAGGAGACTTGCCAAAAAAATATTCATTCGGATGATTCAACGCCATCGTGTGTTGCTTCCCACAAATCGCTCAACCAGTACTTTAGATATTAAATGTTGGAAATTCGCCAAAATTTAACGAATTCTGATTCAAATCTTGATGAACAAGAATCAACCTTTCTGATTGATTACTCCTCTAGTTCTTCATTCTTCACTCGAGTGAATCAACCATACTTTGGTTGCAAGATTTCACTGCACATAGATAATGAAAGAAGAAAAGAAAATTAGGATTTTCGAGCAAAGGAAAAAGAAGAAGAAATTCTACAGAGTTTCTTCCTACTTCAAAACTAGAGTTTTATTCTTTGTAATTGCAAGTTATTACAATGATATGTGTTACTCGCTATTTATAGATTTGGATTTTCTTGCTCCTTAAGCAAAATCCAAAATATATAACTTTATTAACACTACAAAATTAGACCTAAGTCGAAATTCGTGTCGAGGCACACTACTTCGATGTTTCGACAACACATAGTTCGACACTTACTTATTTTTATCGAGCAACCTGCTTCGACACAAGGATTTATAAATCAACAAATTTTTTATAATTCATAAATGTATAACCCTATAATAGAAAAACAAATCACTTCACCATTCACATGAGTCATATTCCCTTATTCATCATCACGAATGAGTAATATTCCGCTTTTATCGTCTCATAAGGTTTCACTCATAAATCTCCTCATATTATTTATATTCTAACTAGAATTGTAATTGTTTATAATTGTTGTTATTTCCTATTTGTGGTACTCTTTTATTTATATTCTATACTCTTTGTATATTAAACTATGAAGTTTCTCATAAACTGCTTTGGGTTGAATCTGCATTATTATGTGCCAAATTGTATAGATAAAAATACAAGTTTACTTATTTTTAACTCATTGTAAAAATGAAGAGATTCGAAGACCTTTAACGTGAGACATTAGTAACAAATAAATTGAATTATATAGAGATTCTAATTTCTTACGGATTTATCCGCGGTCTAACTTGCAGAATTAATTGCGGTTCCACCTGAGCAAACTATTACTCACAAATGTTTTAGCCGGGAAGAAAAACAATAGACACTACAAGAAAACATCTCTTCAGTCACGTGATATAGTGACGTGAAAATTACGTGGTAAAAAAAGGGAGTTGCGACGTGATAATCACGTCGTTACATGTTTTTATTATTAAAAAATTGAAAGTCAGGCTTGCACATGGGAAATGATGATTTTTTAAAAAAAAAAGTGTTGTGACGTGGTAATCACGTCGTAACTTGAAAAGTAAAATAAAATAAATAAAAAAGTCAGGCGTGCATAGGTTGGCAAATGGGGGAAATTTGAAATTTTAAGTTGTGACGTGAAAATCAGTTCGCAACATTAAATTCAAAAATAAAAAAATATTTCGAAGGGAAAATTGCGAAGTGAAAATCATGTGGCGAAGTTGTGAAGTGAAAATCACTCGACAAAATTGAGAATTTTTTTTGAGAAAGAAGTTGAATTTGGGCTGCATGAGAGAGAGAAAACCTGAAAATATATAGAGCAATCAGCGACGACGTAATTTTTATTTCACAACTTTGTCACGTGAAATAAAAAAGTCAGACGTGCACAGATTGGTAGATGAGGGGAAAATTGAAAGTTTCAAAATTTAAGTTGTGACGTGAAAATCACTTCGCAAAGTTAAATTCAAAAATAAAAATAAAAAACGTTTAAGAAAAAAAGTTGTAAAGTGAAAATCACATGGCAAAGTTGTGAAGTGAAAATCACATGGTTGATTGCTTTTTATATTTCCAGATTTTCTCTCTCTCACATAGCCCAGATTCAGCTTCTTTCTCAAATTTCCTCTTTCAAATTTTCCTCATCCACCATTTTTTCTCTTCCAACATTTTTCCTCCTCCAACATTTTTTTCTCAAGTTCCATCTTTCAATTTTCATCTTCAAATTAAAAGGTATTTCAAGACATCCAAGATTTTTCATTTTTCATTTGTTAAATATTGTGTTGATTTTTTTATTTTATATCTAATATTGTTAAAAAAAATCTTTAAGATTCAAGATTCAAGAGTCAACCTTTTTCTTTATCTTCATTAAACATAATTTAAAAAAAAAAAAGAATATCATAATATAATATATTATTCTGTTTATATATTATTTTTTTTTAAAAATAGAATATTATTTTTCATAATATATTATTAAAATATATAATTTTTTAGAATATTATTTTTCATAATGTAATATATTTTATAATATATTCAAACAGAATGTTATTTTTTAAACATAATGATGTGAAATAGTTTTTGTTAAACCTAACAATTTTATTATTAATTTTAACATATATTAAAACGTAAAACAATAATTATAGTTTTTTATTTAAAAAATATATATTTTGTCTTACGTCGTAATTTACTGTAATTTTTTCTGCTATCACTGCTATTACTGAAATACAATAAATAGAAAAAATATGTGCAAAATATTGTGTCATGAATATCACGTGACAAACTGTTACGGCAAATTGCGACGTAATTTTTATGACACAAGAGTTTCCACACGTTCTCCTGTTGCGTGAAAGTTCACGTCGCTAAAAACTTGTTGTGAAGTGATTTTTCACATTGTGACGTGAATATAAATGTGGTTATTGTCGTACCCCAATTTTGTCCGGGCTTATTTTAATTTCTTTTCAAAATTAATTTCAGTTTCATTTTTGCATCATACACATAACATGACACACATTTGCATCATGAATAAATACCGGAAATATCAATCAGAGGGAATTTATTTGAAAATAAAAAAAATCGGTTGAATTGTCAAGATTCGAAGAAAGACTGTGATTTATTTAATTTTTCGAACAATTTGTACTCAATTTTTAACTGGTAATTTTCTTTTTAGATATTTAAATTAAAATAATTAGTTAATTTAAATAATTAGTTTTTATATTAGTTAGATTTTTTTTTTTATTAATTAGTTTTTTAGTGTTAATTAGTTTAAGAGTTAGTTAGCTTTTTTATTTAGTTAAATTTTAAATAGTAATTAGTTAGAGTTTTTAAAATATTAATTAGTTTTTTTATTTATTTAATAATTATGAATATATGTATCTTACATTGGATTCCCTCCACATAAAAGACAAAAAATTTTTTACTCAGTAACAAAATTCAAAAAAACCACTACCTCCTTCCCTGCTCCACTCACTCCACTACCAACTACCTCTCCTCTCTCTGGTACCAACCTAAACGACAAAAATAAACAAAATAAATTCACACTATTCACTCTCAGACGAAGGGCGGACCTCTCACACTCTCTAAACGCAAACCCCACAAAAAAATCCTCTCACGGTCTCACTCTCCATCCGCCTCTATCTCTCAAACCGAAACCCTCTTTCTCTCGCTACACCATGAAACCCTCCGTCTCCAAACCTTAAACCACCGACAACCGCCGCTAACCTTTCAAAACCCTTTCACCCACCACGAAACCCTCTTACCTTCGTCTTCCTCCATCCACCCAAAACCGCTTCAAATCGCGTCCCTCAACCCCTGCGAATCCACCACCTCTCAACCATTTCTAAAAAAATTGTTTAAATTGATTTGTTGAAAACATTTTGCTGTTGGTAATTTTCTGTTTTTCAGGGAAAGTTTGTGAGCTTTAGAGCCATGGGTCCAACACCGGCGACGAGTACGGCTTGCTTCCGTTGACAGCTTCAAAAGCACAACATCGAAACCGTTTTGCCGACGATGAAGGTTCTTGAGCCAAACGCGAAGAAGCTTCAAAGGATGACTCGTAGCACAACAGTAAGCAGCTAGCCGTCAATAACATACGATAACTCGAGGTCTCCTTTCTTGCTTGGGTTGGTTATTCTGCTCGATTATGTTTCGGCTGTTGTCTAAATTTTTTTTTCTGCATTTCAATATCGTTGGTTGGCCTAGGATTCCTGTATCATACCTTTGTTTCATTTTTTTAAACTGAGTTTTATTGTATGACGCCCCTGCTATCTCTCTTTGAGCATTTCTGCTTTTACATAAGGACATAAGTGCTAGAGTGAAATTTTGCTATGGTTTAAGTTGCTTGTGATTTTCTGATTGTTCCCTGCTATCTCTCTTTGAGCATTTCTGCTTTACATAAGGACATAAGTGCTAGGGTGAAATTTTGCTATGGTTTAAGTTGCTTGTGATTTTCTGATTGTTCCGATGAGATGTCCGTTCTTCTTTAAAGAGTCGCAAGAGAGAATTTTTGTTTGCAGGTTTAAGCTGTTTGTTATAAATCATAACAGTGTTGGTTAATTGGCATGTTATCCATTTAAATATTGGTTCCTTTGATTTTGAAAAGTCTGCCAAAGTTATGAGTTTTCTTTGTTAAATAAAAGCTAATCTGGATTTAATGATTTTTGAATTGGGCCCGAATTAACTTCAATAAATTGTGGCCCATGTATATATGTACACTAATTTTTTATTTCTCTTCCTTCTTTTTTTTTATTATTAAATGCACTATTAAATTGAAATATTAAGATAATTAGAGTAAATCAATTGTTGATCAAGAAATATATTTTTATTACTCATGTTTATGATATTTAGCCGACAAAAAAAATCTGTCCACCACTAATCCAAAAAGAATTAAAAACCTTTCTCACCCTTACTATCACGATTTTGCAATTCATTTCATTCATTTCAAACAAACTCACACAAATTCAAATCATTTCCAATTCAATTTCAATTCTTCATCATCAAACCTCTTTTTTTCATAAACCACTTTCAATTTGACTTCCAATTTCATCTTCATCAACAACACAATCCAATTTTGTTCATAAATAAACACAAATCATTTTCTTCAAATAACCCAATTTCAAAACCATTTTTCTATTTTTAATAAAAACTTGGGATGAAAAGGAGATAGGAAGCGTACGCTTCACTATTTCTCAAGCACTTGAACAATTGGCGTACGCCATATTGCGCAAGTTCTTGTCGCCCAATTAAAACCTTAATCACTTTTTTTTACGAATTAAATATAATTTCCAAATTCAAACACTTCAAATCATATTTTCCAAATCAATTTCCAAATCGTTTTTCAACTATTCAATTTCAAAATCATTTTCTCTTTCAAACATAAGCATGGGATGAAAAGGAGATAGGAAGCGTACGCTTCTCTATTTCTCAATTACTCGAATAATTGGCGCACGCCATATTACACGAGTTTTTGTCATCCGATTTAAACCATAATCATATACATTCAAAACATTTTCTAAATCAACTACAAATCATACAACCATTTAATTCTAAATTTCAGATGAAAAGAGGATAGGAGGCGTACGCCTCACTATCTTTCGATCATTCGAATAATTGGCGTACGCCACATTGCTCGAATCTTCGTCATCAAACTTAAATCACAATCGAATAAACTCAAATCATCGACAAATCCAAACCTACCAATTCAAAAACAAACTATCTTCGTAAAACCAATCAAACATCTAAACATGTCTTTTACAATTTAAACCTCGGGTGATAAGAGATGGGAGGCGTACGCCTCACAGTCTCTCGATTATTTGGATAATTGGCGTACGCCATATTGCACAAATTATCGACTTCCGATTAAAATACGCTAAATAAACTTGGATAAGAGAATAGGTGGCGTACGCCTCATTATTCTTTGGATAAGCAAGTAGGGGGCGTATGCCTCACTACCGTGCATATTCAACATCCACAAACAAACTTTCAAAATAATTCGAACGAAAAAGGGAATAGAAGGCGTACGCCTTATTATTCCTCGAAAGAATTGGACGATTGGTGTACACCACATTGCTCAATCTTTCGTCGTTCTTCAAAACATCTCAAACAAATCAAACTAACTTCTCGCCCCAAGCAATTGAAACCAATCAAACCCAAACACATCAATTCAACTTGTCACCCCCGCGTGACCAAAACCCTTTCAAAAAGAACACTGTCAATCCTTTCTAATGCGCACAACAAACCAGTGCTAGAGCCTCCCCCGAGAGTAGACAACGCCAGCGTTTAGCCGTTAGAACGCCGACCTACACAGTCGTTCATCAAAACAAAACCCACCAAATATTCGTAGTAGCCCGAACTACGAATGCTCTGATTTCCTTATTGCACCATAAGGATACGTAGGAAGGAGATTGCTGTATCTTCGCGAGCACACTAATAAAAAACCTCCCATTTCCCCTCCTGAGGTCTTCATCCATATCTATCATCAATTATAAATCACTCGAAGCAAGCAGATAAACAGTCAATTAACAGTCAAATAGCAAAATCAGACTAAGAGGTTCCCGTTGAATACAACGGACGTAAGGGGTGCTAATACCTTCCCCTTACGTAATCGACTCCCGAACCCGAATATGGTTGCGATGACCATTGTTCTTATTTTTAAAGGTTTTCTCGATATTTTCCTGTTCCTTCATTGGAATAAATAAAGTTCGGTGGCGACTCTGTTTCGAACATTTTTTTCCGCGTCCTATCGCGAGGGATCGCATTTTTTTGAGGTGCGACAGACTGGCGACTCTGCTGGGGACCCTGCTCCAAGCAAGAGAGAGTCTAGCCTAACTTAGTCTGATTTTTCTATGACTGTTAGAAGATGTTCTTATCTTCCGTGCTTGTTTCTTTGTATTTTATTATGTTGCTTGTATATAATTTGCCTTGATACTTTGATATGGGGTTTGATGTATGTTGTGAGATAAGCTCCATACCCGAGCTTCGAGAAAAAACTTAGAACCCGGAGTTGTGTAGTATTGAACCGAGGGGCGTACGCCTATTGGGACAATACGAAGACTCCACCTAGAGTAGATCTGTTTGGAGTTCCCATCACAATATGGCTAGCCCATCATTGCGGTGGAGGTTCTAAACACGATCCGTGACTCTAGGGACCTCGCCTTAAAACCAAGTTTTGTTTTCATAATCGGTGATTATGTAGTATTGAACCGAAGGGTGTACACCCTGTTCGTACAATACGAGAATCCCACTTAGATTAGATCATTTCAGAACTCCCATCACGATGTGGCTAGCCCACCATTGCGAGGAAGTTTTGAACTTGATCCGTGAGTCTAAGTTCCTTCCTTGAAAACATAACTTTAGAACCTACCTTGGGAATTTCTAGTAATCAGACAAACCCGTACTTCTTCCTGTTATACTGATGTACTCGACATGTGAATAATCTCGAGTCTGTATTCCTTTCCGAAGAACATGGCACAATTTCATGCATTTGCATATCATAAACATGCATTGCATATCATCTTCCAGAAACAAAAATCTCACACCATGTTCTACCCTTTGTCCAGTAAACGCTGACTACTCGACACCGGTACGAGACGCGCCACAATTACAAGATGACACTCGAACAGTTGGAAGCAAATCAAGTTTCAATGAGGACCGACATTGACTCCATGCAGGCAAAGATGGATCACTTGTTGGAAACCATGTTACTCTTAGCCCAGAAGGAAAAGGATGCTGAGACTAGCGCCGAAGCCAGGAAAGTTGCTGCCGAGTTTGGATCGCCATCACTTAGCATCCCTGGAGTAATTGACCTTGATGGTAACCCCAATCATCCTAGAGGAGGACCCATCCCTATTCCTGTTCCCATGGTCAACATGAACCCCCACGAGCATTCTGCTACATCTGCTCGCCATGGATCCTTGATGGGTGATGAAGATCCATATGACGCCTTCTTCATGCCACAACCTGCCAAACCTGCTGTTGGAGGTCTCCCAGACCCAGCGGTTGATAGACTCCATGCTTTGGAGGAAAAGTTTAAGTCCTTGGAGGTTCACACTACTCCGGGTTTGGACGCTGTTGATATGTGCTTGGTACCAGGACTCGTGGTTCCCCAAAAATTCAAAGTCCCGGACTTTGACAAATACAAAGGGATCAGCTGCCCGAGAACTCACCTCAGAGCCTACTGCCGCAAAATGGCTGCCCACATCAGTAATGATCAACTCCTGATTCATTACTTCCAAGATAGTCTCAGTGGGGCATCTTTGGAGTGGTATATGCAACTAGAGAGAGGTCAGGTCCAGTCATGGAGAGAACTTGCTGAAGCCTTCCTTAGGCATTATCAGTACAACACTGATCTAGCACCCAATCGCACACAACTGCAAGACATGACTCAACGTAACAATGAGTCATTCAAGGAGTACGCCCAGCGGTGGAGAGAGCTAGCAACTCGTGTCCAACCTCCTCTCCTTGACAAAGAGTTGATTGATATGTTTATGGGAACCCTGCACACCCAGTACATGGAGAAAATGGTAGGATCCAGTTTCCCAACTTTTGCGGAGGTTGTCTCCGTGGGAGAACGAATTGAAAGCCAAATCAAGAAGGGAAAGTTACCTTGTGCTGCTAATGCCTCAAATGGGATGAAGAAACCTTATCCTAATCTCCCAAAGAAGCCAGAAGGGCAAACCAATGCCATAATGAGAGGAGGAGGATATAGGGCACGTCCGTATGCTCCTATGCCTTACGATCAGGCTGCCGCGGTCATCCCAACACCATATCAGCAACCCTATCAACGACCATATCAACAGCCGGCTTACCAGCAGCCACATCAAAATCAACAGCAACGTGCTCAACAACGTCCACCTAACCAACAAAGGGCAAGGAGGCCAGAAAGATATTTCGATCCTTTGCCAGTATCATATAGCAAGATTCTCCCCTACCTACTAAAGGATGGATCGGTTGTTCTGAAGGAGATAGCACCTGCAACTCCACCATACCCTCCAGGCTACGATGCCAATGCTCACTGTGAGTATCACATGGGTGCCCCAGGGCACACAATAGAGAACTGTAAGGCTTTCAAGCACAAGGTCCAGGACTTGGTTGATAGTAAGGCACTTACATTCACGCCAGTGAGGCCAAATGTCGCAATGAACCCCATGCCAACGCATGCAGAGTCGAGTGAAGCTCGAAGATAATGTTCCTCACCAACCTGATCAGCAGAGAAATCAAGAAATGAGGGCCTGTTCATTTGAATGAAGGAGATCATTATACCAATTTTTACCATTTTTGCATTCTTGTAATTTTTTCTTGTTTGTTTAAGTACTGTATGCTTTAAACATTGTTATTTTTATTTGGTTTTATTAATGGGATGATTATGCATGCTTTGAATCAATCTTTCATATTCATTCATCTATCACATTTACAAAGCACAAACACATACTTTTCCACCTCACTTTCTTTCATCACACTATTGTTAGTAAATGTTGGAAGGAGGATGACGAAAACGAAATACTCATAATTGTTGATCATATGCTTTCGGATAAAATCCTACTAATGATGTACAGGCATTGTTTCAAATCCCCAAACACTGGAGAGATAAGGAGTTAATCCCTAGTCAACCACTTCGAGCCTAGAAGTAGGAGTTTCTTTCAGATATACAAACCCTTACGCTTAACCAGGGGCAGGGTAGTGTTCAGTTAGTCTGACTACACATTCAAATTACGAAGATGAAATATCTCATACAAAGATCAACCATATGACATTCTTCACACACATCCTAAAGTGTTAAAGGAACCATACAAATCCAAATTTTATGTCGGTTGTTCTTCAATGACCAATGACTTGGCAGTCACAATTAAAAAAAAATCAAATCAGAAAAAAGCCCGCTAAGTCCAACACCCTGAAAGGAGACTTAGGCAAAAAACAGGGGCAATCCCGATGGATTAAAGCTTCAACAAGCGGTCCATGCAAAAGTTAGGGATCAAAATAAAATCAAAAGAGACAATGAAAGTCTCCAACACAACAAAACAAGATTCAGTGACCACCATACCAAAATCAAAGGGTCACCGACATAAAAAAAAAACGAAATAAGGTGGCTGTCATTCCAAGAGACCTTGAATCACCATCTTTATCCTTACATCTGCAAAAGACGAATGTGTGTGAATTAACTGAACATAGGATTGGAGATCATCATGAAGAAGGGGTGGGTTAAAATAAACTTTGAGCCTTATATCCTTTTGTTTCAATAACCATGAACCAAGCCACGTTACAACCCTTAAAAGACCTAATTGAAGTAGGGTTTATTCTGAAAGCATACTATAGCAAGGTTGAGTAAACTGACTCCTAGACATTTGCTAATATTCTCTTCTCACCATATCACTCACACGCTAGCTAAAATCAGCACCGCGTTTGGACTCATGATCCACTCGCCACACACTACCACAACATCCCAAGTGAATGATTGCTTTTCAAAACTTGCATAACTGTTGCATTAACATCACCATTTCTTGGATAACAATTCTTAATTGTCAGTCAGTACTTGACATCGAGTAAATTCCAATAAGGAGCAATTCAAGAGGCACTTGATCGTTGGTGCTGACAGGAATCAAGACCATCCTGTGAATCAGGGGCATGGCATCTTCTGATCATATTGACCTAAGAATTAGTCAGTGTAAGACAAATCTCCAAGCATCGGTTGATCAGGGAGAAAAGACACTTCAATACTCAGTACGTCTGAGGCAAGGCCCCAAAGGCTAATCAGGGGCAAACCATTGCAAGATTCAGGAGCTGGGAAAAACAGACTCAGACCATGTCAGGGGATAATCACTCCTAAAGTTTCCTTTCAGGGAGAATGCCATTTGGTACCCTACAGTCTGGGGCAAGACAAGTTGCAAGGGGCAAATTCCCTCCATATCTTCAAGTCAGTCAAGCAGATTGCATCAAGACATTAGTGACTACTTGAATTCATAACCAAAACGTCAAAAGTCCATACCAGTACAACATCATATGTTGAAAAGAATCCTTGGGGCACATCAAAGGCACAACCAACATGCGTTGATCACGTCGCTATGCTCAGTCATAGGCTGGCCAAGTACCTTAGAAGAAGAAATCAAGATCTTCTCACAGACAAATACACAACATGTCAGCAAGAGATCAAACTTGGGGCACCAAGAGTATCCGCATCTATTGCGTGTTCATCACATCGTCAACTACCGAGTGTCGGGAAGTCAGATCCTTCCACCATCAACATTTCAACCCACGTTGACAATTACTACAAAAACCAAAGCCCACCTTGCTGGCACCCACACAAAAACAAATACAACCAACTTTGGTTTCCAGAAAACACACTGCCTTTGAAAGGGGGGCCAATCCCGAACAAACCAACCATTCTTCGCATTCAAACATGCATCACATGCATCACCTCATACATAACACATACATGACATTTATGCATATAGCACGATTCAAAATCCAAGGTTTAGCCGTAGGCATCCAGGCCAACCCTCAGTTGAGTCATTGTCACTTTCTCTGAGTGAGTTCCTACCCTACTATCGGGTGTTCCCCATTGAGTTACATCCTTCAACCCTTTTTTGATAAGACATTATCCTCAGCTAAGTCAAACAATGTTTCTCAAAACACCTACCTTGTTTTGCGTTGAGCGTCCCTCAATGAGTCGTTTCCTGTAACCTTTTGTTGACAGAAACTACATCTCCCCAGAGAATATTGGTTTTTCAACCTTTTGTTGATGGATACACCAAGCAAGTCTTACCCTACAATGTTCCAACACTACCCAGCAAATCAGGTTTACTGAACTTTGACAGTAGCCTCATTTTTCCTATATTTTTCTCACTGTCATCCTTTTGGTGAAAGTCCATTGAGGAATAATATTAATCAGCACCCTGTTTACAATAACCGTTATCCTTTTGGTAATGGTAAATCCTTGACATTTGTGGTCTTACGGTCATCCTTTTGGTGTCGAAGATCCTTGGAGTTTTGGTCCAACCTTCATCCTTTTGGTGAATGATGACCTCTACAATTATTACAGCCTACCGTCATCCTTTTGGTGTTGGAGATCCTTATGGTGATAAGCAATCCTTGTCATTTTGGTTCAATCATCATCCTTTTGGTGATGACGTCCAGTTCAATCTAAATATCATCCTTTTGGTGATAGAGATTATGGAGTTTGGTTTAAGCTATCATCCTTTTGGTGATAGTGACATGTCGAAAGTCCAACCCCACTGTCATCCTTTTGGTGTCAGTAATATTTGAAGTTATTATAACTTATTATCATCCTTTTGGTGGTAACAAGTTTTGAAGTTATGATCTCACCTTCATCCTTTTGGTGATGGTGATTGTGGATTCATTATCATCCTTTTGGTGATAACGAGTTCTGTTGTGTTGTAGTGCCTTCATCCTTTTGGTGATGGTGACTATTAACTTATTATCATCCTTTTGGTGGTAACAAGTTGTGTCTTTTAACAATACCTTCATCCTTTTGGTGATGGTGATTGTTGACTTATTATCATCCTTTTGGTGATAACAAGTTTGTGTCTTGATCCTACCTTCATCCTTTTGGTGATGGTGATCAAATTGCGTGTGTGCTTATTATCATCCTTTTGGTGGTAACTAAGTTTTGTCGTTTGACAATACCTTCATCCTTTTGGTGATGGTGATTGTTGACTTCTTATCATCCTTTTGGTGATAACAAGTTTGTGTCTTGATTATACCTTCATCCTTTTGGTGATGGTGGTTATCATCCTTTTGGTGATAACAAGTTTGCGTCTTGATTATACCTTCATCCTTTTGGTGATGGTGGTTATCATCCTTTTGGTGATAACAAGTTTGTGTCTTGATCTTACCCTCATCCTTTTGGTGATGGCGATCAATTGCGTGTGTGCTTCTTATCATCCTTTTGGTGGTAACAAGTTTTATCTTTTAATTATACCTTCATCCTTTTGGTGATGGTGATTATCATCCTTTTGGTGATAACAAATTTGTTTTGATCTTACCCTCATCCTTTTGGTGATGGTGATCAGTTGCGTGTGTGCTTATTATCATCCTTTTGGTGGTAACTAAGTTTTGTCGTTTTACAATACCTTCATCCTTTTGGTGATGGTGATTGTTGACTCCTTATCATCCTTTTGGTGATAACAAGTTTGTGTCTTGATCCTACCTTCATCCTTTTGGTGATGGCGATCAATTGCGTGTGTGCGTATTATCATCCTTTTGGTGGTAACAAGTTTTGTCGTTTGACAATACCTTCATCCTTTTGGTGATGGTGATTGTTGACTTATTATCATCCTTTTGGTGATAACAAGTTTGTGTCTTGATCTTACCTTCATCCTTTTGGTGAGGGTGATCAATTGTGTTGTGTGCTTATTATCATCCTTTTGGTGGTAACAAGTTTTGCTTTTAATTATACCTTCATCCTTTTGGTGATGGTGATTGTGTTGACTTATTATCATCCTTTTGGTGATAACAAGTTTGTTGTGTGACTATACCTTCATCCTTTTGGTGATGGTGATCATTGAAGTCATCTGACTTATTATCATCCTTTTGGTGATAATAAGCTTTGTTGTTGGATCTTACCTTCATCCTTTTGGTGACGGTGATCTTTGAAGTTGATGAGTCAACTATCATCCTTTTGGTGATAGTCTTGATACTATACTCTTAGTAATGGGAAACTTTACCAGAATGACTATCATCCGTTGGTGACGAACATCATCCTTTTGGTGATGGGAATCTTTGGATTGTGTCTAGCTTTCATCCTTTTGGTGATAGCGAGATTTGTCGTTGATCTTACCATCATCCTTTTGGTGATGGCGATCTTTGTTGTACCCACTGTAACAATTATCCTTTTGGTGATGACTACTGTTAAAGCTTGGTTTATCCATCATCCTTTTGGTGATGACAATCCTGACAATCATGGTGAATCTCTGTCATCCTTTTGGTGTCAGAAAACCGATCCACCTTTGTCTTCACACCAGAAACAACCTGCGCAAGATTTGAATGTTGACTCGAGGGTTGGCTTTGATTTGGCATTCTACCCCTATTACCTTGGTGCTGTTAGAACCCATTGCATTTTCATTTGCATCTCTCCATTGCATTCCAAAGGACAAAATTCGGATCCTTTCGTATTTAATTACCTTCCACCACGAATGTATGATGACATTGTCATTCTTACCTTCTAATTCAAGATAATTAAATAGGGGCAGCTGTCGTACCCCAATTTTGTCCGGGCTTATTTTAATTTCTTTTCAAAATTAATTTCAGTTTCATTTTTGCATCATACACATAACATGACACACATTTGCATCATGAATAAATACCGGAAATATCAATCAGAGGGAATTTATTTGAAAATAAAAAAAATCGGTTGAATTGTCAAGATTCGAAGAAAGACTGTGATTTATTTAATTTTTCGAACAATTTGTACTCAATTTTTAACTGGTAATTTTCTTTTTAGATATTTAAATTAAAATAATTAGTTAATTTAAATAATTAGTTTTTATATTAGTTAGATTTTTTTTTTATTAATTAGTTTTTTAGTGTTAATTAGTTTAAGAGTTAGTTAGCTTTTTTATTTAGTTAAATTTTAAATAGTAATTAGTTAGAGTTTTTAAAATATTAATTAGTTTTTTTATTTATTTAATAATTATGAATATATGTATCTTACATTGGATTCCCTCCACATAAAAGACAAAAATTTTTTTACTCAGTAACAAAATTCAAAAAAACCACTACCTCCTTCCCTGCTCCACTCACTCCACTACCAACTACCTCTCCTCTCTCTGGTACCAACCTAAACGACAAAAATAAACAAAATAAATTCACACTATTCACTCTCAGACGAAGGGCGGACCTCTCACACTCTCTAAACGCAAACCCCACAAAAAAATCCTCTCACGGTCTCACTCTCCATCCGCCTCTATCTCTCAAACCGAAACCCTCTTTCTCTCGCTACACCACGAAACCCTCCGTCTCCAAACCTTAAACCACCGACAACCGCCGCTAACCTTTCAAAACCCTTTCACCCACCACGAAACCCTCTTACCTTCGTCTTCCTCCATCCACCCAAAACCGCTTCAAATCACGTCCCTCAACCCCTGCGAATCCACCACCTCTCAACCATTTCTAAAAAAATTGTTTAAATTGATTTGTTGAAAACATTTTGCTGTTGGTAATTTTCTGTTTTTCAGGGAAAGTTTGTGAGCTTTAGAGCCATGGGTCCAACACCGGCGACGAGTACGGCTTGCTTCCGTTGACAGCTTCAAAAGCACAACATCGAAACCGTTTTGCCGACGATGAAGGTTCTTGAGCCAAACGCGAAGAAGCTTCAAAGGATGACTCGTAGCACAACAGTAAGCAGCTAGCCGTCAATAACATACGATAACTCGAGGTCTCCTTTCTTGCTTGGGTTGGTTATTCTGCTCGATTATGTTTCGGCTGTTGTCTAAAATTTTTTTTCTGCATTTCAATATCGTTGGTTGGCCTAGGATTCCTGTATCATACCTTTGTTTCATTTTTTTAAACTGAGTTTTATTGTATGACGCCCCTGCTATCTCTCTTTGAGCATTTCTGCTTTTACATAAGGACATAAGTGCTAGAGTGAAATTTTGCTATGGTTTAAGTTGCTTGTGATTTTCTGATTGTTCCCTGCTATCTCTCTTTGAGCATTTCTGCTTTACATAAGGACATAAGTGCTAGGGTGAAATTTTGCTATGGTTTAAGTTGCTTGTGATTTTCTGATTGTTCCGATGAGATGTCCGTTCTTCTTTAAAGAGTCGCAAGAGAGAATTTTTGTTTGCAGGTTTAAGCTGTTTGTTATAAATCATAACAGTGTTGGTTAATTGGCATGTTATCCATTTAAATATTGGTTCCTTTGATTTTGAAAAGTCTGCCAAAGTTATGAGTTTTCTTTGTTAAATAAAAGCTAATCTGGATTTAATGATTTTTGAATTGGGCCCGAATTAACTTCAATAAATTGTGGCCCATGTATATATGTACACTAATTTTTGATTTCTCTTCCTTCTTTTTTTTTATTATTAAATGCACTATTAAATTGAAATATTAAGATAATTAGAGTAAATCAATTGTTGATCAAGAAATATATTTTTATTACTCATGTTTATCATATTTAGCCGACAAAAAAAATCTGTCCACCACTAATCCAAAAAGAATTAAAAACCTTTCTCACCCTTACTATCACGATTTTGCAATTCATTTCATTCATTTCAAACAAACTCACACAAATTCAAATCATTTCCAATTCAATTTCAATTCTTCATCATCAAACCTCTTTTTTTCATAAACCACTTTCAATTTGACTTCCAATTTCATCTTCATCAACAACACAATCCAATTTTGTTCATAAATAAACACAAATCATTTTCTTCAAATAACCCAATTTCAAAACCATTTTTCTATTTTTAATAAAAACTTGGGATGAAAAGGAGATAGGAAGCGTACGCTTCACTATTTCTCAAGCACTTGAACAATTGGCGTACGCCATATTGCGCAAGTTCTTGTCGCCCAATTAAAACCTTAATCACTTTTTTTTACGAATTAAATATAATTTCCAAATTCAAACACTTCAAATCATATTTTCCAAATCAATTTCCAAATCGTTTTTCAACTATTCAATTTCAAAATCATTTTCTCTTTCAAACATAAGCATGGGATGAAAAGGAGATAGGAAGCGTACGCTTCTCTATTTCTCAATTACTCGAATAATTGGCGCACGCCATATTACACGAGTTTTTGTCATCCGATTTAAACCATAATCATATACATTCAAAACATTTTCTAAATCAACTACAAATCATACAACCATTTAATTCTAAATTTCAGATGAAAAGAGGATAGGAGGCGTACGCCTCACTATCTTTCGATCATTCGAATAATTGGCGTACGCCACATTGCTCGAATCTTCGTCATCAAACTTAAATCACAATCGAATAAACTCAAATCATCGACAAATCCAAACCTACCAATTCAAAAACAAACTATCTTCGTAAAACCAATCAAACATCTAAACATGTCTTTTACAATTTAAACCTCGGGTGATAAGAGATGGGAGGCGTACGCCTCACAGTCTCTCGATTATTTGGATAATTGGCGTACGCCATATTGCACAAATTATCGACTTCCGATTAAAATACGCTAAATAAACTTGGATAAGAGAATAGGTGGCGTACGCCTCATTATTCTTTGGATAAGCAAGTAGGGGGCGTATGCCTCACTACCGTGCATATTCAACATCCACAAACAAACTTTCAAAATAATTCGAACGAAAAAGGGAATAGAAGGCGTACGCCTTATTATTCCTCGAAAGAATTGGACGATTGGTGTACACCACATTGCTCAATCTTTCGTCGTTCTTCAAAACATCTCAAACAAATCAAACTAACTTCTCGCCCCGAGCAATTGAAACCAATCAAACCCAAACACATCAATTCAACTTGTCACCCCCGCGTGACCAAAACCCTTTCAAAAAGAACACTGTCAATCCTTTCTAATGCGCACAACAAACCAGTGCTAGAGCCTCCCCCGAGAGTAGACAACGCCAGCGTTTAGCCGTTAGAACGCCGACCTACACAGTCGTTCATCAAAACAAAACCCACCAAATATTCGTAGTAGCCCGAACTACGAATGCTCTGATTTCCTTATTGCACCATAAGGATACGTAGGCAGGAGATTGCTGTATCTTCGCGAGCACACTAATAAAAAACCTCCCATTTCCCCTCCTGAGGTCTTCATCCATATCTATCATCAATTATAAATCACTCGAAGCAAGCAGATAAACAGTCAATTAACAGTCAAATAGCAAAATCAGACTAAGAGGTTCCCGTTGAGTACAACGGACGTAAGGGGTGCTAATACCTTCCCCTTACGTAATCGACTCCCGAACCCGAATATGGTTGCGATGACCATTGTTCTTATTTTTAAAGGTTTTCTCGATATTTTCCTGTTCCTTCATTGGAATAAATAAAGTTCGGTGGCGACTCTGTTTCGAACATTTTTTTCCGCGTCCTATCGCGAGGGATCGCATTTTTTTGAGGTGCGACAGTTATAGAAAAAAAATTAAAATCTATTTCATGTGAAAATTTATCTTAAATCTGCAAGTAAATCAGTAAGAAAACAAAATATTTCTATTGAAAATTTAATTCATTTAAAATTTATGTATAAAAATATCAATTTTTTAGTAGTTGGTCCAAATTTGAGAAATAATAGTGTAGGTTTTGTAAAGGACTAATAGAGATTGGTTGAGACATAAGGTGGTTATTGGAGATGAGGTTTTAGCGATTTTTAGCGATTTCTAGGAAATAAATTGATTCTTTCTTTATTTTTGAGAAAAATAACAACTAAAATAAAGTGTGTTAAAGATGCAAATACGATGCATTAATATTCATAAGGGACATTTAATAATAGTTATAATTTTATGAAGTGTTTTTTACAATTCCAGAAGAGGTAAAAAAATATTTTATTGGTGTGAGGAATTTGTATTTATAAAATGATAAAACCATTTATCATTCGAAAAGGGAAGAAATATGGCTAAAATTAAAAAAATTGTTTATGTCATGATTATCATTTTTTCTCTATTTCTTGCTGCAACACACGTTGAATGTAAGCCATTTTTTTCCTTTCTAAATTTCCTTATATACTTTGTATAAATTTTTTAACTAACCTAATTTACATTACTCTATCATATTTTCTCCTTGTAGCATGGTGGTATCCTAGTAGACGATGTACTAAAGAAACAGATTGTCATCAAAAAATGTGTCCAAAACATAAGACAGAGAGGTGTCTCCGTGGTTGGTGTAAATGTATAGTGCCTGAGACTTTTATACCTTTTTAATTCTTTTTTAATTATGTATTTAGTACCATATCACTACAACAATTTTGCTGTCAGTTAGCTTTTGTGTATGTGTTGGCACACTATAGCTTGATTTTTATTTCTTTATCTAATTTCAAGAATTTTATTTTTATGACTTTGTAATCTAAGATGATGGCTATGAAATAAAATAAGGTATCAAATTAATATTATTTGGATTATCTTTGATATAAATAACGTTATGGATGTTAATCAATTGAGAAATTTTATATTGATTTATCATTATTATATATGTTCTATAAATATATTGATTTATCATTATTATATATGTTCTATAAATATATTTATATTGTATTTGAAATAAACACTCTTTCATCTCTACTCTTCTATTATATTGTTTCTTATTAATTTAATAACAAACTTACTTTTTTTTTTATAGTAATTTTAGACATATTAGGAATTATAATTTGCTCATACATTCATTACTATTTCTCATAATATCTTTAATATTTAAGTTGAAATTTTTTTTATGTTACTTACACTACTATAAATAATATATTTTATGATAAAACGTTCACCTCATACAACAAATAAACAGGGTATATTTCTTAGAATTTATTAATAAACGAGAGAATAGACCCAAGAATCAAAAGTTACATTATTTTAGTTGGTACCTTTCCCTTTTATTTATTTATTTTAAATTACGAAATTAATCTTTGTTGGATGAAAAATAAATATTTTATATAAAAAATTAATTTATCTTTTATAAACAAAAATATTGATTTCGTTCAATTAATTACTTAAATGTCTTACTGTTTCAAATAACCCTTATTTTTCTATTCATTTTTTTTAAATTGTTCTATTCCTTCAGTTAGTTTTCCCAACCAAAGAGACATATCATTTGCATGAAATTCCTAACTATATGGCGCTTTTAAAACTTTTTATATTTTAAATTATCTATTCCCTCGGTTGGCCCTAATACTCGACGTGAAACTTATTTTGCATGTATATTTCACAAAATTAGACTTTAAATTTTTATTTACCTTTCAACACTCGTTTCATCTTCATTTTCAAACGAAAATACTAATTTTAGACGATTTTCATCTTCATAAAACACCCTAACATATTTCTAAACTCCATTATCGTTTACGAAACATCATTTTTTCCAATACACGTACATGTTCGAACTTCAACTCTTTCAACACGTGCATATTTCCTCCATTCGAACGCCATTGAACGAAGCTTGAAACGAAGGAAATGCAACTAAACTCGAACGAATCATCGTTAAAAATTGTTGTACCTTCTTCATCACGTTTTCGATACGTAATTCACTTTATCCATGCACATAAGTTAGAAATGTTAGTTTTTGTTGTTGCAGATTGCTTATTGCTTATATATTATGTTGAGAGATGTTATTCTGATTATGTTGATAAAAATGGAAATATGATTTTCATCTTTAATGTTATTGTTTACAAAATTCCAATTTTACCAAGAGTGGTATAGTTCATATGTATCAGGTTCCATTGTTGATTTGTGTTAAATAAAATATTTATTATCGTTCTTGTTTAAACATAAATGATCGATTCGACCATCATCTCTCTTTCAACCACCACCTATCATACAAATACATATACTAAGACTAAACTCTATTATGTAAATGTAGGAAGTGTTTAAAATGAAAAATATTTTGATATATAATTGGAACAAAGTTTTTAGTTAATTAAAATGAAAAATAGGGACCAATATTACGATATTTATTTTAAATTTGATGAATTTTTTACAAGTATATATGGCTATTTCTTTTGTTTTAATACTAATACCAACTCTATTATGTAAATGTAGGAAGTGTTTATTATTTAGACAATGATAAACTGCAAAAGAAATGAATTTTATATGCTGGTGAGTGTTAGTGGGTCTTTAAGACATAACTCAGAAGTGATTATATTACACATCTCAAACTTAACTTAGAGCCTCCATATAATATGTATAAATATTTGGGAAGGAAACTTGGGAGAAGTTTGTCAAGTCTCACGAAACTCCTGAATTCTTGCCTAAGAGACAAAGAAGAAATGAGAATAGTGCAAGAAATGCCTATCCACATAGATTATCTTGTGGAGGATATATGATAAACTGGAATAGATAATGATTAAATAAAAAAGAAAAAAATAACTAAAGCTGAGAGATCCTTTAAAAGCCTTGACCACGACCCATATCCACCATCACACCATGAGAAATGAAAGAGGGCACAACACAGACCAAGAGGCGAGTTTGCATCAGAGGCTACATACTAAGTTGCTGAAAAGATTGTAAGTAGATATTTTTTTGAATATTACCTATTTTGGTTAATTCAATTTGGTAAAGATGAATTTTTATTTGAGTTGTAGGATGTGATGGTTTAAAAACCTAAAGATGGTACATTTGTTCCACAAGAACATCATGACATATTGGTAGAAGTGATTGATATTGAAAAGCATGGTGGATGTGTTAGTTGTCTTGGAGGAGGTGTTGTTTTGAGGTTATTTTTTGGATCATCGCCAAAAAGAAAAGATGTAATTCATAAGAAAGAAATTGAAGATATAGTTTATCATAGAGTGGGGTAGAAAAAAATAAGAAATATTAAAACTGGAGCAGGAGACGTGGATTCAGAAGTGAAGATGAGAAAAACACAAGAAGAGGGGGTTGAATTGGGTTACATTTCTCTTTCTTTTATGAAGATCTCTTATCAGATTCTAAACACAAGGCCTAGAATCTAAATAAGAGTAAAGTGTTTAAAAACGGGATAAAGTTGTTCAGAGGTAAAAAGGAAAGCAATAGAGACACAAGCAATTATCCTGGTTCCTCTCACAAATTGAGATTATTCCAGTCCCCTATCACTTCTAAGAGATTTGCACTATAAAAAAATTGACTACAATTTCTCAAATACAAAGCAAGCGACTTCCAATGCTCAAACACACATGTAATAGACTTTTATCTCAAGTACACAAGCAAGAGACTTCCAGTGCTCAACCACATAAAAAAGACACTTCCAATGCTCAATCACTTAGTGTCGCAACTTGCGAAAAAACAACCACCGGCGAAGAAAAGAAAATGGTAGAAGAGTCGCCACCGTGCGTTATTTATCCCAAAGGAGGGAAAGGAAACGCTCGAAGTAAACCTGGAGAAAGGAAAGGAAAAGACAAGGTCTCGCAACCAAATCTTGGGTTCGGGAGTCGATTATGTGAAGGGAAGGTATTAGCACCCCTACGCATCTGTAGTACTCTACGGGATCCACTCTTGTTGTTCTTGTCTAAAGAGTGTGTGTTTATCTAATGTACTATTTACTAAAAGAAAAAGGGTCAAAAGAAAATGACTCGCACGGATGTCGCATCCACTGCATACGTATCTCATCTGAATATGAGAATCAGAGTCTTCGTAGCTCGGCTACCTATGGGTGAGAGAGAAGTGTGCTCGCTAAGACATCGCGCCTTATGCCTACGTATCTCATCTGGAATGAGAATCAGAGCGAAACGTAGTTCAGCTAACTACGGGAGCAAGGGTCTCGATTGCAACTAGGGCAAGAGAAAAGGGAAGGTCTCGATCGCAACGAGGGCGAGAGAAAAAAGAATCGCAACGAGGGCGAAAGCAAACAAGGATTAGTTGTTAGTTGTCAGTCAAACTCGGCAAGACATCGCATCTTGTGCCTACGTATCTCATCTGAACATGAGAATCAGAGTTGCCGTAGTTCGGCTACATAGGGATTGCCATCTGAACATGGACTTACAAAGGAAGATAGCAGTTGTGTCAAAGGAGAGTGGGCAACGTGTTCACGTCCTAGCAGCAGGTGTCGCAACTCGCTGAATCGAGTCTTAGGCAGTTACCTCTTTGCAATAGGATGGACTACATGCCACAAGATCGGAGACGCATGGAAGCTCTAAAAAATGGGGAAGCTCTGCCCTAGAGTTGTCATGCAATATGGACCTATGTGTTAGGATTTACAAATGGGAATATCTACCTAATGTTAGCATGCAAAGAATAAGGGAATTCTACCTATGTTATCATACAAAAGAATATGGGAATTCTACCTATGTTATCATACAAAAGAATATGGGAATTCTACCTATGTTATCATACAAAAGAATGAGGGAATACTACCTATGTTATCATACAAAGGGTTCTACCTAATGGGTGCTAGCTAAACGGAACAAGAATCGGCGAATGGAGCAAGGAAAGGAACCAGGGATAAGGGTGGATGGCGATGCATGAAGAAATCGACTTACAGGTGATAGATGGCGATTCCTGAAGCAATCGACTTACAAGAGAAATGGCGATGCACGAAGCAATCGACTTACAAAAGAATGGATGAATACGTGTTGGTTCTGTTAAGTTTGAAAATGATTACTCGACGTTGGATCGAGGTTTTGATCTTGTTTTGAAATGGTTATCGGATGTTCGTTTTAATTTTGTATTAATATATGAATAAAGAATGAAAGAATAAACATTATACACTTCATGGGAGAGGGGTACATTTGTTATAAATGGGGATTGTTCATGGCAATCAAACAATAAAAATATATGCCTCATACATCATACAAGTAGGCCACAGTTATCAAACAAGTCAGATAAGATATATAAACAAGTATATGATCAAATCAAATAATCAAAGAATGAAATGAATGAGCATTAGACAATGCATGAGAAGTATAGACATGTTAAGCAATCAAACAATAGAAGCATGGATGAAAGAAACAAGTGTAACAAATATAAAATGAATCAGATAGATGAAACTATGCACACAAAGGATCACTGGATAATTTAATCGGGAAATGATGCAAGGATCAAATAAAATCAAGATGAAAGGCCTCAATATGTGGCATATGAGATGAACAAGGGAGGATCAAAAGATCTCTTCAATTGCCTTAAGCAATCCCTAAGTCAAACATCAATCATAGAAAAGTCAACTGAAAAGTCAAGTCAACTTGAAAATTATCAAATAAATAGTATATTAATCAAGAAAATTATGAAAAATTAAACTAACTAAGGTGGGGTCAGGAGATCATCATCCCCCAAAAAATATTTCAAAAATAATGAAAATTGGCTATTGAATTAATTGAATCAAAACAAAGGTCAAACCAAAAGTCAAACAACAAGACTAGGTTAGAAATAAATCCAAAATAAATTAAAAATGGGAAATAAAATTCCAAGAAAAGGTCAGGTTGACCATGGACATTGGTCAACCTTCATCCCAAAAATCAGAATCTAAAAATAATTTTAAGTCATGAAAATAAAATTAATACAAATAAGTGTGTTAAAATGAACTATTTGAAACAAATAATTAAAATAAAATATTAACATTAAATAAATATGGAAATAAAAAATAAAATAAATAAAATAAAACATTAATAAATGTGAAAAGTATTTTTTTGTATTTTTATGAATAAATAAAAAATATTTTTAAGAATTAAAAATAAAGCAGCAAAATAAAAGTGAATTAAAAAAATAAAAAGAAAGAATGAAAATAAAATGGATAATGGGCCAGAATGTGGGGTGCTGATAGCGGATGGTGCAGGGCCCGGTCCAGCGTGAACAGTTACGCGTGTGACAACATAAAAATGTGCATTTTTAAAAAAAAACATGTAACTACATATCAATTGGTCTAGTGAGAATAAGTTACTAAAAGACAAAATAATATGGATGGGTGAGATAAGAAGCTGGACGCGTGATCCAGCGGTCCACGCAGTGACACGTCGCCCTTCTCTCATGCAACGTAAAAGCCTTAATACATGCATGCTGGAAACGCGAAAAAACAGGCCAATCTCGCTCATCTTCAAACCAACATTGCTCGCGCTATGGTTCACGAAATGGCAAGATGTAAAAACCAAGGTTCTAGCACAAAGTGAGTAGAACACAATGGTGCTTTGTTTCATGAAAAATAGTGACTTTAGCATGAAGAAAAATGAACAACAAGGGGGGTTCATGCACACGGATTCACAAAAAATTTAACAACACAAACTTCAATTCAACAATAATATCTCATGGTGAGGACTTTACAAGCATGCACAGCATAACATTAACATAAAAAAAAGCATGAAACAAGCATGGCATAATGGAAAAGTAAGCATGGTAAAGGCATGAACAATATGATGAACAAACATGGCAAGCATAGAAAAACAGTAATGAACAAGTCAAAGAATGCATACCTAGTGGATGAAAGGTCCACTGCCCCTTTAAGATGGAGGGATGGAAGGAAAATTAGATGCTTATGCTTTGAGAACTTTTAGAACTTATGAAAATGGAAAGGAATGAAATTTTGCTTGCCTTGCTCTGAACTTTTGCAGCCACCACTTTTTAGATTAGGATTTTAGAAGCTTAAGTATGTAGGGTTAAAGTGTTTCAAATGGGCTTAAATGTATGGTTTGGATTCATGTGCAATATGATACAAAAGGTGCAAAAATGAGGTGTGAAAAGAAATGGCTAAATGTAGCAAAACTTAAGTGAGTGATGTCGCATCACGCGAAAAACCGGCGGGAAAACAAGAACAACAGAGCCGCCACCGTGCGTTATTTATCCCAAAAGAGGGAAAGGAAACGCTCAGAGTAAACCTGGAAAGAACATGGTCTCGCGACCAAAGAGGATGGGTTCGGGAGTCGGTTATGCGAAGGGAAGGTACTAGCACCCCTACGCATCCGTCGTACTCGACGGGATCCACGCACAATAGGAAGGAAAAATGGTTGCTAAAACACTGCTCAAACTCACACACACTGGCTGAAAAGAGACAAAAGAAACTGACTGAAACTGACTCGGCAGGATGTCGCATCCTGGGCCTACTTAGTCTATCAGGCATAGACATCAGAGTCGAAGTAGTTCGTACTGGGGAAACGACACATGCTCGCTAGGATATCGCATCCTATGCATACGTATCTTCTCGGACGAGAGAAGAATCAGAGCATTCGTAGCTCGGCTGACACGCACACCAAACAAACACAGGCAAAGGCAAACATGGAGCCTGAATGCCAATCACTGGACTTACATCAGCATCCGAACCAAAACGCACACAAAGAGGCAAACGTGGAGCCTGAATGCCAATCACTGGACTTACATCAGCATCCGAACCAAACACACGCACACTGGAACCTAACTGCCACTCGATGGACTTACATCCGCTTCCAAGCACACGACAACACAACAAGTTAATAGGGAGTCGGGGACTCGAGCCTATAACTGTCAAGCACACACTCAAACAAACAGACAACAAATTGCTAAGGAGTCAGGCACTCGAGCCTAGCAACTGTCAAACAACACACACAAAAAGAAAAAAGGCGCCCGGAGAGATCAGCTCATCTCCTGCCTACATACTTCATCTGGTATGAAGATCAGGGCGATGTAGTTCCCCTACAGAGGGATAAAGGACTAGCCTAACCAGATAACAGAAGGAGACACAACACTAGGGAGACTACGACTCGAGCCTAGATGTTGTCATGCAAATTCATCCCTAAGTTAAGGTTTCTAGCTAACCGGCACAGGGAGCCAGCCTATCCTAATCATGACTTGCACAGGAAGCAAGCCACACACACACTTAACTTGCACAGGAAGCAAGCCAAGCAAAACCTAACTTGCACAGGAAGCAAGTCTAAACTAACCCTAACTTGCACAGGAAGCAAGTCAAACAAACATACAAGCACAAATAGCACACACTATACACAAGCAAGTGGCTCAAACAAGGGTTAGGTTTTAGTCGAGGGGTCATATCAACCTCAACAAACAAACCTCTGGAACTGGGTGAATGTTGCTCTTAACCTTGACATTGAGAGCCAAGGTGAAGCAGATGAAAGGTGAGTGAAGATGAGATTTCACAGCTCTTATCCCTGGCCTGGGAGAGCTTAAGACAAGAATGTGTGGGTTCAGAAAGTGGGAACCCTTCTACACATTTGAAACTGACTCAACTGTACGATTGTACAAGATCTTGGGTTTGTATCTGCAATGCATCAACACAGTGGTGTGAGCAAAGCAGATGACACACAGAATAGCAGGGGATAGGTTGCTTATCCCTTGGGTTCTGCCAATTGCCTCTTCACTTAGGAGGACTTTGACTCTATACAAGGACAAAATTAAACATCCACAAACATTGCCTCTTAAGGAGGACTTCAGACAGTTGCCTGGCCAAGTAACAGGCCAGGTCTTCCAGACTACATGAAGTTAGGAAGTTATACCTTAATGCAAATTTCTTATACAAGCAAAGCAAAGCAAAAGTTCACAGGGAACTAAGCAACTAAAAGCACCTGAAACAGTCAAGCAGATGTTAGTATGCAACTTCAAAACAAAGCAAAAAGAAACAGACATCAACAGTTAATTAGAGGCAAATGGATGTGCAAGGCACAAGGCTTAAGGCATGTGAGCCAAGCCACCTACAAAACAAACAAGTTAATCAATGATATTCAAGCAAGCTCAATCAAAAAGAATTGGTCTCATTGGTCATTTGTTGGTCAACCTGAAAACATGAGCTCAAAGGTGAGTAACAGGACCACTAGGGCAAGCCTAGGGTCAAAAGAGAATGAAAAAGTCAAAACAGCAAAGGGCAAGTATCCAAAATCATGTTCAAACAATTAAGAAACACAACCAATTGGGTTCACATTCATATCAATCACCATCATCATTTCATGAACAATTTAGGTCAAAGTGTTGCAAACAGAAGCTCATAGGAGTCAACAGTAAGACTTGCATCAAAAGCAATCTTAAACATTTCCAAAAATCACCAAATAAATTATGATCAATCACAACCCACAGCATGGTAAGCATGTAAAATTTCATCTCATTTGGACAAGTGGAAGGCAGTCAATGAAAATCAGAAAGTCAAAGCAATTTTGAACATGCTCAAAGAAGTCAACCAAACATGCATCAACTTGAAAAATTCATAAATCAGAGATGGTGTATGATAAATGAATGGGACTAAAACCATGGCAAAGATGAGGTTATCTAGTTATCTCATGTAAAATTTCATGTCCATCTAATAAAGTATGAGAATTTCACAAATGAAATGGGAACATGTGTCACAAAAGGTCAACATATGACTAAACAGGGGAGAAAATCTCAAACAATTAGGAAATGCCACAAATAAATCCAGGAAAATTCACATGTAAACTAGACATACAAGAGTAGGTTCATGCAAAAAATCAGATCAATTGGAGGTCAAGAAGCATGGTATCAAAAATCATCAAGTTGGACATCAATGGTGTGACACAAGTTGTCACACCCTAATTCAGAAAATCATATCTCACAAACCAGCAATGATAAATTCACAAACTCTACACCAAAATCACCATGAGTGTGTCTAGTTTAAGCACAAAAAAATTTGGGAGCCATTGGATAAAGTATCACCATTTCACAAATGTTTTGGCAAAGTGTACAAAATGTGCATACATGTCACAAACCCTAATACCAATTAAAATCCACTCATCCAAAAAATCAGCAAAAATCATGATAAAAAAGTAGAGATCCAGATGAACACAATGCAAAAATTCCCATGAAATTTGGATTTAAAATGATGATGTTATGAATTTTGTAAGTTGGATGGATCAAAGTGAAATAATTGAAAAAGAAACCAAAATAATTCAATGTTTCATGGGCCCCGAGTGGCAAACTTGTAAATAAGCCATCCACTTAATCAAACGGCCGCGTTTAGGGCACGGAAATGAAATGTTTCTATTGGTCCGTGCCCATGCAACAGTAGCGCCTTCATGCACAAAAAAACCCTAACCCAGAATCCGCAGGAAAAGTCATGGGAAACGCTATGAAGGTTGCAGGAGAATCCGCAGGAAATTCTCCAGCAACCAAGAATAGTATGATGTTCTTCATCACCTTCAACGTGATTTTTCCAGAAAATCCAAAAGGTCTCAGAAACACCATTTAAGCACATTTTCATGAAGATCCAACAACCCCTAACACGAATCAATATGCAATTTGTCTAAAAAACAACAACAACATCAAGAATCGACCAAATCTTGTCATAAACATAAAACTTCAAAACCTTCGTTCTCTCTCATTTTGGCACGATTTCACTTGACTCAAAGCTCACGACACTCACAAGGAAAAGATCTACAAGATGCATCATGTAATTTCATCAAAGATTGAGTTCGAATCCTTACCAAGTCTTGAAGGGCAGTGTGATTCTGATGTTCTTTGGTCGTGGAAGCTCAAAACAGCTGGCCCTTAACACTCCAGTTGATGAGTGGGAGAAGAACTTTGGCTTGAAATGGCTTGGTTTGGATGTAAACAACTTCTGCCATTAATGAAACTCTTCCAAAACAGTCCATGAACATGGCTTTACAGCTGCATTTCCTTGCTTGCAATGGCTTCCAACATGATCGTGAATGATGGCACAAACAAGTGTGGCTCGAGCCCTTTGAGGTTTTCTCAAGAAAAAAGCCAAAATGCAAAAAAAGGATTTTTGAGAATATGAGTTTTTTCTGTTGGTTTGTGTGGCTGCTAGGGTTCTCAATTGACAGAAAATGATGTTTAAATACTCTGTTTAAGAGTACAAATCATGGTTCATGAAAATGTGGGATGTAGTTGTTGAAAAATGTACTTTTGGCCAAATTTCAAGCAAGTAGGTGATGGCTATGTGTACTGCACGAAAATGAGCTTGCAACAAGTCTCAAATGACATTTCAGAACATGTTTGATTGGTAGAATTGATTAGAAATGGTTAATTTTGAAACTCACTTTTGTACCACACTTGAAATTAATTCATGCAAGTCCAAAAATGCCATTTTGATTGGTGAAGTTTTGGTACATGAAAATTACATTTTTGGAAAGAGGGGATCAAATGTGACTTGTAGGAAAAAACCCCACCAAAATTGGCCAAATGGTTTGAGAGATATGGCCTTTTGAAGTTCAAGAATTTCTGAAAATGATTTGATCATAACTTGCCAACCATACATGGGAATTGAGTGTTCTTGGACTTTTTGGAAATGGGAGAACAAAATCTTCAACTTTCATGTTGGGAAAAAATTCATTTGAAACTTGTATCATGATGTAAGTTTGAGGATCAAGACTTTCCATTTTGGGCAGGTTTCAATTACAGGTCCAGTTTCCATTTTTGGAAATTTCTGATCTGGCTTCAAATTCTTCCATGATGGTGTTTTACATGATATATGAGGCCTATATGGACATGAATAAGCTCTCTCAAACCAAATCCAACCATCAAATCACTGATTAAATGGACAGTTGACCAACAGTTGACTTTTAGGGTTTCTGACTGACTGTGCATTGACTGATGACTTCTGAACATCCAATCTTTGACCTAAACACTTCAAATGGATCCCCAAGTCATGTGAACATGTTGGACCAACCCTAGGGCCCTGGCTCAATGAAAAATGCACTTGCTTGCTTGACTGACTGATCTCCTGACCAGTTTGACCTAATTTCTTGATTGGCTTGCACTTGAGGCAAATGGGACAATGCAATGTTATGCAGTGGATCATGTTATGTTATGACCTAATATGAGAATGTATGTACAACAAGTAGGTGCAAATTTGAGGTGTTACAGCTGCCCCTATTCAATCAGCTGGGAACCCGAATGGATGAGAGCAACGGCTGTCAGACTTTCAGGGTAAACAGGGATTGAATACCAAAGAACCGTAGAAATTTGCACCGACTGGATATGATACAAGGAGAACCACGTCATTTACCGATGACAACTGCATGGCAGCTTCAGAAAGGCAAAACCATTTACCGATGGTTAGAAACTGGAAACTTGATATTTACCGATATCAACTTCAGCAAGACCATTTACCGATGGCTGCTGGGAAACAACTCTGATGTAAAAGGAAGCAAGACCATTTACCGATGGTGGCTTCAAAGAAACTTGACATTTACCGATATCAACTTCAACTCGACCATTTACCGATGGCTACTGCAACTGGGGATCCGATATTTACCGATATCGAAGAAACGGGGCCATTTACCGATGGCGGATAAAACTGGGCATTCAATATTTACCGATATCGAAGCATACAGGGCCATTTACTGATGGCGTCTCCACTTGGGGAGGAACAAAATCTTTGTGGTGTAATCAGACAAGACGTTTACCGACGACTTCTGGGGATCTTGATTTTATCAACAAGGAAACAAAGCATGACCAGACATTTACCGATGACTGGGATGAGACTCGATGTTTACCGACATCGAAAGATGATGTTTACCGACATCAAAAGAATGACCAGACATTTACCGATGACCGGGGAACACTTTACTAAGGGAAAAAGACAAATATTTGCAACTGGAAAACAGATAGGACATTTACCGATGACTCTACTGGGGATCCCTAGCTGGGGATTATCAGACATTTACCGATGACTGCGGAAAAGACTCGATGTTTACCGACATCGAAAGATGATGTTTACCGACATCAAAAATGACCAGACATTTACCGATGACTGGGGAGAAACTCGATGTTTACTGACATCAAAACAATGATGACCAGACATTTACTGATGACTGGGGAGAATACCCGATGTTTACAGACACCGAAACAATGGTGTTTACTGACACCAAAAGTGATGACCAGACATTTACTGATGACTGGGGAGAATACCCGATGTTTACAGACACCGAAACAATGGTGTTTACCGACACCAAACAAAGAAACACACGCGGGTGCTGGCATGACACTTACCGGTATCACAAGAACGACTTTTTTAGATATGTCAAGGCAAGGTTGACCACTTGCTGGGGGTCTCACTGGGGAGAAACAAACTTTCTGTCACCAACGGGTGAGGTAATAAACTTCTGTGGGGATATCAATCCTGAATGCTGTCAAGAGCAACTGTAGCAGACTTGCTGTGCTGATGTTGAATGAAATGATCCGCCTCTGCCGGGGATACGGTCTGGTGAGGTTAACACGTGAATGCATATGTTTGAATTTTTCTATGGCGTAATGCTCCATATTGAATGGGAATGCTACGCAGTTTGAGGATGCAATGATCACTACATGCAAAATGCAAAATGATGGAAAACTCCGGCTGGGGAGCCAAAAACTGATCGGGTACTCCAACTCTGCGGGGAGACTCTGCAAGGAGAGCAACGACTTCTCACTCATGTTGGAGAATAGCACTGCTGCTGGGGAAAGGTAAACTCCGCTGGGAATATCCTTCAGTCCACAGATAGGATAAATGCTGGAGATAAATTTCAATGAGTCTGCCTCACTCGGGGAGGAAATCGGCAAATACAGGCCTGCTGGGGATAGGCAATCCTTAGATCTGTTGGGAAATAGAAGGCACTATCCACAGACGTCTCCGCAGGGGAACACAACTCTGATAGCTTCCATACTTGCTTGGGGAAAATATCTGCTGAGGAAATGTCCTCACAGATGCCAATCTGAAAAAAACAGCACAACAAAATGCCCCCAGGGGATACATGGACAAGATACGCTCAAGTGTCCTCAACATTCAAAATGATTTTCAAATGTTTTGTCATCCTGCAAGCTATTGTGTAGCCTTCATGTTCTTATATGCAATGCTTATCAAAAATTCGGACATTTTTGCAAACAAAACAGTAAAAATAAAAACAAGAGAGCCATTTATCTGAATAACGACTTTTATTGATTGAAAATGCGCCTGAAGAGGCAAATACATTGGGAAGCAATTCCTAGAAAGAGGTAATTGCGCACAAAAGGAAAAATCTATCATAATGGCAATGTGAACACGGTATCCACTATTTCCCAATTCTGTTATAACTCACAGATCATCAGTTTTCCTCCCAACTCCTTGCTTTCAGAGAAGAATGACTGGACGGATCACATCTTTCGAGATGGTAGACGACAAAGCTCGATGAAGGACAGACAACTCAAACTGTAGTCTTCGCTTTAATCCCTCTTTTGGCTGGATCGCCCTTTCGGGTTTTCAATCCACCGGGATACCCATTTTTGCCTAAGCCGCCCTTGCGGGTTTTCGACTTACCGGGTGTACAAATTCTTTTCATTTTATCCCTAATTTTTGCCCGAACCTTTTCTTTCTGTTTTTTTTGGTTCGCCGGGATGCCCTTTTTTTGCCTGGACTCTTTTTTTTCTTTTTGTCCAGCGGGTCAATTTATGCGAAGTATTTTTTGACTACATCTGAGTTAACAGGAGACGGAAAATCTTCACCATCCATAGTTGTAAGCATCAAGGCTCCACCGGAGAATACCTTTTTCACAACATACGGACCTTCATAATTAGGAGTCCACTTGCCCCTGTTATCTGCACCGGGAGGGAGGATCCTCTTCAAAACTAGATCACCGATCTGATAGCTTCGAGGACGCACTTTCTGATCAAAGGCTCGCTTCATCCTTCTCTGATACAACTGTCCATGACATACAGCTGCTAGCTGTCTCTCTTCGATAAGGCTCAACTCGTTAAACCTTGTTCGAATCCACTCGGCTTCGTCCAGCTTGACATCCAACAAAACTCTCAGAGAAGGAATCTCCACTTCAACAGGTAGGACAGCTTCCATACCATACACAAGGGAGTAAGGGGTTGCCCCGGTCGACGTACGTACTGAGGTACGGTACCCATGCAAAGCGAAAGGCAGCATCTCATGCCAATCCTTGTACGTAACGACCATCTTCTGCACAATCTTCTTGATATTCTTGTTCGCCGCTTCTACAACACCATTCATCTTTGGTCTGTAAGGAGAAGAATTGTGATGTTCAATCTTGAAATCTTTACAAAGCTCTTTCATCATCTTGTTATTGAGATTCGAACCATTGTCAGTGATGATTCTCTCCGGAACTCCATAACGACAGATGATTTCTTTCTTGATGAACCGGGTAACCACTTGTTTGGTAACGTTAGCATAGGAAGCTGCTTCCACCCATTTGGTGAAATAGTCAATCGCTACCAAAATGAAGCGATGTCCATTCGAAGCAGTGGGCTCAATCTTCCCAATCATATCAATGCCCCACATGGCAAACGGCCAAGGCGAATTCATGACATTCAGAGGGTTTGGTGGTACATGCACCTTATCAGCATAGATTTGACACTTATGGCACTTCCGAGCATACTTGAAACAATCGGATTCCATAGTCATCCAGTAATAACCCGCTCTCAACAATTTCTTAGCCATTGCATGTCCGCCGGCATGAGTACCGAAGGAACCTTCATGAACTTCTTGCATTAACATGTCCGCCTCGGGTCTGTCCACGCATCTGAGCAAGACCATGTCAAAGTTTCTCTTATACAGCACATCATCCTGATTCAAATAGAAGCTTCCAGCTAGCCTTCTCAGGGTTTTCTTGTCATTCTTCGACGCACCTTCAGGATACTCCTGAGTCTTGAGGAAGTTCTTGATGTCATAATACCACGGCTTCTCATCAATCACAACAGACTCGGCTGCAAACACATACGCAGGCCTCTCAAGTCGATTCACCGCAACATGTGGCACATGATTCCACCAATGAACTTTGATCATTGACGACAAAGTTGCCAAGGCATCAGCCATTTGATTCTCATCCCGGGGGACATGATACAACTTCACCTTCTTGAAGAACGTCAGTATTCTTCTGGTGTAATCTCTATACGGAATCAAATGCGGCTGATTCGTATTCCAATCTCCATTGACTTGATTGACCACTAGAGCTGAATCTCCAAATATATCAAGAGTTTTGATCCTCAGATCAATGGCTTCTTCTATCCCCATGATACAAGCCTCATACTCAGCTTCGTTGTTGGTGACGTCAAACGTCAATCTGGCAGAAAAAGGTATATGAGCACCTTTAGGATTGATCAATACTGCCCCAACACCGTTACCATTCATATTCACAGCCCCATCAAACATCAGTGTCCATTTGTCATCCGGATCCGGTCCTTCCTCGACAAGAGGCTCTTCGCAATCTTTCATTTTAAGATACATGATGTCTTCATCAGGGAATTCAAACATCATAGGCTGATAATCTTCAATCGGTTGCTCGGCGAGGTAGTCTGACAGAATACTACCTTTGATGGCCTTTTGTGACGTGTACTGGATATCATATTCTGTTAGAATCATCTGCCAACGAGCAACGCGTCCGGTGAGAGCTGGTTTCTCAAAGATGTACTTTACTGGATCCATCTTAGAAATCAATAAGGTAGTATGGTTCAACATATACTGCCTCAGTCGGCGAGCAGCCCAGGCCAAAGCACAACAAGTTTTCTCGAGCAGTGAATATCTTGTTTCACAGTCGGTAAACTTTTTGCTAAGGTAGTATATGGCATGCTCTTTTCGACCAGACTCGTCATGCTGTCCCAATACACACCCCATCGAGTTCTCAGTCACTGACAGGTACATTATCAGAGGTCTCCCTGGAACTGGAGGTATCAGAATTGGAGGTTTCTGTAAATACTCTTTTATCTTGTCAAAAGCTTTCTGACAATCATCATTCCACTTGATCGCCTGATTCTTTCTGAGCAGTTTGAAAATTGGTTCACACGTGGCAGTTAGGTGAGATATGAACCTTGCAATGTAGTTCAACCTCCCTAAAAACCCACGGACTTGCTTTTCCGTTTTCGGTTCAGGCATCTCTTGAATAGCTTTGACTTTCGCTGGATCAACCTCAATCCCTTTCTCACTGACAATGAAGCCTAAAAGCTTCCCTGATCTCACCCCAAACGTACACTTGTTCGGATTCAACCTCAGCTTGAACTTTCTCAACCGGTCAAACAGCTTCTGCAAATTAACCAGGTGCTCCTCTTCTGTCTGCGACTTCGCAATCATATCATCTACGTACACTTCAATTTCTTTGTGCATCATGTCATGAAAAAGAGTCGTCATTGCCCTCTGATAGGTAGCACCAGCATTCTTTAGCCCAAATGGCATCACCTTATAGCAGAACGTGCCCCAAGGTGTAATGAATGTCGTCTTTTCCATGTCCTCTGGCGCCATCTTGATCTGATTATATCCGGAGAAACCATCCATGAAAGAGAATACCGAGGATTGAGCCGTATTATCAACCAATACATCAATGTGAGGTAATGGGAAATCATCTTTCGGACTCGCTCTATTCAAATCCCGGTAATCGACACACATTCTGACTTTACCATCCTTCTTCGGCACAGGAACGATGTTGGCCACCCATGGGGGATAACTTGTAACAGCCAAAAAACCTGCATCCCACTGCTTCTGAACCTCTTCCTTGATCTTAGTTGCCATATCAGGACTCGTTCTACGAAGCTTCTGCTTGACCGAAGGACATCCTTCTCTAAGAGGTAATCGATGCACCACAATGTCTGTATCCAACCCAGGCATATCTTGATATGACCAGGCGAATATCTCCACATATTCTCTCAGCATCTCAATCAGCCTCCTCTTGACAGAGTCCTCTAAAGCAGCCCCAATCTTGATTTCTCTTTTGGCGTCCTCAGTACCCAAATTAACAACCTCCAACTCCTCCTGATGAGGTTGGATGACCCTTTCCTCCTGCTTCAGCAATCTGACCAATTCTGCAGGAAGTTCACAGTCTTCCTCACTCTCCTCTTCTGCTTGGTAGATGGGATTGTCGAAATCATACTGAGCCATAACAGAACTGTTCATAGTGAATGCCATAAGATCGCTTCTGCATGTTTAATGCTTTGTTTTAGAAAACGAGTTCAATAAAGTCACAAAAAACAAAAACATTGCCATTTTTATTGTTTTTGAAAAAAGGATGAAAACAAAAAATAGAAAGACAGGGATCACAAAGTTTGATTTCAAAAAATGTCCTTCATTAATGATAATCATTAAAACATGATGAGGCCCTACAATGAATCACTACGCCTTGGGCAGATCGTAGGATTTTCATGCAAAATGACAAAACAACAGAAAATTACTCTGTCAGAAGAGTAACTTGAACCACTTCTTCAGCCGTCCAGTTGTTGATAGACCCCCCTGGTGCACACGGGCGAACCCAGTTGTCCAGATCACAATCACTGTCACAGTCTTCACTACCGGTTGCAGAGACGTCGCCATGATTCATCAGCCCAGCGCTGGTAAAGGTACTCGGACCCGCTTGACCATTCTGCTCTGCTTGGAGAGGCTCGTAACCAACGCCAAATTTGTCTTCTTTAACAGGCAAGTCCACCATCTTGCCCCAGCCTTCAGCTTTGCCAGAATCAACAACCTCCTTAGCCTGCTTGTAAGAAGTAATTGAAGCACCTGGCTTCCTCTGCTCAGCGTACGCCACTTTCTCAAGAGCCACAGTCTCAAACGCCTGGCATAAGGTTTCGTGGATCTCGCCATCCACCTCAACATACTTGAACGAGGATAGATGACTCACCAGAATCTCTTCTTCACCGCACACAGTCACAATCTGACCGTTCCAGACATACTTGAGCTTTTGATGGAGAGTCGACGAGACTGCCCCTGCTGCATGAATCCATGGACGCCCCAATAAACAACTATAGGCGGGCTGGATGTCCATAACATAGAAGATGATATCGAATACCTCAGGACCTATCTTCACAGGCAAGGTAACTTCCCCACACACAGAACGTTTGGATCCGTCGAAAGCACGAACGATCAGGTCACTGGGAGTAAGCACAAACCCTTCCACATCAATCTTCTTCAGAATCTGCTTAGGCAGCACATTCAGCGACGACCCGGTGTCTACCAATACGTGAGACAACACTGCCCCCTTGCACTCCATGGTGATGTGCAAGGCTTTGTTATGGTTCCGCCCTTCAGGCGGTAAGTCCAGGTTGGTGAATCCTACACCATGCCTGGTGCTCACATTGGCCATCACACCCTCCAGTTGATTGACAGAAATCTCCTGAGGCACGTAAGCCAGATTCAACATCTTCAGCAAGGCATTACGGTGTGCCTCAGAGCACAACAACAGTGAAAGTATAGAAATCTTGGACGGAGTTTGATTCAACTGATCTACAATCTTGTAGTCACTCTTCTTGATTATCTTCATAAACTCCTCCACGTCCTTCTCAAATGTCCCCTCGGGCGCTTCCTTCTGGACAGGTTCTTCCTCAACCACAGCTTGCTTACCCTTTGCTTTGGCGAGAGCCTCAGCATTATTGTCCCTCAAAGGCTGCGGTGCGAACAGACGACCGCTTCTGGTAAAACCTCCTGGACCCCCTACATTATCCACAGCCGGACCAACAGTTGCAGGAACTCTATTCGGTAAACCAATTGTCACTGGAGTTTGATTCACTGGTCTCGTCTGACTTTCAGCCCTTCTGTTACTGCGGTAAGCATTATCATACTTCCACGGCACGGCTCTACTATTCTCAACAGCCCTTCTTCCAGACGCGGCGATAGTAGTTGGAGCACTGATGGTTACAGGCACGGAAATGGTAACTGGGGTACCATTTGTTGCAGGTGCACTAACGACCCTTTGTCCACGTCCTTCAGACGGTTTAAAGTAAATGGTGATAGTTGACACTGTCCCACGATCTTTTACAGCCCTACTGAATTGCAAACAACCCTCATCCATCATACCCTGGATACCGGCCCTTAACTGGTCGCAACCATTCTCAGATTCTGCACAGCCCAAACAATCCTCATCACAGCCCGAGTAGACACCCCCATTCAGCAGACGGCCCTTCACAACTAGCAGAGAAGTCTGAACATCATCAACATTAACAACCAGATCTTCAGCTTCTTTCCCCTCAATATTGTTCACTCTATGCCCACCATGCTGAGGCATAGGGTTGTTTACGACGTTAGGCACTGGAGCGAAGTTGATTGCTTTGACATCGATCAAATCTTGGACCTTGTGCTGGAGAGCCCGACACTTCTCAGTATGATGCCCTGGTGCCCCAGAGTGAAAGTCACAACGGACGTTGGCGTCGTACCCAGGAGGCAATACTGTAGGCGGAGCCATTGTACGCAACTCAACCAACCCCAACCTGAGTAGTTCGGGCAGCAAATCGGCGTACGACATGGGTAGCGAATCAAAACGTCGATCAGGCATCCTTTGTCTGGGCTGATACGGACGTTGCTGTTGTTGTTGTTGCGGTTGTTGAACTCTTTGTTGTTGTTGTTGACGAGGTTGGGGTGCCGGGATGGTCACTGCAGCAGCTTGACGGTATTCACTTCTGTTCTGATCTCTGCGGTATTGAACAGCATTAGTTTCACCCTCTCTTCGACGAGGTGCCCCAGCAAACGGCTTCTTAGAAGAAGAGGAACCAGCATCTTGGATCTTCCCAGTTTTAATCAAGCTCTCAGTCCTCTCTCCACAAATGACAACATCAGAAAAACTACCGAATGGGCAGCTCCCCATCCGGTCCATAAACACACCCTGAAGAGTACCGATAAACATATCTGTCAACTCCCTCTCCCGCATAGGGGGTTGAACTCTAGCAGCCAGTTCGCGCCACCTCTGGGCGTACTCCTTGAAGCTCTCATTGGATTTCTGACAAAGACTCTGCAGCTGAGTCCGGCTCGGTGCCATGTCCATGTTGTGTTTGTATTGCCTCAAAAAGGCCTCACCCAGATCCCTCCAGCATCGGATCGAATCTCTCTTTAATTCCATGTAACAGTCCAAAGAAGCCCCAGATAGACTATCTTGGAAAAAATACATCCACATCTTTTCATCATCGGTATACGCAGAGATTTTTCGATAATAAGCCTGCACATGGGTGCGAGGGCAAGAAGTACCGTTGTATTTATCGAAGGACGGTGCTTTGAACTTGTATGGGATTCTCAAACCTTCCACCAACCCCATATTGGTAACATCAAAACCGAGAGAATTCTGACATTCCATAGCTCTAATCTTCTCAGCAAGGGCATCAACTTTACGATCCCTCTCATCAACCCTTCCCAGAACGTCTTCGTCTTCACTGAGCAGAGTGAACATATCCTCTTGTCTGTCAACAATCGGAACAGGATTACGGGCCGGGGCACGGACTGCTTTGGCATTAGCGGCATCTGGAGCAATAGGTTGACCATTGATTCGAATACCCCCCAACTCATCACCTGCAGCATAGTTGTTGATGGGTACAGCAACAGCAACATTGTTATCATTGACCGGGCCTCCCTCTGGCGGAGCATGGTTGACCGGTGGAATTGCAGTCTCTTGTCTCTGAACCATGGCTCGAAGTTCTTCTTGACCTTGTGCAACCCCTTGCATCATATTCATAAACTGGGCCATGTTAGCCTTCATCTCAGCCAACTCAGCTTGAACTTGATCCATACCTCTCTGTTGATTCAGTCTTGTTGAGTAGCGGTGCGGACGTTGATCAGCTATCCTGCCTGAACAGGAACCAAGAGTGAGAAGTCACGACCAAGTACACCTGTTATGCAAAATGATATGAGTATGGTGCTAATGATGCATATGATGCACATGATATGTTCATTCCTCAGGCATTCAAAGAGCCTGAGTCATCCTCAAAAGATGGCAACCTGCAGCAAGAACAACATAGAAGCACAGAAACAATCATACACAAGAGTGATGAGTACAAGGTGAAACCAACAACCTCATCTATATGAGTAACAAGATCATACAACAAAGTCGACAAAGAAAATCCAAACAATCGGAGTACAACAATGAATCCCATCCAACAAGCCTGGAGGTGATTCTCAACATACATATCAAAGATACAAGCTAAGACAAACGGCCTCCCGGAATGAGAGTCTTCAAGTACTGACACTGGTCTATCAACAGGTCACATTCTGAACATTCTGGCAAAAGAGTGATCTTCTCCATCAGTTGTCGTCTAAGCTCTACCACTTCTCTTCCAAGGTGGTTCTCTGATGCCTGTCTCAAGTCTACTTCCTTCTTCAACTGGATGTCTTTATCTCTGAGTTGCTTCTCCAAGTCTCTGATCTTCTTCTGATAGCTGGCCTCAGCTCTCTGCAGCCTCAAGCACTCCCGGTGTTCTGCATCTAACATGCTCTCCATCTCCTCGTAGGATCTCTTCTTGCTTCTCAGTCTGCTAGCATCTTCTTCTCGCACTCCTCTGAGTAGATGAGCCAAGTTCAACCTATCAGCTTTGGCTTTGTACAGCTCCATCTGGGTATCTTGCTCCTTCTCTCTCAAACGGCGATTCTCCACCAGGGCTTGCTTGTAGTGCTCCGCAGGCACACTCTCAGCAAGGATCAAAGGTGGTTGCTCCTGCAACGGCTCCATCCTATCGTAGGGTAACAACAAAATTTCTACTCTCTCCTTGACCCAATCAGTGTAATCGGGCATAGCAACGGCAAACTTCTTCCCTAAGACAGATCCATCCTTCACACCAATAGACTTCCAAGCTCTCCCTATCTGCTCCAATCTAGCTGGGTCACTCTGCTTCTCAAAAAACACACTTTCAGCTACCTCAGCCTCAAGTGGTCTTCCCTTCATCACAAACCCCAACTGGCGAAGAGAAAGAACCGGGTTGTAATTGATACAACCCCTAGTCCCTATGAGTGACACATTACGGAATCCTCCACAGCTCATAATGACGTTACGCACATCCATCCGGTAAGATTGCCACCTGATATCATAGGAGGTAAGAGACATAACCCTCTGAGTCCACTTATGCGTGCTCTGAGCATCCACAAAAGGTCCACTGACTGGCAGGAGAGACAAGAACCATCTGAGCAAAAGCGGGAGACAACACCTGATAGCCCCACCCTTACCATGCCTACTGTGAATAGCATAATAAGTGCCAGCCAACAGAGTAGGAACTGGATTTCCTCCAATGAAAATACTGACTGCAGCATAGTCAACAAAATTGGGCATACTCGGAAACAGGACGATCCCATAGATCATGACGGCCAACTGAGCATGAAAGGCTTCCCAACTTCCCTTCTCTGCTTCTTCTCTAGCTACCCTCAACAGAAACTTCAAAGGCAATCCTACAACATCCCCACTGGACTTCCAACTATCACTGACTTCCTTGATACCCAAATGGAGAGCTATGGCAACAGCTCTGAAATCAACCTCCTTGGGCACATCCAAGAAAGGAACCTGGTACCGGACCGGGACACTCAGCAGAATGGAGTACTCCTCAAGAGTAGGCGCCAACTGATAATCTTGAAAGGTGAAACAATGAAGCTCTGGGTCGTAGAACTGTAGAAGAGTCTGCAACGGCACCGGATCGACTACCATCTTCAACAGGGTCAGAATATCTCCATACTGGTCAACAAACTCCTTCTGGTTACCACTGGTCATAAGGTTGCTCAACTCAATCAGAGACGTCAAAGGTTCACGGTGAAAGCTGTAGGAACAAGTCTTCCGCTTCAACTCTGGGACTGTTGCCATCTCTATCAGTGAACAAGCTCTGGAATGTACCTGAGAAATGATATGCATGCAGGGATTAGTTTTTTTTCTTTCCTTTTCTTTTTCTTTTCTTTCTTTTTTTTTGTATCTTTTTTTTATTGCGTTTCTTTTGAAAAATAAATATGCTATGATGCAAATGATGCAGACTCGACTGGTTGGCTGTGTCTCTCACAACACAGGATCAAAGCTTCGGCTTGAACTCGGAACCACAAATTCATCTGAAACCCAAAGTCATCTGAGACCCCAAACTTCTGAACCAATAGTCACCAACAGGATCATAAGTCACCAACAAGTCACCAACAAGTCACCAACAAGTACCTGTAATAATGATCATTCCCTCCCCACTCACGGGTGTCATCTAGGCCAGGGTAAGGTCGAGAGAAACGCAGCATAAATAACCTTTCGCAGAACATCATCATATACACACCCGAAGTATGTAACGATAATATCCCACCAGGGTCTGAACTGCTCGTGATATCAATGTTCCGCTAAGTGGCGCAATACCACCCGCTTCTCATGAATCACTCTATTCCTAAGTATCCTAGATTTCACTCATGGCCTGGGTATTGGGCCTTTTACCTCATGTAACTCCCACCCCAACAGAGAGAAACAGACAACCAGCCAGGTGAACAGATGAATATGAATGCAAACATTAATGCAAACAATAAATGCAAACAGTAAATGCAAATATATACAAATGAATGCAATAAATACAACAGCAAACAGCAACCAAAACCCTAACCTAGAGAGCGCTAGGAGAGACTCGCTTAGGGAAGACGGACCAGCACAGGTCAACTTCTCGATGTCCCCAGTGGAGTCGCCAGCTGTCGCATCACGCGAAAAACCGGCGGGAAAACAAGAACAACAGAGCCGCCACCGTGCGTTATTTATCCCAAAAGAGGGAAAGGAAACGCTCAGAGTAAACCTGGAAAGAACATGGTCTCGCGACCAAAGAGGATGGGTTCGGGAGTCGGTTATGCGAAGGGAAGGTATTAGCACCCCTACGCATCCGTCGTACTCGACGGGATCCACGCACAATAGGAAGGAAAAATGGTTGCTAAAACACTGCTCAAACTCACACACACTGGCTGAAAAGAGACAAAAGAAACTGACTGAAACTGACTCGGCAGGATGTCGCATCCTGGGCCTACTTAGTCTATCAGGCATAGACATCAGAGTCGAAGTAGTTCGGACTGGGGAAACGACACATGCTCGCTAGGATATCGCATCCTATGCATACGTATCTTCTCGGACGAGAGAAGAATCAGAGCATTCGTAGCTCGGCTGACACGCACACCAAACAAACACAGGCAAAGGCAAACATGGAGCCTGAATGCCAATCACTGGACTTACATCAGCATCCGAACCAAAACGCACACAAAGAGGCAAACGTGGAGCCTGAATGCCAATCACTGGACTTACATCAGCATCCGAACCAAACACACGCACACTGGAACCTAACTGCCACTCGATGGACTTACATCCGCTTCCAAGCACACGACAACACAACAAGTTAATAGGGAGTCGGGGACTCGAGCCTATAACTGTCAAGCACACACTCAAACAAACAGACAACAAATTGCTAAGGAGTCAGGCACTCGAGCCTAGCAACTGTCAAACAACACACACAAAAGAAAAAAGGCGCCCGGAGAGATCAGCTCATCTCCTGCCTACATACTTCATCTGGTATGAAGATCAGGGCGATGTAGTTCCCCTACAGAGGGATAAAGGACTAGCCTAACCAGATAACAGAAGGAGACACAACACTAGGGAGACTACGACTCGAGCCTAGATGTTGTCATGCAAATTCATCCCTAAGTTAAGGTTTCTAGCTAACCGGCACAGGGAGCCAGCCTATCCTAATCATGACTTGCACAGGAAGCAAGCCACACACACACTTAACTTGCACAGGAAGCAAGCCAAGCAAAACCTAACTTGCACAGGAAGCAAGTCTAAACTAATCCTAACTTGCACAGGAAGCAAGTCAAACAAACATACAAGCACAGATAGCACACACTATACACAAGCAAGTGGCTCAAACAAGGGTTAGGTTTTAGTCGAGGGGTCATATCAACCTCAACAAACAAACCTCTGGAACTGGGTGAATGTTGCTCTTAACCATGACATTGAGAGCCAAGGTGAAGCAGATGAAAGGTGAGTGAAGATGAGATTTCACGGCTCTTATCCCTGGTCTGGGAGAGCTTAAGACAAGAATGTGTGGGTTCAGAAAGTGGGAACCCTTCTACACATTTGAAACTGACTCAACTGTACGATTGTACAAGATCTTGGGTTTGTATCTGCAATGCATCAACACAGTGGTGTGAGCAAAGCAGATGACACACAGAATAGCAGGGGATAGGTTGCTTATCCCTTGGGTTCTGCCAATTGCCTCTTCACTTAGGAGGACTTTGACTCTATACAAGGACAAAATTAAACATCCACAAACATTGCCTCTTAAGGAGGACTTCAGACAGTTGCCTGGCCAAGTAACAGGCCAGGTCTTCCAGACTACATGAAGTTAGGAAGTTATACCTCAATGCAAATTGCTTATACAAGCAAAGCAAAGCAAAAGTTCACAGGGAACTAAGCAACTAAAAGCACCTGAAACAGTCAAGCAGATGTTAGTATGCAACTTCAAAACAAAGCAAAAAGAAACAGACATCAACAGTTAATTAGAGGCAAATGGATGTGCAAGGCACAAGGCTTAAGGCATGTGAGCCAAGCCACCTACAAAACAAACAAGTTAATCAATGATATTCAAGCAAGCTCAATCAAAAAGAATTGGTCTCATTGGTCATTTGTTGGTCAACCTGAAAACATGAGCTCAAAGGTGAGTAACAGGACCACTAGGGCAAGCCTAGGGTCAAAAGAGAATGAAAAAGTCAAAACAGCAAAGGGCAAGTATCCAAAATCATGTTCAAACAATTAACAAACACAACCAATTGGGTTCACATTCATATCAATCACCATCATCATTTCATGAACAATTTAGGTCAAAGTGTTGCAAACAGAAGCTCATAGGAGTCAACAGCAAGACTTGCATCAAAAGCAATCTTAAACATTTCCAAAAATCACCAAATAAATCATGATCAATCACAACCCACAGCATGGTAAGCATGTAAAATTTCATCTCATTTGGACAAGTGGAAGGCAGTCAATGAAAATCAGAAAGTCAAAGCAATTTTGAACATGCTCAAAGAAGTCAACCAAACATGCATCAACTTGAAAAATTCATAAATCAGAGATGGTGTATGATAAATGAATGGGACTAAAACCATGGCAAAGATGAGGGTGTCTAGTTATCTCATGTAAAATTTCTTGTCCATCTAATAAAGTATGAGAATTTCACAAATGAAATGGGAACATGTGTCACAAAAGGTCAACATATGACTAAACAGGGGAGAAAATCTCAAACAATTAGGAAATGCCACAAATAAATCCAGGAAAATTCACATGTAAACTAGACATACAAAAGTAGGTTCATGCAAAAAATCAGATCAATTGGAGGTCAAGAAGCATGGTATCAAAAATCATCAAGTTGGACATCAATGGTGTGACACAAGTTGTCACACCCTAATTCAAAAAATCATATCTCACAAACCAGCAATGATAAATTCACAAACTCTACACCAAAATCACCATGAGTGTGTCTAGTTTAAGCACAAAAAATTTGGGAGCCATTGGATAAATTATCACCATTTCACAAATGTTTTGGCAAAGTGTACAAAATGTGCATACATGTCACAAACCCTAATACCAATTAAAATCCACTCATCCAAAAAATCAGCAAAAATCATGATAAAAAAGTAGAGATCCAGATGAACACAATGCAAAAATTCCCATGAAATTTGGATTTAAAATGATGATGTTATGAATTTTGTAAGTTGGATGGATCAAAGTGAAATAATTGAAAAAGAAACCAAAATAATTCAATGTGTCATGGGCCCCGAGTGGCAAACTTGTAAATAAGCCATCCACTTAATCAAACGGCCGCGTTTAGGGCAAGGAAATGAAATGTTTCTATTGGTCCGTGCCCATGCAACAGTAGCGCCTTCATGCACAAAAAAACCCTAACCCAGAATCCGCAGGAAAAGTCATGGGAAACGCTATGAAGGTTGCAGGAGAATCCGCAGGAAATTCTCCAGCAACCAAGAACAGTATGATGTTCTTCATCACCTTCAACGTGATTTTTCCAGAAAATCCAAAAGGTCTCAGAAACACCATTTAAGCACATTTTCATGAAGATCCAACAACCCCTAACACGAATCAATATGCAATTTGTCTAAAAAACAACAACAACATCAAGAATCGACCAAATCTTGTCATAAACATAAAACTTCAAAACCTTCATTCTCTCTCATTTTGGCACGATTTCACTTGACCCAAAGCTCACGACACTCACAAGGAAAAGATCTACAAGATGCATCATGTAATTTCATCAAAGATTGAGTTCGAATCCTTACCAAGTCTTGAAGGGCAGTGTGATTCTGATGTTCTTTGGTCGTGGAAGCTCAAAACAGCTGGCCCTTAACACTCCAGTTGATGAGTGGGAGAAGAACTTTGGCTTGAAATGGCTTGGTTTGGATGTAAACAACTTCTGCCATTAATGAAACTCTTCCAAAACAGTCCATGAACATGGCTTTACAACTGCATTTCCTTGCTTGCAATGGCTTCCAACATGATCGTGAATGATGGCACAAACAAGTGTGGCTCGAGCCCTTTGAGGTTTTCTCAAGAAAAAAGCCAAAATGCAAAAAATGGATTTTTGAGAATATGAGTTTTTTCTGTTGGTTTGTGTGGCTGCTAGGGTTCTCAATTGACAGAAAATGATGTTTAAATACTCTGTTTAAGAGTACAAATCATGGTTCATGAAAATGTGGGATGTAGTTGTTGAAAAATGTACTTTTAGCCAAATTTCAAGCAAGTAGGTGATGGCTATGTGTACTGCACGAAAATGAGCTTGCAACAAGTCTCAAATGACATTTCAGAACATGTTTGATTGGTAGAATTGATTAGAAATGGTTAATTTTGAAACTCACTTTTGTACCACACTTGAAATTAATTCATGCAAGTCCAAAAATGCCATTTTGATTGGTGAAGTTTTGGTACATGAAAATTACATTTTTGGAAAGAGGGGATCAAATGTGACTTGTAGGAAAAAAACCCCACCAAAATTGGCCAAATGGTTTGAGAGATATGGCCTTTTGAAGTTCAAGAATTTCTGAAAATGATTTGATCATAACTTGCCAACCATACATGGGAATTGAGTGTTCTTGGACTTTTTGGAAATGGGAGAACAAAATCTTCAACTTTCATGTTGGGCAAAAATTCATTTGAAACTTGTATCATGATGAAAGTTTGAGGATCAAGACTTTCCATTTTGGGCAGGTTTCAATTACAGGTCCAGTTTCCATTTTTGGAAATTTCTGATCTGGCTTCAAATTCTTCCATGATGGTGTTTGACATGATATATGAGGCCTATATGGACATGAATAAGCTCTCTCAAACCAAATCCAACCATCAAATCACTGATTAAATGGACAGTTGACCAACAATTGACTTTTAGGGTTTCTGACTGACTGTGCATTGACTGATGACTTCTGAACATCCAATCTTTGACCTAAACACTTCAAATGGATCCCCAAGTCATGTGAACATGTTGGACCAACCCTAGGGCCCTGGCTCAATGAAAAATGCACTTGCTTGCTTGACTGACTGATCTCCTGACCAGTTTGACCTAATTTCTTGATTGGCTTGCACTTGAGGCAAATGGGACAATGCAATGTTATGCAGTGGATCATGTTATGTTATGACCTAATATGAGAATGTATGTACAAGAAGTAGGTGCAAATTTGAGGTGTTACAAGTGAACATAAAGCAAATGGCCAAATGAGGAAATGCAAGGGCTGGTCAATTTTGTGGTCTGACTGGTTTGGCTTGGTCTGACAAGAAAACAGCTCAACAGGGTGACTTTGAGACCTTATAACTTGATGAGTATGTAACCAAATGGCAAGGCAATGCAAACAGTAGAAAGAGGGAAAGGAGCTTAACATTTTTCATGTTGAACACAAGTTGAAATGATGAGTGGAAAGAGGTTAAAAATGGCCATAAAGTTCAGGTTCCATAGCTGCAAAATGGTTGGGCCAGTTTGGCCTAAATGCTGCCTAAAAATTCAGCTCATGATGCCAACTTTAGTTTAGTGTATCTTCCAAACCAATGATCCAAATGGGGTGATTCCAAAAGGGTGTGAAAGATGACATTACAAGGTACAATTGTCATGAAGAAAGTATTTTCAAAAGATGCCTTGAAGTGCAAGAAATATGGCCTATAAGTGTTGACAAATTTTGCAGATTTTTCTAAGTGATCTAAAATAATGTCCCACTTTGACCAAGCATAACTTTCTTAATTTTAATCCTAATGAAACAAACTTTATATCTATAGAAAGCTTGGAACAAGAGGAACAACTTTCATGTTGGAGAAACTTTCAAATGGAGCTTGCATCTTGATGGAAAATGGGCTTAAAGTGGGTGCAAAATCATAAAAACTTTCCCTAAATGGAAAGTCAACTATTTCCAAATTTAGTAACTTTTCCAACTCCTGATTAAATGATGAACCCATGATCCAACCTTGATAAAATTTCACATGTAGGCTCCCTTAGGCATGAATTTTTAGATTCCACTTTCAAAATGTCAGGAGTTGACTTTTCTGGCCCCACAGTTGACTTTTCCCAAACTGTCTGATTCCTGATTCCATTGATCGATTGAAGCACCTCTGGCTCAAATAAAGAGCTGATTTTTTGTATGTAGACCCTTGTGGACATATGGAGGGCCATGGAAATGAGTTTCACCCAAGGAATCAGAAATAAACCGATTTTATACCAAACCCTAGTTTTAGGGCAAAATGATCGAGAACTGATTGCACTGATTGCCAGTGGATCTTTCTGAGGTAAATGTGAGTCTTATTAGGCCAAAATGCCTCTCTAATCATGACATTAATGAGCCCCTTTTAATTCCCACCAAACATTGCCTGTTGCAGATAGCCATGAAACCCTGATTTCTGATTAAATCCAGATGCACACTCTGAGAGCTTTGAATCTTCCACTGATGAACTGGGGACCATAATAAGACATATGGGACCCCTTGAGACTTGTATATTTGGAGAATGAAGTCCAATTCTCAATCTTGCCTTGTGTGGGCTCCTTCTGTTAAGGAGTTATCAATCAAACCCTGATTTCCCAAGCCACTAATGCAGTATGCATTGAGTATGACCTAGTATGATGTTGATGCAATGTGAAACACAATCCCATGCTTCTAAGAAAAATGAAGGGTAAATTTTGGGGTATTACACTTAGCAATATACTTCTTAAACTCTAAGTTACAGTTAAGACAATATGAAAAACTACACTTGATATACAATCAGAGGTGTAGCAAAATGAAACACAAAAGGACTCTTAGAGATTTAAGAATTTCTAGAATATACAAGTGTTACAAAATTTTAATTTAAATATGTGTTTTTTATTTCATAGAGTAACAACTCTTTGAATGTCAATAACTCGTTATTTTTCTTCAAGTTTTCATCTTCTTATATAGAGGTAAAGAAAAGAGTCGTTGAAGAGTTTTCACAAGAGAGAGTCTTTGAGAAGCTTGATTCAGAGATGTTGAGATGTTTCTTGATATGGTTAATATCGTTAAAGCTCATTTGAAATCCCTTTTCTAGAAAAGGAATTATATGTTGCATCTCAATTGTCTTATCCAGATTTTTTAAGTCTTCACGTGATTAGATGAAGAAAAAATATCCTCGGAGTGTGATAGTGACCTATCAGAATCTCCTTGATCCTTATGTATACTAGATCTTTAGAGTTTGAATCTCCATAGGCTAATGCTTCAGAGTCTAGATCTTTAGAGTCTGGATCTTCAGATGCTGACGTAATTAAGAGGCTGGCGTCATTCAGAGTCTGGTCTTCAGCTTCTGATCATCCAGAGTTTTGATCTCTATCTTTTTTTAAATATCCATTCTCAGTACGAGAACTAGGTTTTCTTCAGAAATTTTAGTCTATGGTCCTGCACACTTGAACATTTGTTAGTATGCCCTATTGTTCTTTAAATATTTTGTTATCATCAAAAGCTTAAAGATATGGTACAAACCAATTTTGTTTAAACAATATCCCCCTTTTTGATGATGACAAACATAAGTATTTAAGAACAATGGTTGCTAATTTAATTAACTAGTTGACTTTAGGGTTTGAGGTTTGTAAGCTCCCCCTGAGTCTAATAGTCCAAAAGGCGATGTTTGAAAGCTCCCCCTAATTTCTATCAAGGTTAATTAAATTTTATCATTAAAGCACAATTGAATAATCTTTAGAATTTAAGAAAAGAATAGTTCTTAACTATCAGATCAAGCGTTTAAATACTTATATATCTACTCCCCCTTTTGTCATCAACAAAAAGAACAAAGAATAAGGAAGCATAAAAAGATATTGAAGAAAAATAATTTTAAATCAAACAAAAGAGTTGTCATACTACATAGAAAAAATTTCAAGGAAGCTAGGTATAAAGGACAACAAAGGGTATTAAGCCTAAAGTATAAAGTATTTTCTTCAAAATCTTTAGAATGGCTTTGATGTCATACCCCATAGGATCTTGCTTGGCAACCACATATTGCAGCAGAGTATCCATCTTGTCTGACTTATCAGCAATTGCAGCCAGTTTCTCCTCTACTTGTTATACATATGATTGGTAGAAGCAATATTCTTAGAGGTGAAAGAATTCAGGTTTTGCAGAACTGAGTCCATAAAGGTTACGAGAGAATCCCACTTACCAACATTAGCATATGGGTTAGATGCAATGAGTCTCTCAGCAACCAATTCATGTATCCTATAATATAAAACAATTCTAAAATCTTTCATGTGGGTTTGGATATTTGGTGCAGGGTTTATATGTTGGTGTAAGCCCTAGAGGCCAATACATTTTGGTACTTCTATCGAATAATAAAAGGCATTCTTTTTATTATGGTTGATTAATAAAGTCCCTGGAATAAATAGTCCGTTTAATGTATTAAGTGTGACTTAATCATGAGAACACATTAAACATAAGGACACTATTCCTAAAGTATCCGTAGTCGAGCTTTAGTGTGAAGTGGGATAACATTAAAGCATTAAGACTATTATGTTTGTAGACTGATGATCACATCTCATGGATCATGGATAAAGAGTTATCAAGTCTTAAACATAGGTATGAATATTAGGAGTAATATTTATACTGGATTGACCCGCTATGAGAATACTATATAGAAAGTTATGCAAGGTGTCATAAGTTATTCTCATGGTGATAATAGTGTATTCCACTCTTCGACCTGAAACCACTATGGATCCTAGATGTAGAGTCGAGTGCTTTATTGCGGATCCAACGTTGTCCGTAACTGGATAACCATAAAGACAGTTGATGGGTACTCCACAAAGCATGCTGAGGGACATGAGTGACCTAGATGGAATTTGCCCATCCTGCATAACAGGATAAATGTCTATGGGCCCAATATTGAACTGGACAAGGATGACACGGTCTATGCCTTGTGTTCAATATAGACATAAGGGCAAAAGGGTAATTATACACATAATTATTATCACAGAAGGAATTGTCAGATCACATGACATTTTCGTGTCTTGGGTAGCAGTGATGTGTTGCTAGATACCGCTCACTGTTTATTATGTTAAATGCGTGATTTAATATAATTGCCAACGTCACGAAAACCTACAGGGTCACACACAAAGGACGGATTGATGAGAGATAGAGTAACTAAGGAATACCGTAAGGTACGGTGCCCTTAAGTGAATTATAGAACATCGTAAGGTACGGTGTACTTGAGTAGAATACGAAATATGGTAAGGTACCATGGGCTTAAGTGATTTTGGGCATATTATAAGATATGGGCCAAAATACACTTAAGTGGGCTTTTAGCTTGAAGCCCACACAAGTGGTTCTATAAATAGAACCCTTGTGCAGAAGCAAAAATTTGCGGTTGCATTATTTTCGTTTTCTATCACTCTTTCTCTCTCACTCAAAGCCTTCATTCGTACCAGCTAGCACTGAGACTGAAGGAACCCGTTCGTGTGGACTGAGTAGAGACGTTGTCATCGTTCAACGTTCGTGATCGCTTCGTGGATTTGCATCAAAGGTTTTGATCGTCACAAGAGATCTGCACCAAAGGTTTCAACCGTCACAAGAGGTAAATATTCTATCACTGATCATGACCATTCGTAAGGATCTCTAAAGGAGAAAATTTTATTTCCGCTGCGTTTTGGACCGCAATTCTCCTTCATTATATTGAAGGCTTATGGAAGAGGTGAAAGGATATGTGAGGTTATTTCTTTCGAGAAATAGACATGTATTATACAAGAACTTGACACATTCTCTATTTCAGATTGTTGAGGTTGAAGATCAAATTGTGTTTTTGGTACAATTTGGTCTAGTGTGGCTTCTAGTTGGTGATGATTTCATGTTGAGGGGATTTTAGGTCATAGATTTCTTCTTCAAGATGGAGTTTAGTTGGAGCTTCAACTTCTGGTTGTTGTTGAACAAGGTTTGGTTGAGGTTCTGAAGATGTGGTTTCAAAGGATATGGTTTGAATTGGTATAACATCTATAGGGTTGAAGTATGATTCATCAGAATCAGATCTTGAACTAGAAATAGATGATGGGGAAGGAATGGTTTTATCAGGACCGTCTAGAATGTTTATGGGTTGATCAAGTTCTGCGATGGTGTTTAGAGGGTTAGGTTATTCAAATTCAGAGAGAAACACTAGTTGGTTATCTTCAGATGCATGTTCTAATATAACTTACCATCTATGTGCCTTGACAGTACATATGTAATAGATGATATCTAGAAAATGCTTAGAATATTAGCAATTGTGTAGGAATATGAATCATCAGAGGGCTTAAGGGAAGACATGACATGTCCTAAAGGTATAACCATGTCATTTTCTGGTGAGGGAGTGTGTTCGGAGGATTGGGTTGGTGAATTATGATGAGTTTGTGTTTTGGTTTCAGGTTGAGGAATGGAAGAATTTAAAACATTATATAAGATATGATCAGAAGTCATACATATGGTTGCAGTTTCTGCAGCATCTGAAGCTTCTACGTCAACTGTAGCTTCAGTAGGGATGTCTTCTTCCGTAGCCACTTAAAGAGCCTGAGATTATGAAGACCATCAACTCCCTCTACATCCTCCAAAATAGCTTCTGCATTAGCCTCTACTTGCAGAGCTTGCTTCATCAGAACTTCAGCTTCAAAAGGATTTTCTAAAGCTTTCTCCCTCAAAGCATATGTTATCAGTTTAACTCTTTATACAATAGATTCCTTTATTACATCCTGAGCTAATTTCTTTATTTCCTTCATCTTCCTGACCAAATAAGAATCATATTCTTCTTCCTCTTCTTCTTCTTCTACAGAAAGAATCATCTTCCTTACTCTCTTTGCAAGTGTTGGTTTGATAGAAGAAGTTATCTTTTGAAGATTCTTCCCAATGGAAACACTTCTGATCTTAGTAGGCATTAAGATAGTCAAAGAGACCACTTCTTTTACCTCTTTCTGTATAGATGCAAAAGTCTTTTTCTTTGGTGGCTTAAAACCTCCTTATAAGTTTCAGCAGCAACTTACTTTCTCTTTCTAAAAGGCTAGTAAGCATTTTCCGTAGCCTCTAGAATATCATCAAAAGTCAGAGTGATTACAGTATGGAAAATCATCAATATAAGAAGTCTTTCCACTTATGATTTAAAGACTTGCTTCAAGCTTCACCATATCCTTCTTCTTAATGATATTCATATTACCAAGAGCAGTAGTAGAGAGAATGTCACCACATATCTCTTCCAGATCCTCAGTGGAAGAAACTTTCTTTATAACATCAATCAGTTTGCTCTAATAAAACAATTCAGGTAGGAGTCTGGCATACATAATATTCTTCTTATTATTGTTTTAGCGTTCCTTGATAGCATCACACAAATGATTGAAGATGTAGGCAACCAAGTTCAGCCTCTCATGATTCACCAGGAATCATATGAAATGCTTATGATCCTAAGAGATTTGATCCGAACTTCCTTCTCTATGGATCAAGCAACCAATGAGAATTCTGAACAGAACTTTCTTCATGATCTTCACTTTTACAAAGTCATCAAACTTCTCAGATAATCAAGACTTGATCAGTTTGGAATATTTACTTCCATCTTTAGTGTCCAGGATTCATCTTCTTTCATTATATACATAAATCAACTTGGAAATATCCCTCTGAGTGATGGTAACATCAACACTCATCACAACTGATGTGATTTCAACTTCTTTAAAATATTTCAGACCAATCTTAGCTATTGACTTCTCTATATTCACTTCTTCTTCAACAATCTTCCCTCTTTCTTAAAAAGACGCAGTAACTTCATCATAGATCTCATCCCTAACTTGTAAATCTTTAACAAAGTAGGGATAGGTTGAACTATTCAGTATGTCGAAGAAGTGCATCCAACCCTGAACATCAAAATGTTCTTTTAGAGGATACCCATTTACCTCAAAAGATTTTAAATCAATGATCTATTTCACAATCAACTTGAGATTATTTTCTCTTATATTCATTGTTCTGGGCTTAAAATGAAATCCCTTTCCAATTTTGACAATCAGAAGAGCTTATTGAGAAGAAGATGTAGATGCCAATGCAATGGAGTTTTTAGGGTTCTAAAGGGGTTTTGTGAAATTGGTTGTTTTTTAGAGAAGGCTTTAAAACGAAAGTATGAGTTGTGGAATGTGAGGAGTGTGTGAAAGCTGAAACGTTTAAGTGTTTTAAGTGAAAATAGGTTTTTGTTTTGATTAAAAAAAATAATGACAAATGGGCACGGGACACAGTATTTAAAATACTTTCATCATTAACCAATAATTATTATCCATTAGCTAGAATCCACCATATAATACCGTTATAATACATGATATTTAAGTGGAACACGTGTCACAAGGAAGATAAAAAGGTTTTCCACTTAAATGTTATTAGAGGAAAATAATTAGATTCTGAGCATCAGATGCTGAGATGCTTCAGAGGCTACTATTCATCAAAGGGTGAGTCAGACTATGATCATAGTGACTTCTGTTCATCATCATACTCTGATCCATCATTCAGAAGCAACCATTATTCTTTTACAAAATGCATGTTCATATTCTTTTTAATAAATTAAATCTTTCAAATGCTAAATGTTTAGTAAATATATCAACCCATTGATGATCAGTATCAATGAATTGTATATCTATTATATCTCTTTGAACATAACCTCTAATAAAATGATGTTTAATTTCAATATTCTTGGTTCTTGAATGTTGAATATGATTTTTTGTCAAACATATAGTAGCAGTATTATCACAGAAAATTGGAATAGTACTTCCACTTTTTTGATAATCTTCTAACTGGTATTTCATCCAGAGCAGTTGTATGCAACACATAGATGTTGAGATGTTTTCTACTTCTGTTGTGGACAAAGAAATAGTTGTTTCTGTTTTACTAGCTAAGGATATTAGGTTTTCACCTATGAATTGACAGTTTTCACTAGTGGATTTTCTCTCAATTCTATCCCCAACATATTCAGCATCACCGAATTCAACTAGCTTGTAATATATGGATTTTTTAATAAAGTAGTCCTAGATTAGTAGTTCCCTTCATATACCTAAAAATTCTCTTAACAACAATTAAGTGAGTGTCTCTAGGATCTGACTAGAATCTTGCACGTATACATACACTGAGTAAAATATCAGGCCTAAAAGCTATTAGGTAAATTAAAGAACCAATCATACCTCTGTAAATCTTTTGACACACTTTGGTGTTACTTTCCTCTTTGTTTAGATTGCAGGTTGGGTGCATTGGAGTAGTCATAATCTTGCAATCATCTAGCTTGGATTTCTTTGGAAGTTCCTTTGTGTACTTTGACTGATGAACATAGACTTCATCCTTGCATTTGTTGGTTTGGGTTTTAAGGAAAAACTTATGCTATCCCATCATACTCTTTTCAAACTCATCCTGAATTGACTTAAAAAACTCTTTGCAAATAGTAGCATTAGTAGCACTAAAAATAATATCATCAACATACACTTGGACAATTACGATATCATTTTTAAAAGTCTTTCTAAATAGTATAGTTTCAACTTTCCTTTTTTGAACACCATTTTCTAATAGAAAATTACTCAGTCTCTCATATTAAGTGTTGGGAGCTTGCTTGAGGCCATAAAGCGATTTCTTAAGTTTAAACACATGGTTTGGATGGACTGAATACTCAAACCCAGGTGGTTGTTTGACATACACTTCTTCATAAATGACATAATTTAGAAAAGCATTATAAAATAATATTATGATGAATAGGATAAGAAATAAGTAATCTGATTGCTTATACTCTTGCAACGGGTGCAAAGGTTTAAGAGAAATTTATACCTTTTTGCCGACTGTAGCCTTGAGCTACAAGTCTAGATTTATTTATTACCATTTCTCCTTGCTCATTAAGCTTGTTTCTGAATACACATTTTGTTCCAATGATGTTATTTTGTTGAGGTTTAGATACTAGATCCTAAACATCATTTCTTTGAAATTGGTTCATCTCTTCTTGCATTACCATAATCCAGCCATCATCAGATAAGGCTTCGACAACTGAAGTAGGTTCAATCATGGATATAAGTCCTAGAATTGAGTGTTCTTCTCTCAATGTAGATATTCTCTTTAGAGGACTATCTTTGTTTCCAATGATTTTCTCTTCTGGATGTGAAAACTTGTACTTGAAAGTATTTCTAGATTGAGTTGCTCCTTGTGAGCCATCATGAGCTTCTTCGGAACTTGCTTCCCCTGGATGAGCTTAAAAAGTTGGATTACCTTATGTATCACCATCTTCTGGACATACAACTTCTGGAATGTTGGTAGCTTCTAAACCACAAGCTTTTGAGGTGTCTTCAGATATATGAAAATCTAAAAATCTTTCAACTAGCTTTGATATTTTATTTTCAATCTCTTTGTCATCAAATTTGATATGTATTGACTATTTAACAATTTTGGTTTCAGAGTATCCTAAGAAGATACCCTTCTGAGCTTTGGCATCAAATTTCTTTATGTAGACATTATTGTTTAAGATGTAACATGTACATTCAAACTGATGAAAATAAGAAATGCTTGATTTTGTTCCTTTAAAAAACTCATATGAAGTTTTGTTTAGAATAGGTCTAATACATATTATATTTTGAACATAACATGTTGTGTTTACAGCATCTGCCGATAAGTACTTAGATAAATTATGGAGAAGAGATCTACAATTCCATTTTGCTATACAACTCCATTTTGGATGTGAAAACTTATACTTGAAAGTCTTTCTCTCTACAACTCCATTTTGGTATAGAGTTCTAGGATAAGAGAACTCATGGAGAATTTCATATTTTTCACAAAAAAATAATCAAATGGCTCATTTTCAAATTCTCCTCCATGATCACGTATGAGTTTTAAAATCTTTTATTCTTTTTCAATTTGTACTTGTATGCAAAAGATGTTGAACACATCATATGATTCATATTTAGTTATGAGGAATTTTACACAATTCCATATACTATAGTCTTTAACTATTACCAATCCATATTTTTCACATTGATTGATGTAGTGCCAATTGGACCAAGTTAATCAATGTGAAACAGTTCTAAGGGTCTAGAGGTAGAGACAATATTCTTTGATTTAAAATATGTTTTGTTAATTTTTACTACTCGGCATGCTCGACAAAGAGCATCTGAGTGAAAATTAAGTTCCGACAACTCTTTAACAAGTTTTAACTTGTTAAGTTTAGAGATTAATCTCTAGTTAGCATGACCTAAACTTATGTGCCAGAGCCATTTTTCATCACTCAGTGATAGAAGGAAAAATACCTTATGATTAGCCAATTCAGAGAAATTAATTTTATAAACATTTCATTTTCTCCTACCTTTATACGGTTGTTCTTATTAAATATAACTTCATAACCACTATAAAAAAATTGACTTATTCTAAGTAGAGTATGTTTTAATCCATTTACTAAACAAACATTATTAAAAGAGATAGAGGAGTTACCAATAGTACCTGTATTAATGATTTTTCCTTTATGGTTTTATCCAAATCCCATGATTCCTCCCTCTTTCAGAGTTAGGGTTTGGCACATATGCTTTTCTCCCGTCATATGTCGTGAGCAACCATCGTCCAAGTATCAAGAATGTTGTTATTCTTCTCCCTTTGGGGTTAGTTCTGACAGTCTTCTTCTTATTTTGTATCTTAGCTTTCAAATAGTAAGGTTTAAGATCGTCCAATACTTTTGGTTAAAAAGTTTGATGTCTTGAATAAATCTTAGCTTTTGGTTCTAGACATTTCAGAACCTTAGACTCTGATGTCTTGGGTTCTTGTTTCTTCAAAACCTTTGACTTTATAGTTTTTGGTCATAGTTTTTTCAGAACCTTCAATTCAAGAATTTAGGTTTTGACTGGTTCAAAACCTTTGCTTTGTCACCAGCAGGTACAAAATAGAAATCTAGCTCTTTCTGATGAAAGCTTGAAGAAGAAGGTTCTATTGTTTTAATTAAGGTTCCAGACCTTGAATTAAAAGGTTTTTGAGCATAACCAAGACCCTCTCCTTTGCTCCTACTTACACGATAAATCATGGATTCAAGCTTTGTTCTGCTAAAGCCAGTTATGATAAACTCCTAAAGAGCCCATTCTTCATAAGCAAAAACAAAATATTGTAACAAATGATTTCATTCAAGTATGTACATATAACAAGTGTATTATTAATCGAGGTTGAGGGACATACATGTTCACTAAAAAAATTATTAAAATTTCAAAAAAGAATTGCACTTGACTAAACAAAAGCTGCAAGTGTGTGAACCTAGAAACCATAACAATGTAGTTGGAGCCATATGGTAAGTTTAATTCAGCATTTCATAAGTGTTATCAGTTGTAGAAATTCCAATCTTCAAGTAAGTTTGAAAATGCATACATTCTGAATGAATTGGATGTAATGAAGAGCGCGTACTTAAATTGACTTCCACAACCAAGAAAAGTAAGGTGTTCAACAAAAACTTTGATCTAGTTTTGATGAACCTTATATTCTACAAGCTTTTTAAGAGGGGCATTGTTGTACCATAACTGCAATAGGCATCAGTTATTGAATTTCAGTAATCCAATTTTGGGCCATCTAATCGGGCTTCTATAGACGTCCGAAAGAGAAACAAGACAAGTGGAACCTTCATCAAGACAATGCCTCTCTCGATGTTGATAGTGACAAGGGATGTATTCTAATCCTGAAGTTATATTACAAAGTTTCCAATCAGATTTGTTGCTATATCAATATAGATCAAAGACTTTTGTGGTTCCTTATCTTACTTCGACTTTGCTTCTACGTTACTATCTCCAATACTTTGGTTGGTAATTGCAATGGGTGACATCGCAATCCATAAACCAACCAAACACAATGCAACAAAAATAGCTACTGGAACTGTTGAATAGTAGTTTGATGAATACCTAGGGGAATTCTTCCCTAGTGCCATGATTCTTAGTTACTTCTATTTCAAGAAAAACAAACCTAAAAAGTGGAGCAAAGCATTAGCAAATCTATTAAAAAAAACAATTCATGTTTTCCCTATAGAACAAAATATAGTGGAAAAGTCAATAATTTAAACAACACAAAGAGCAGAAAGAGAGGGAGAGAGTGTGTGCATTACCTGTGAGATTTTCTTGGAGCCATTTTGAGTTCTTGGGCCTCATGTGAGTTCCCATCACCTTGAATACTCTCTACTAGAATCAATATGAGACAGAGAAGTTATTATCATCAATCTAAAATGTAACACCCTAAATTTAGACTCTTAATATTAAAGATATTTTTTACTAATTAGGAGGTTACTTAAAACAAAACATGCACTTCATCACATTTTTTCAAACTCGCGGCAGAAACTCGAATAATCCTCATAACATCAAAAAAAAAATTAAAGCAATCATTTAACGAAAATTAACTCCAAATGAAACTCAAAATATATAATACACATGTTCCCGATGTTACAGATAGAGCAGATAAAACTGACTAAAATAGCGATAAATATAAAATAAATAAATAAAGTTCTAAGGTCGTCTTCCACTCACAAGCGATTATTCCTGGTGAGTATTTGTACAACAATTGCACAAAGCCAACAAAACAAACGAGAAAGGGGTGAGAATACACCTTACAAATGATAACGGTGATATTTAGCAACATGATGGTAAATATCGATAATCACAAATACACCATTCATACAAAACACAATCAAAGCTCAAATGGTGATGGAAATGCTAATGCCACCAACTACTTCATCAAAAATGCATGTGGTACCGGGTTTTTGGGGTCAGAGGTATGTTACTGATTTCCCATGTCTCAGTTTCCTCTTGAACTGAGTCCCTCTCTAAACGTGACACTGCCACAAACCCTCTCTAAACAAGGCCATCATTGGACCGAAGTCCTACCTAACTCCGAAATATATGAATGTATGATCATGTATAAAAGCAAACATGCAACTCATCAATCATCAAAACATCATCCATATCAAAAACATTATCATCACCATAAAAAAACCTCATCATCATAAAAAAATCATCATCATCAGAAAAACATCATGGTTCCACTCTTGAATCAAAATATTGTCAATCACAAGTCGTCATTATAATCCCTCCAGATTACTAATCCCCAAAATCGGCTATCACAGACCGTCACTATAATCCTTTCAGATTATTAATCTCAAAAAATACGGTTTTTAAAATATATTTATTTTTCATCAATATGAGTAAAATTATCTTATTGCTCAAAACTCTAACTCATCAATTTTTTTTAAAGTTTTATTATATTAGTCACAACTCATCAAAATCCTAAAAAAACTCAAAAACAATTTAATACCTCTCAGTTCTCAAAATGACTCTAGAGTACCCCAACAATACTCTAAAGTATTCAAAAGTGCTATATGGACAACTCTTCAAAAGTGACAACTCTACCAATTCTAAGGGCTGACAGTTTAACTCAATTTACTCAAAAGTGACCCTAAGGTTACCAAAAGATCACCGACGTCAAAATATCCTCAAAAAGTCTCGAAATATTATTATTTTATTTATAACTCAAAAGAGTTCTCAAAAAGCTCTTACAACATATCTCCACTCTTTATAGAATTTAGATAATTCCACGAAGTTCTCTAGGGAACTCTAAGAAAATCGCCAATAAAATTTGACAACTCTAAGGTGAACATTGAGTATCCAAAGTACTTGAATATGCCCTAGTGATAACTTTCACGAGTGATAACTCTACTGAACTCCTTAGGGGTTGGCAGTTTAACTCAAATAAGAACAAAATTAACTCTAAAAATAATAATTTTATCTCAACTTATCTAAAACGCTATTGACAAGAAAATTGCTCGAATTTCGTCAAACTGACCCTCAAACTTGAAAACTGCCGCTTTCCGCCCATATTTCGCCCGTATAGCCCCAACGATACAACCCTAGCCGTATAGCTCGCAACCTCGCCGTACAACCCGCAGCCCCACCATACACCCCCAGTCGTACATCCTATACACAATTTTTCTGATTTTTCGTTAAGATATCCAATTTTAAGAAAATTATATTTTTCTGACATTTGGGAAAATTTAGGGAACACATAGTGAGGTTTTTGGAAATTTTTCATAAGGTTTCTGCAGAAAAATTTGGGGAAAATACTATTAAATAGGATCGCTCAAAATTACAAGCAAAATCCTAAAACTCTAAAATATGATCATAACTACATACAGACAATCCAACCGTCAAGGTATCACAATCAACAACAAGAATTGTTAAACTTACAAACAATAGCACTTGATTGACTGTAGAGGATTTATCCCAAATCCCCTTTGGTTTTCAAAGCAACTCAGATAAAACCACAAAATTCATAATCGTGCCAATAAGGTTTTCCCCAAACCTTATTTGGCCAAACAATTCATAAATCGTAAGACATAAATGAAAATAAAGTATTACTCATGGTGCTGATGGGAGGGTAAGGAACTCTCACCATCAAGGTTGCCAAATTCACACATCAATAAGGAAATTATCCTCCTTACCTTAGGATTGCACAACCTTCAAGCTTTTATTTCCCAATCACTTTCTCTATTCCTATAGCTCTTCTTAGGGTTCCAAGTCGCTTTCTCTATTTCCCATTTTTTTTACCTATCGGCCTCCATCCCAATTCTCATCTTTTATATTTAAATAACCTAAAAAGATTTTGTTAATTCTCAATTTTCCCTCATCTCTTGGCTATTACTCCTTGACACTCCAATTTTATTAAACTTCTAATTTCATCCCATACTCTCAATATTCATTTTTTTATTATTTTAATTAAATAAATATTTTATTTAAATAAATATTTAATCAAAATTCTCCAAATTTCTATTTTCTCATCTTACTACAAAATAACTAAATTTATCCAATTACTCCTATTAATACTAACAAATTCTATTTTTATTTTCTGCTCGTCAATCCTATAACCCCGACAATTATTAATTATCAAAATACCCCTATGCACCAAATAATACAAAAATACAAATATAACAAATAAAACACATCAATAATTAAAGAAATTATCTAATTAAAAAATCGGGGTGCTACAACTCTCCCCCACTTAAAAGATTTTCGCCCTAAAAAATTACTTGGTAAAAACAGATCCGAATAAGATTCCTTCATCCGACCCTCTAGTTCCCACGTCAAGCTGCCTTTAGCAGGTCCTCCCCAAGAAACCTTCACTAAAGCAATATCTTTATCTCTTAGCTACTTCACTTCTCGATCCTCAATCCTTATCGGTGATGCTTAAACAATTAGATTATCCCTCACTTGCACATCATCCATTTGAATTATATGAGATGGATCAGGAGTACACTTCTGAAGTTGAGATACATGAAAAACATCATGTCGATTCGAAAGAGATAGTGGTAAGGTCACCCTGTAGGCAACAACTTCAATCCGCTGGGTAATCTGATATGGACCAATGAAACAAGGAACGACTCTAAAAATACATGATCACCCTCTCGGAACTCGAGAGACTTCATCCCCTTACCATGGTAACTATTTTTCCTTCTCTAAGATTCCTTCATCTTCTCTTGGATCATTTTCACCTTATCAGTAGTCTGCTGCATAATCTTTGGTCCAAGTACAACACTTTCTCCATACTCATACAAACATAGAGGAGTCATACACCTCCTCCCATACAAGCTTCTAAATGGTGTCATTTCAATACTAGAATGGTATCTGTTATTGTATGTAAACTCGATCAATGATAGGAAATCATCCTAAGCGCCTCCTTTCACTAAAACATAAGCCCTTAATAAGTCCTCTAGAGATTGGATAGTCCTTTCGGTTTGACCATCGGCCTGCGGATGATAGGAAGAAATCAATCTTAACTTAGTATACAAAGCCTCGTGTAAACTCTCCTAAAACCTGAATTTGAATTTCTGGTATCTGTCAGACACAATACTCGACGAAATACCATAAGGCTTCACAATCACATCAATGTAAATCTCAACCAACTTCTGCAATGAAAAACTGATCTAAAACGGAATGAAATGCGCCGATTTAGTTAGTATATCCTAATCACCCAAATTGAATCAAAATCTATAAGAATATTCGGTAACCCAGCCACAAAATCCGTTGATATACTATCCCACTTCCATTCGGGAATATCCAACGACTGCATCAGTCCAGACGATTTCTAATGCTCAATCTTCAAGTTCTAGAAAGTCAAACATGAATAAACAAATTGTGCAATGTCTCTTTTCATTCTTGGACACCAAAAACATTTCTTGAGGTCTTGGTACATTTTAGTAGCTCCAGGATGAATACTCAAATTTCTCCGGTGACTCTCCTCCAAAATGGTCTTCTTAAGTTCCAGCACATCAGGTACATCGATTCTATTCCAAAACGTTTGGTTCCCATTCTCGTCAACTCTAAAATCTTTATATTTACCTTGATTAACTGATGACAAACGATCAACCAAAGCTACATTCATTTTATGACTTTCTTTGATCTCATCAAGAAAACCATAGTCAACTTCAACATACCATATCTCACACTATCCGCAGTCACCTCACACACTAAACTCAAGTCTTTGAATTGCTCGATCAAATCCAACTTCCTAACCATCAATGTTTCCATGTGCAAGAACTTCTGACCCAAAGAAGCTGTTACAACATTGGCTTTACCAAAATGGTAATTCAAGCCAAAGTCGTAGTCTTTCAAAAAATTTAGCCATTTCATCTGCCTCATATTCAACTCCTTTTTATCAAATAGATATCACAAGCTCTTATCATCACTGAATACCTCGAATTTAGAACCATACAGATGATGTCTCCATAACTTCAGCATGAATACCACATCTACCAAATCTAAATCATGAGTAGGGTAGTTCCTATCATGAACCTTCAGATGTCGCAAAGAATGAGCTACAACTTGTCCATTATACATAAGTACACCACCCAAGCCCATGTTAGACACATTGTAATATATCACAAAAGGTTCCCTTGGGTTTGGTAATATCAAAATTGGTGTTATTGTCAACTTCTTCTTCAGTTCCTAGAAATTATCTTCACATTATAATCCCACACAAGGCTTGACCCTTTCAAGTCAACTGAGTCATAGGTAGAGCTAACTTTGAAAATCCATCAATAAATCTTCGGTAGTAACCAGCCAACCCTAAGAAAATTGTGATTTTAATGACTGATTTCATAGCCTCCCACTATATCACTGCATCTACCTTAGAAGGATTAACCGCTATACCACTGCTAGAAATCACATGACCGAGAAATCTTACTTCTCGCAACCAGAACTAACATTTGATAAACTTGGCATATAACTTATTCTCTTTCAGAACATGGAGTACAGTATGAAGATGCCATGCATGATCTTCGTCTATCTTTGAATAAACCAGAATATCATCAATACATACTACCAAAAGTGGATCCAAATAGGGATGAAAGATCCTATTCATATAATCCATAAACACACTAGGGGAAATAGACTCACCGAACAGAGTCACCAAGTACTCTTAGTGATCATATTGTTTCCTTAACGCAATATTTTGAACATATTCGTCTTTCACTCAGATTTGATTATATCCCAACCTAAAGTCAATCTTACTGAAAAACACAAGTCCCCACTAACTGATCCATAAGGTCGTCGATTCTGGGAAAAAGATATTTATTCTTGATAGTGACTTTGTTCAGTTGACAATAGTCAACACACAATCTCATATTGTCGTCTTTCTTCTTCACTAATAACACTAGATCTCCCCAAGGAAATACACTTGGTCTAATAAATTTCTTCTCAAGCAGATCTTCTAATTGAATCTTCAGTCAAACAAACTATGAATCAAACATCTTGTATGGTGCCATCAACGTAGGTATAGTACCAGGTACTAAATCTATGGAGAACTCAACTTCCCGCTTCGACGGTAAGTCGTAAATGTCTTCGGGAAACACATAAGGAAACTCACACATCACAAGCATATCACTAGCCACAACATCGCATTCCACCCTTAAGGAAGTGAGCATCACGAGCATCTGATCTTCCTCCATCGACAACATCTTAACTTCATTGGCGGACATGAAACCCGAATTTGTATTCTTTTGGGGTTCAAGAAATAGTATAGCCTTAACAACACCTGCACTCTTGTAAGAAAACAATCCTCCAGACCAGAAGCATCTTAGAGAAGCAGAAGCTTCTCCCCCACTTGTTTCAACCCCACTCCTGCTGGCGAGCTGTAGAAAACCAAACAAGTATCGACATTGTTTCACACACATGTCACATACTAGAAATAGATCAAAAATCACCAAAGGTGGCTGGACAGACTGGCCTGCTATGATACCACTATGTAACACCCTAAGGCCTAACTCTTAATATAAAATATTTTTCACTAATTAGGATGCTACTCAAAATAAAACATGCACTTCATGAAAAAATTTCAAACTTGTAGTGGAAACTCGAATAATCCTCATAACATCAAAGAATAAATTAAAGCAACCACTTAATGAAAATAAAATCCAAATGAAAACTCAAACAAATAACGCGTTTGTTCTCGATCTTACAAACAAGAGCAGATAAAACTAACTAAAATAGTGATAAATATTAAATAAATGAAGAAAGCTCCAAGGTCGTCTTTTGTAACACCCCATTTTTATAATTTATTTATTTAATTGAATTGTGTTTTTTTAATTGATTAAAAAGATCTCTACGTACAATGGATGGTGTTTAGTAGTAGTGTTTGGTGCTTTTGGTTGGTAGTGCATAGTTCTAATCATTTAATTAAATAATATAATTAATAATACTAGAATAATGAGAATTTGAGTTAAATAATTAGAAGTAGTCATTTATCTAATTTATTAAAATAAATAGAGAATGAAACTTTTGGTGAAAAATAAGAAAAGTAGAAAATATGGAGAATATTAGTGGTACTTTTATTAAAATAAAAATAGAACCAAGAGGGGAATGGTGGTAAATAAGAGAATAAGTGAGGGTATTATTGGAAGTCTCTAATTTATGGATATTAGGTTAGTAATATATTAGTTAGTAGAGTTTTTGGAGAAAAATGAGTATACGTGAAATCAGAATTTGGTGAGAAGAGGATGAGGCAAACGCTAGGGCATAAAAAGAACTCCATTGAAGAGCTTTAAGGAGCTTTCGCTGGAAAATCAAGGTAAGGGGCGAGGATTACTCCTAATATTGGTTTAGATTGCATGTTGCATAGAGGGAACTTCTTAATCCCTTTAGGTTTTTCTTAATTTTTTCTCTTTTGTTTGAATGAGTGTTGGGCGGGAATTACTCCTAATATCTGTGATGTTAAGTATTCCTCAATGTTTTTTATAGAATTATATGTAAAGCATACTCTAACTGAACCCAACAATCCATAAGTATTCGATTTATTTAACTATATACAAACACGGTGAATGTACCTAAATGGTTAAACAAAATATAAAAAATACGTGAGGGATTAGTTATATACAAAACAATGAATGTAGCATAATGAGATATACTTACATGCACCAAACTTATAGTAGCCCTACATCCAGCCACCGATTTCTAACGATCATATCCTTTATATCTCTAGGAAATATTAAGAATTCATCTAACCCCTATAACTCTGGATCATGTTCTAGCGCAAGAGAAAACACCATGTCTTCGTTGCGCATAACATAACATAACATTTTTTAATATTATCCTTTAGGAGGAGCCAATAACCCGTTATGGATCTCGTTACCAATGGGGGCGGTTGAACAACTGCCTTTTGTGCTTGCACCACATACAACATTTCTATCAGGTAATTAATCATCAACATCATCATCTTTATTTGTACAATGTGGGATGATTTCAATGATTCGCTACATCATAAAAAACACAGGAACACAAAACAAAATCAACAAAATACATATCATACATTTCAGATATCATAATATTCTCACATACCGCATATAACTCTTTTATTTCTTCTAATTATTTCCTGTGAGTTTTCCTCTCTGCTTCTAACTTCTATTCAAATTATTTCTTTTGACTATCTAGCTTCCTCTGACACTCTTCCAACGTTTCTTTTTGCACTTGTCTGGTGCTTTTTCTAGACGTACCAAAAACCACTCTCAGGACGATGCCATCTCCAACCCCACGGACACTCCCACCATGCTCCTTTATTCTGATTGCTTCTACTAATATATCATATTATGGTTTTGGAACAGAGGAACCTTCACGGGCTAAGTTAACCAACGAATCTTACACAACATGATAAAACATACATTGTTGATTATCAAAGCGATTTAAATAACACTTAACATATGTACAACAAGTCCTACTTACAATTTTCTCAACTACTAATCTTTAGGCATCTGAAGTGTAGTCTCCATTTTATCTTTGTCGAGCCCTCTTCCACTTCTCATGTCGTGATGGTGGAGATAGTTTCTAATCACGAGTCTTGGAGTCCCCATCTCCTAGTTATTGTCTTTTTTCAGCAATTATTGTTTTCTCAAGTTTCCTGTATCTCCCACAAGATAATCTATGGGGGTATTTATTTTTAGACTTGACAACTTTCCTTCTTCACTTTTAACCTATTTTAAACATAGGAAAAATGTTAACATCCATGGTTGTATCCATAAAATTATACAAAAGCACAACTGTTACTAACCATGAACTCCTCAGAACTACGAGACTTCACAAACTTTTTCTAAACCTTCTTGTTAAGAAAGGAATATTTCACCCACGGGCGCTCAATGTTAGGCTTATGCTTCGGCTTCATAATGTAGTCACTCGTGAGTCGTGACTTAAAACTCCTCCAAGTCGTACCAACATAAGTAATCCGCTTTTTTTTTCAACTTCGTATCATCACTAAACTCAAACATCAACTACATATTTACATCAATAAGTATCTATTAGTGTTTATATGAAGTAAAATTGAATCAATCAAAATTAAAACTAATACCTGAACATATGTCCATATCATATTTTTCACCTCATTTGTTACATCCTTTCAATCATCTAACAATATGTTGACTTTGCTACGTCTAAGGAACGCAACCTAACTCTTAAAAAGCGAATAATGAGGACCATCAAGAATAGTATAAATGACACTCAACTTGGGAACTTTTGTTAATTTATCCATAATTGTGGCACATCTTTGCTATTTTTTTCCGTTCTCCTACTACAAATTCAGAATCATTTGTACTAGTTTCATTTGTATACCTAGCTTCGTCGTTACTAGATGAAGAAGAGGTCATCTATCAAGACATAAAACAAACAACATTAAGATACTGACATCATCAACAATATCATCATCAATACAATGGCATCATCAATAACATGGGTATCATCAACAATATCATCATCAATACAATGGCATCATCAATAACATGGGCATCATCAACAACAACAACAGTGACATCATCAACACAATGACATCAACAACAACAAATACATAAATGACAATATGACACCATCAACAACAATGGCATCATCAACAACAATGGCATCAACAATAACAAATACATAAGCATCAGTTGCAACATCGAGACAATGGCATCAACAACAACAAATACATAAACACGGATGGAAAAGGACATCGCTGTAGATGTATGGGGAAAAGGTTTACATACTGGAAACGTGATGAGTAAGTAAAAAAATATTGTTAGAATCTTTGAGTTTCTCCTCGACAACTAAACCAAAGGCTATTCAAGAACGAAGAACACAGTGTCGACTCCTTCCTCTACAGGGTGAAACTGGTTTTGTGTCATTATGGTTGAAAATGGTGTTGTTTTGTTAGGGTTGAAAATCTTGTTTCGTTAGAGGTTGTTTTTTGATGGAAATAAAAATATGAAACTGAAGAGACAAGTTAGTTATCTCTATTTAAAGTGATTAAATAATATCACCAACGTTGTTTATCAAAACCGTTGTGATATATGATGAAATTTTATAATAAAGTGTCAGGTTTTAAGCAGTTAAAATTTTTAAAAATAATTAAAAATATATTATAACAGTGTTTTTAGACCTCGTGGTGATATAAGATTTACATTAATGATATTTAATAACAAAATCGTCAGGTTTTAAGTAATTAAGAAATATATATAATATATCATAATGGTTAGGTTAAAGAATCGTAGAGATATAACTTTCTTTTTTTAAAATAAAAATGAAAGGTGGTGCTAAAATACTAAAGAAATTACGAATTAGTAGAAATTGAGAATCGAACTCATAAAACGTCAAATGATATCACTATGATTTATTTTAAAAACTCGTGGTAATAAATTAGCAACGTTTAATTAAAAACTAATATATATATATATATATATATATATATATAATGTCATTGTGTTGATGATGCCGTATTAATTTAAATTATCATATACTCTATAACTTATAAATAGTATTATTGTGCAATGTTGTGAGAAATTCACACCACAACGACGGTTATTTGCAAGCAACATATATACGGACCAAAATCGCGAGAGTCACATCGCGACCACAACTCGAATGAGACTATTTTTTAAAATCTTGCAGGCATCCATTAGGGTTAAGTATAACTATAATACCTAAATAAAATAAATAACAATATATTCAAATTCACCACTTCTGTCTCAAGTTGAATAGCTATTCTCGACCGTTGTTAGGTCATTCACAAATGATATCGCAACATATTAATAATTAAAAATTAGTGGTTAATAGACAAAGATAATGCCTTTTAATCTAAAAATAATCTTCCCTTTCTCAATCGCCAAAATAAATAGCACGAACATATTCAATCTTTAGTGACCAATAGCGATCGAACGGAGACAATTTTTTTTGTAGTATTATCAAATTAGTATCCAAAACTTGAGTCTCTAAATGATATTGCTAATGTTGTGCTTGACTTTAAGATGAATGTAATAATTAGATATGGAATATATATTAATTCCGTGTTAAATTTAAAATAAAATGTAAGTTAAGTTAAAGAAAAATCTCAATTATTAAAATTTTATAGTTAATGTAGGGTAAAAACTGACATAACAAAATAATTTTTAATTTAATTACTAAAAATACTATAAGATTGTAATGAATGTATGAAAAATGAATACTTGAATTGATACCTAAAATTTATAAAAAGAGATAGTCTAAGTAATATTAATTGAGACCTTATTTTATTTCATAGCCTTCATCTTAGATTATAAAGTCATAAAAATACAATTCTTGAAATTAAATAAGAAAATAAAAAAAAAAGTTAAGTGACAGCACAATTGATATAGTGAAATTGGCCACTCTCTTGGATAATGATCCTATATACTCCCTCTGTTTTTATATAAGTTTTTTTGGGAAGAAAATTTATAATAAAATATAAATTTGTTTTGTAATACTACAAAATTATTAATATTATTTTTTAATTCTGTTCCATACAGAATGATTATTTTTTTAAGATGTGTGGAAAATAAAAAACAATTTATAAAAAGCAGAGATAATATAATATTAAGAAGATATAAACTCTTCTGCCGCTGCTACACATCTACACCAACTACTGACACACTTTACTATCTTAGGTTCTTCACACAAATATGGAAGACAACCCGAATCAGTAGAACATCGATAGAACACGGCTGTGAGGATAAGAGATGATAAAGTAATCAAAATCATATTGGTCAAAATATTGTGTACAAATTAAATAAGAAAGTTTGAAAAACATAAAAATGACTTACATTCAACAACGTTTATAGAAGCAAAACATAGAAAAGATATGATAATTGTCACATAAACAAACTTTATAATTTTAGCCATATTTCTTCTCTTTTCCATGTAATAAATGGTTTTATCATTTTATACTTATAAAGTTCATCCTCTGTTACATCAGTAAAATATTGTTTTAGCTCTTGCAGAAATGCAAAAAAACACTTTGTTAAATTATTATTAAATATCACTTCATTAAATTATAATGATGATCAAATGTCCCATATGTTGTTTATTAATGTATTAGATAGAGATGATAATTTGATTTTAATGATTATTTATAAACTACTCACATTAAATAGAATAAAGATTCATAAAAATAAATATGGATACATGTTCACGCAATTATCCAATAAATAAATGGTATATATATGAGCATGAATAATATATATATATATATATATATATATATATATATATATATATATATATATATATATATATATATATAAAGATTAATTGAAATACATTTTTAGTATAAAAGAATTTTATACAGTCACTTAATTATAACCGTTGGATGTTGGGACAAGTTTGATTTTTATTTTAAAAATCTATAAAGTAATGCAAATCGATGATGGTGATGAATCGATTGCGTAAAACTTTTTACACTGACAGTGCATATTAATTAATCCATATATATATATATATATATATATATATATATATATATATATATATATATATATATATATATAATATATATATATATAATATATATAATATATATATATATATATATATATATATATATATATATATATATATATATATATATATATTATGACCAAACGACATCAAGGTGTCAAATTTAATAATATGTCATCTTTGATCATTCTTTACCGCGTATTCCTATAATAAAATTCACCATTAGATTGAAAGCTATTATCATATAAATCATGTTTATAAAATTTAACATCAATCGAAAATGATTTGATATGTCAATAAGATGCTTGAAAACTAACTTTTAAAAATTTCAACAAATTGTTATCATTCTCTTTAACATATCAAATTTTATTTATTTATGTTAAATTTTATAGACATGATCTATATGACAATAGATTTTAATCCAACAATGAATTTTGTTATAGGGATATCTAGAAAAAAATATGATAATTGTCACATAAACAAACTTTATAATTTTAGCTATATTTCTTTCCTTTTCCATGTAATAAATGGTTTTATCATTTTATAATTATAAAGTTCATCATTTGTTACATCAGTAAAATATTGTTTTAGCTCTTTCAGAAATGCAAAAAACACTTTGTTAAATTATTATTAAATGTCACTTCATTAAACTATAATGATTATTAAATGTCCCATATGTTGTTTATTAATGTATTAGATAGAGATGATAATTTGATTTTAATGATTATTTATAGAAATAATCACATTAAATAGAATAAAAATTCATAAAAATAAATATGAATACATGTTCACGAAATTATCCAATAAAATAAATGGATATATATCTTAACATGAATAAATATATATATATATCTAAATAAAATAAATTAGGGTTAAGTATAACTATAATACCTAAATAAAATAAATAATAATATATTTAAATTCACCACTTCTGTCTCAAGTTGAGTAGCTATTCTCGACCATTGTTAGGTCATTCACAAACGATATCGCAACATATTAATAATTAAAAATTAGTAGTTAATAGAAAAAGATAATGCCTTTTAATCTAAAAATAATCTTCGCTTTCTCAATCGCCAAAATAAATAGCACAAACATATTCAATCAATAGTGACCAATAGCGATCGGAGACAAATTTTCTTGTAGTATTATCAAATTAGTATCCAAAATTCTAATGTTGTCCTTGACTTTAAGATGAATGTAATAATTAGAGATGGAATATATATTAATTCCGTGTTAAATTAAAATAAAATGTAAGTTAAATTAAAGAAAAATCTCAATTATTAAAATTTTATAGTTAATGTAGGGTGAAAACTGACATAAAAAAATAATTTTCGATTTAAATACTAAAGATATTATAAGATTGTAATGAATGTAGGAAAAATGAATACTTGAATTGATACCTAAAATTTATAAAAAGAGATAGTCTAAGTAATATTAATTGAGACCTTATTTTATTTCATAGCCTTCATCTTAGATTATAAAGTCATAAAAATACAATTCTTGAAATTAAATAAGAAAATAAAAACAAAAGTTAAGTGACAGCACAATTGATATAGTGAAATTGGCCACTCTCTTGGATAATGATCCGATATACTCCCTCTGTTTTTATATAAGTTTTTTGGAAAGAAAATTTATAATAAAATATAAATTTGTTTTGTAATACTAAAAAATTATTAATACTATTTTTTAATTCTGTTCCATACAGAATGATTATTTTTTTAAGATGTGTGAAAAATAAAAAACAATTTATTAAAAGCAGAGATAATATAATATTAAGAAGATATAAACTCTTCTGCCGCTGCTACACATCTACACCATTTTCTGACACACTTTACTGTCTTAGGTTCTTGACACAAATATGGAGGACAGCCCGCATCATTAGAACATCGATAGAACACGGCTGTGAGGATAAGAGATGATAAAGTAATGAAAATCATATTGGTTAAAATATTGTGTACAAATTAAATAAGAAAGTTTGAAAAACATAAAAATGACTTACATGCAACGTTATTAGAAGCAAAAAATAGAAAAAATATTATAATTGTCACATAAACAAACTTTATGATTTTGGCCATATTTCTTCCCTTTTCCATGTAATAAATGGTTTTACCATTTTATAATTATAAAGTTCATCCTTAGTTACATCAGAAAAATATTATTTTAACTCTTGGAGATTTGCAAAAAAAAACCCTTCGTTAAAATTATTATTAAATGTCACTTCATTAAATTATAATGATTATTAAATTTCCCATATGATTATTAATGTATTGCGTATATATATATATATATATATATATATATATATATATATATATATATATATATATATATATATATATATATATATATATATATATATATATATATATATATATATATATATATATATATATATATATATATATATATATATATATATATATATATATATATATATATATATATATATATATATATATATATATATATATATATATATATATATATATATATATATATATATATATATATATATATATATATATATATATATATATATATATATATATATATATATATATATATATATATATATATATATATATATATATATATATATATGATAATTTGACTCATCTTTAATGGTTATTCATAAAATTACTTATAATAAATATAATAAAAATTCGCAAAAAAAAACGAATACGAATTCAAGTAATTATCCAATAAAATAAGCGGGTATGAATGTGCACATGAGCATTATTGTACAAATATATATAATAAGATCAAATGACATCAAATTGTCAAATTTAATAATATGTCATCTTTGATAATTCTTTACCGCATATTCGTATAATAAAATCTACCGTTAGATTGAAATATATTATCATATAGATCATGTTTATAAATTTAACATCAATTGAAATGTATTTGATATGTCAACTAGATGCTTAAAAATTAATGTTTTACAAAACTTCAACAAAATTGTTAATTTTGATCATTATCTTTAATATATCAAATGATTTTTTATTGATGTTAAGTTTTATAGACATGATCTATATGACAATAGTCCAACATTGGATTTTGTTATTAGGATATCTAGTAAAGAGTTATCGAATGTTTTATGTTATTAAGTTCGACACATTGGTGTCATTTGATCTCTCTCTCTCTCTCTCTCTATCTATCTATCTATCTATCTATCTATCTATCTATCTATCTATCTATCTATATATATATATATATATATATATATATATATATATATATATATATATATATATATGAATTATTATAAAAAACTAAATTTCTATCAATTTTCAAAAATACATCAATATTAAACTATTACATATTTAATCTAAGTGTTAGTTTATTTAGTAATTCAAAAGTAAATTTTTTGATAACCTTTTAATGTTCTTAAAAACTTAAAACAATATGATATTTTATACTTGATAGACAAATCTATTGTGGAACTTTATAAATAAAAATATATATTAAAAAATAAACATATCATCAATTTTCTATGAAAAACCGTGAGAGGAAGACCAAAATTGTTTGAATTTAAAATAGGGAGATTAATTTCGTGATTCAGACAATATTTTTACTAGAAATGCGAGTAACGGGTATGGGTATTGTAACATCATAAACCCTAAAACTTATTTTAAGAATTATACGACAATCAAGGGTGTTACCAATGACAAAAACTTTAAGAAAACAAACATTTAACAATCAGCGGAACATTGCAGCGGAATTACTAACGTTAATCAACATTTGTCATCGCACGCTCACCTTCACTTAGGGTATCATGGCGGCGATATATATTTCTATCAAGTTTCAAAAATACATCAATGTTAAACCATTACATATTTAATCTAAGTGTTCGTTTATTTAATAATTCAATAATAAATCTTTTGATAACCTTTTAATGTTCTTAAAAATTTAAAATAATATGTTATTTTATACTTGATAGATAAATCTATTGTGGAACTTTATAGATAAAAATATATATTAAAAAAATAAATATACTATCAATTGTTTATGAAAAATGTGAGTGGGAGACCAAAATTGTTTGAATTTAAAATAGGGGAACTAATTTCGTGAATCAGACAATATTTTTACTAGAAATGCAGGTAACGGGTACGAGTATTGTAACACCCTAAACCCCGCAACTTATTTTAAGAATTACACGACAATCAAGGGTGTCGCCAATGACAAAACCTTTAACAAAACAAACATTTAATAATCCACGAAACATTGCAGCGGAATTACTAACGTCAACCAACATCTGTCATACACGCTCATAGTCACAACAAGACATTTAACCTTAATTTCCAGTTAAATAAAATATTTTCAAAAATAGAGTTCTCATAAGCAACTCTCAACAACTCCAAAATAGAATCAATTAAAGTTTTAAACTCCAATAAAACATATAATGTTCCCGACCCCGATGTTATAAAATAAGAGCAAGACTTCTAATATTGAAAACTAAATGAAGTAACTCCATGAGCTAACTTACATTTACAACAGCAAACTCCACTTCTGAGTATCTGCAAGATGTCCATGGTGGACAACATCAAAGTAAAGGGGGTGAGAAACAACAAACCAATATAAATAGCGTAAAGAATGCTAACATAGAGAATACACAACAAACAAACATTCATTACACATCCAACAATAATATGTTCTCACACCCAAATCATAACAACACTTAGAGATTCACATCCAATCAATAACATGTTCTCACACTCAAATCATGACAATATTTACATATTCACATCCAATCAATGAGATCATGAATAATCAACTACATATACAACAATATATGTAAATGTACTCCACAACTGACTTATTATGCATGAGGTACCATTCATGAACACTCATGTTCATCTCGCTCCTGATCTCCATCATAGGACTAGAGCACACCAAATCGTTATCATCACCATAAATAACACTTCATCGATGCCCACCTAAAACCGACTACCCGCTCCCGATCCCCACCATAGGACCAGAGCACACCAAAGTTTGTTACCATCATCATAGGTAACGCTTTATCGATTCCCATATTAAACCAGCTACTCACTCTCGATCCAAACCACCAGACTATAGCACACCAAAACTGGAATGAAGTTCGTACACCATGATGCATGACTCTCAACAACATGCATTATCACCAAAAAGTTCACCAAAATGATCACCATACACATCTAATCATTTATGCACTACATCATTCATCATACACAACAATCAATCAATGTTATGACACCAATAAACAACAACAAATAACATCAACTCAATAAACATAACATCATAATCATTTATCCATGTTACTTTACCAAAACAACAATACATCATCGTATAAACTAACGATTCACTAACCGAACATACAAGTCATCACAAATATCCCTATAGTAGGTAAACGACTAGAACTCAAACATTTCACCAAACTCTACCGTGAGGTAGCTCTGCGTGTTATCTTTCTAACGTTTCAAACGGTGCGTCATTTGGACCTACGAATCAAAAGCGGCCAAAATCTTCGGACAACACAACAAAAACAAAAGCATAACTTTTCACCATTTGGCCTATGACAATCGATTGTCAGCAAAATACGTTTCGCTATTGACTTCATAAAAAAATACTTTTTTGGGATATGCAATCAATTGTCATCTAGTGCAATCAGTTATCAGCAAAACACGTTTCGCTACTGACTTCATAAAAAATCACTTTTTTGGGATAGGTAACCGATTGTGATTTGGTGCAATCGGTTGCACTGATATTTCTTTTCAAAATTTGTACTAATGCAATCGATTGTTACTGTAGTTTTTTTCCAAAAATTCGCGTTTTCATCATACGATTTCCACCCCCTTACCCCTAAACCTTCATACACGTCTCCAACTAATTTTCCCCAAAATCCATTTATTCAAAAACAAATTTGACAGTGATTCATGTTAGCATAATCATTAACATAAACAACACATATTTCACTATAATCCATAAGAATCTGATCAATAACTTTAACATCAAATTCCTCATCAATGGCATAACCTCATACATACATATTCAGGATCATTCAAACATATAACACAAGATCAATCAACCAATTTTCAGATTTCATCATATAACACATCATCAAAAAAAAAAACCTAGAACACTGATGAGATTAAGGACTTCTCATCTCTACCCCCATCATGTAATACACCTAAATTGGTAGCCCTCCCCCTCCCCCTTACCTTAAACTTCCATCAGTATGCAACTTTAAACTCTAACAATGGAGTCTTCCTCTAGCCCTAGCATTTGCCTCTTTTCAACACAAAATTTTGTTTACGTAAATTTTTCCAAAACTCTCTTCCTTTAAATATAACTTAGGGTTTTCTACACACTTCTTTCCAATTACCTTATTAACCCTTACCTTTCTTAATTCAAATTATTACCCCAAACTCCCTAACTCATTGCTCCCGTCTATTTCTCTAAATCTCACTGATAACCCAATTCTATTATTTTACTATTTATTTAATTAATTCAAATAAAATATTATTTATTCTAATAATTAATCAAAATTCTAGTTAATTCTAAACAATCACACCAACTCTTACTCTCTCTATACCGATACTCCAAGGATACTTACCTCCCCACAATCACACAACAATAATTTAAGAACATCAATCAATCAGATAAATTATAAATAATTCAATTAAGTTAATTAATCAAATTAATTTGGGGTGTTACAGTTATGGGTACTTACATACCTAAAGGACACGAGAAGAGTGTTGATATTGATACCGAAGCGGGTATGAACTCGAATACGGGGATATTTTCAATATATTAGTATGAGAATGAGTACTATAGTACCCTATCCAAACCTTATCCATTGTCATCTCTAGTTTGTGTTTCTCTCTTTAACACGTAATACAATTAGAGTCGGGATCCATTTTAGTACGGAAATTACATAATACAAATTAATTTTGTTAAAATAAAAAATTATATTTAATCTCCTACAAAATTTGACCGGGTCATATTAATCACTCAGTTAATATTTTTTCAAACTAATTTTTTTCCTACTTTTAATCTGTAATTGGTGTGTCATGTGTATTATTTATGCCACATACATTTTTTAATGGGTAGTGTTAACTTGTACCCCAATGGCACATGTTAAAAAACCCACAAATAAAAAAATTGTATTAAAAAAAACAATAAAAACATTAATTATAAAGTTATATTAAATTTAAGACACAATTTTCAATAATTTTTTACTATATTTATCTCTTAACTTGTATCCTTGGGGCACAAGTTAGCATTACTCTTTTTTTAATAATACGAGGACATCTTATGCCACATGCATTTTTTAATAAATACAAGGGTCATATTAATCACTCTAATTTTTTATTTTTTATTCTTTGAATATTAAATTGACTTTTATTTTTATTTTTAAATAATTTAGATTTGAAAATATAAAAAAAAAGTCAAAATTTGTTATTAGAAGAAATTGAACTTAGGGACCTTTAAGTCACATCCTATGCTTTTACCTGTAGACTAATTTAAATTGATGTCAAATAATTCACATGATTTATAGTGATATTAAACAACTCTGAATTTAAGATTAAAAAATAATTTGAAATAAGTAAATATGCATTTGTGTTTGTGTGTTATTTGATAAGATGTAAATCTTATTTTAAATAGTAACACACAAATAAATAGGATTAATAAATTTAAGTAATGAATTAATTTTATAAAATATTTAAATAGATCAAACTAAATAATAATCAATTAATTTAATAGTAGTTCAATTAAATATTAATACATTGTTTTCTATTTCATTAGTTATATTTAGGATTTACATTTTATTAATTTTGAAATAAATTTAATATTTATGTGTTATTTGAAATAAGAAAATGATTAAGTATTTATTATGAATTATTAATTTAAGTATTCATTCTTAGAAATATTAACAACAGAAACTAATTGATCAAGTGGTAAAGTGACTACCATTTAACTTGAAGGGTTCGTGAATTTTGTATTTTTTGTTTTAAATTCGTAAACATTTAATGGTACTACAAATCACGGAGTTATTTATCACCAATTTACATTGACATAGTGGTAAAGGCATGTGATGTGAATTAAAGGTCTCTGGATTCAATTCTTTTTAAGAACAATTTTTTATATATTTTAAAATCTAAAGTTTTTTAAAATCAAATTGAAAAAAATTTAGTATTCACAAAAATGGAAATTACAAATATAATCCAATATAATCATCCACATGATTATTTTGAAAAATGTAATTGACATAAATATTACACATGGAAATCCAATCACATTCTTCTTCTTTTCTTTGTGTCTCCGAGATCCAACTTGGATTGGTGGATGTGCTTCATAGATGGAGTTTAGGGTTTTAGGGTTTAGTTGTTGATGTTCTTCGATGTGAAGATCAACAGCTTTATGGTTATATATTTGTAAATTGTGGATTATTAGAATTGTAAATTTAGAGTCCTTTTATAATAAAAAATTAGGTTATATTATTTAGGATTGGTTTTGTTTTTAGGAAGATTATATTTGATTTGATCCATATTTGTAATGTTCAGTTGTAACTAAAATTTGAAGTAAATGAAAAAGATTTTGTTTTGTTTGTTTGATCCATTTCCACAATTCAATCACGTAATTTGTTGTTTGTTTGAACTTTTTGAACCTTGATTGACCTGACTTTAGGGTTTGATCAAATTCATTCTCAAAAAATAATTGAAAAATCAAACCCTAAATTATACGAATAATGATAAAAATAATACTGATAATATTTAATATAAATACCCAAAATAATAATACTTAATAATAATTTATTTTAATAATAATTAAAACTTAATAAATTACTAATAATCTACATAATACTAGTATATAATAGTATCTAAATGCTACTAGCAAATAATAATTTATAATTCTACTAATAAATAATAATTTCTAATAATACTAATAAATAATAATTTCTACTAATGACATTCAATCTAATAATAATATTAAATAAACAATACTTCAATAATAATAATGAATAATACTAAGACTAATTGAATGATCAAAATAGTAATATTAGCCACACAAAAAATCAAAACAAACCCTTAAAAGGATACAAGTCCAAATGATCCTCCTTTAACTTTTTAGATCATTGGAGTTGATCAAATGACATGCATATGATTGACTCTGATAGAACAATGCCTTAGACACTAGCTCAAGTGGATTGAGCCTGACCCAAGACACTCAGATACGGGACTTACCTTAATGTAGACTATGATTTTAAGCGATTGAGATTGATACAATAGTGTGGTCAAAATTTGGGATATGATAGATTTCCCTATTTAATTACCTTTAATCCAAGAGCATGACTGATGATAAGTTATGATGTGATCGTGGTGGGAGATAATTAAATACATGAAAACTCAAAATTTTCCTGATAAAAGTTGTGCGAGTTAACAGGCCTGTACGAAGTCCTGACTATGTTGGGGGTATGAAAAATTCAGTCGTCATCGGTGTAGGAACCGATGCTAAATAAATCATTATTGGCAAGAGAACAAATGCTAAATGATAGTTGTGCAAGAATCAAAAGTAATGACAATGGTATAAGAACCAGAGATGACATGACAACGGTGTAGGAACCGGAAAAGAAATAATAACGAAGTAAGAACCATAAAATAAGATAACAACGGTATAAGAACTGTGAAACTAAATAACAACGGTGTAGGAATCAGAAAATAAAATAATAAACGGTGTAAGAACCATAAAATGAAATGACAAACGGGGAAAGAACTGTTAAATAAAATGTCAATGGTGTAAGAAGCGTAAAATAAAAAATAATAAAGGGTGTAAAATCCATAAGATAAAATGAAAAACTATGTAAGAACCGTAAAATAAAATGAGAAACAGTGTGAGAACTGTAAAATAAAATGAAAAACAATGTAAAAATCGTAAAATAAAATGGTAAACGGTGTAAGAACCATAAAATAAAATTATAAATGGTGTAAGGACCGTAAATAAAATAACAAACGGTGTAAGAGTCATAAAATAAAATGTCAAACGGTGTACGAACCATAAACTAAAATGACAACAGTGTAAGAAACATAAATAAAATGACAAACGATGTAAGAATCATAAAATAAAGTGACAAACAGTGTAAGAAGCATAAAATAAAATGACAAACGGTGTAAGAATCGTAAAATAAAATGACAAACAGTATAAGAATCATTAAATAAAATGACAAACGGTGTAAGAACCATAAAATAAAAAGATAGCAGTGTAAGGACTGTAATAAACAACAGTATATCATGGTACTCGTATGCTTAGGAAAGATCCCTATTGAGACTCTGTAGGGGAATCTGTTCAGATATGTGAAATATTAAGCATTACTGCTTGGGGATGGCACTAAATGAGAGGTCAATGAATCTTGATTTATGTTATGAATGCATGTTTGGATGTGTGTTAATGCATGGCTGATGGCTGATGTATGTATGTTGTTTTTTTAGAAATTACATATGTAATAAAATGTATTATTGATGCCCATGCTTTGTTTTATTAAGTGGGATATGACTGTTGAGGATGTTAAGGTGTGAAACACAACTTGCTGAAACCTCGACCCTCCTTGACGCTAGGGGTCAAGATTATTTGTTGTTTATGGATCTGATTGAGGCGCCCATATATGCCTGGAAGTTCTTCCCGGTTTGTGAGTTGCATGACGCTTTTCTTTGTAAGAAAACTATCACACTGGCCAAGTTGTGGCGATTGATAAAAGATTTTAGTGTTTGGTACTTTTAAATGCGATACCGGCAGTCGATAGGATTCTTTTGATCTTTCCAAATCAAAGTAAATTATGTTTTTGAAATCTTTTTTATTATACCCAAAGTTTTAATGCATTATCTATCACAATAGTCGACATTTTTGTGAACAAACAAAGAAAGCAAGAGTAAATGAGAGATGTCTGGAAGAAGATTTTTATTAAAGAATTTTGATCCCGTAAATGGGTAATAGTACATGAAGATGTGACTCCTATAAGAGGAAGTTACTGAAAAATATAAGACAAAATGGCAATGGGAATATGTCCCCAATGAGTCACAACACATGCTACTCTCCTTATGACTTCAAAGTCACAATATTTCACTTCTAGAGATAATGATTAGACTAATTCTTTCCATTTGAGTTCCTGTCATAGCATAGGCTCAAGTGATGCAGTCATATTCCTTTTTGACATCCCTAACTTTTTCTTGGACAACTCTTTTTGTGTCTTAGTCCACCTTGATGATATACCCTTTTTTGCCTAAGCCACCCTTTAGGGTTTTCGACTTATCGGGTTTTATTTTTCTGTAAGTCCCTAATTTTTTCTGGATTGCTCTTTCGAGTTTTCAATCCACCAGGAATACCTACTTTTTTTCTAAGTCGCCCTTTTGGGTTTTCGATTTAGAGGTATTTTTATCCTCTTTTTCTAGGCATGGTATCTTTTGAATGTGTTGGATTTTATCGGTAGTGGTAACTCCTCCCCATCCATGGTTGTGATGATTAAGGCTCCGCTAGAGAAGGCCTTTTTCACGATGTTTGAACCTTCATAGTTTGGGGTATATTTTTCGTGGGAATCCTTGTGGATGGGTAATATCTTTTTCAGCACTCGGTCGCCTTCTTCGAACTGACAAGGACAAACTTTCTTGTCGAACTCTTTCTTGAGCCTTTGTTGATATAATTGTCTGTGACATAATGCAGTCATATGCTTCTCTTCTATGAGGTTCAGTTGGTCGAATCTTGTTTGTACCTATTCTACATCTTCCAATTTGGTCTCCATCATGATTCTCAATGAGGGGGTCTCAACTTCTACCGACAATACCACTTTTGTGCCATATACTAGAGAGAAAGGGGTTTCCTCCATCAAAGTACGAACTGAAGTTCTATAGACATGTAGTGCAAAGGGAAGCATCTTGTACCAGTCCTTATAGGTTTTCACCATCTTCTGGATGATCTTCTTGATATTCTTGTTGGTTGCTGCTATTGTGTTATTCATCTTTGGTTTGTAAGTTGACGAGTTATGATGTTCAATTTTAAAACTCTTACATAACTCCTTCATCATCTTGTTATTCATATTCAAGCTGTTATTAGTGATAATCTTGTTGGGAATCCTGTAGTAACAAATTATCTCTTTCTTGATGAACCAGGTGACCACTTGTTTCGTAACGTTGACATATGAAGCAACTTCTACCCATTTGGTGAAGTAATCGATGGAAACTAGTATGAATCGGTGTCTGTTTCTAGCTTTCGGTTCGATCATCTCAATCACGCCTATGCCCAACATAGAGAAAGACCATGGAATAGTCAAGACATTCAGGGGAGTAAGTGGTACATGAAATTTATCCGCATAGAATTGACATTTGTGGCATTTCTTGACGTATTTGAAATAATTTTTTTCCATAGTCAACCAGTAGTAACCTGCTTTGAGAGTTTTCTTGGCCACTGCGTGTCAATTGACATGAGTTCCAAAGGATCCTTCATGGATTTCTTTGATGAGCATGTCTGCTTCGTGTCTATCCATGCATCAGAGAAGGACATGTCATGGTTTCTCTTGTATAACACATTACCACAGGGGAAGAAAGTGGATTCCAATCTTCTAAGAGTTTTATTATCCCCACTTGAAGCATTTGTAGGGTACTCTTGCTTATGAAGGTAACACTTGTCATTGAACCAGGGCTTGTTGAAAGGTCCCTCTTCAAATATTATGCAACATCATGGTTCGTCTCTACGACCTATTCTTATGATCGGGGCTTCATCGTGGGAGTTCACCTCATACATTGATGATAATATAGTCAAAGCGCCTGCCATATGATTTTTTTCTCTGGGAATGTGGTGAAAGGTGATTTCCTGGAAATTTTCCATCAGTTCCACGACTCGGTCACGGTATGGGATCAACTTAGGTGACGGGTTTCCCATTCTCCTTTTACTTGATAAATGACTAGAGCAGAGTCTCCATATACCTCTAGGATCTTGATCCTTAGATCTATAGCAAGTTCGATATCCATGATACACGCTTTGTATTCTGCCATATTGTTTGTGCAGTTGAAGTATAGTCCTGCTATGAAAGGAGTGTGGTCGTTCTTTAGAGAAATCAAGACAACCCCGGTTCCATGCCTCATAGAGTTTAATGCACCACCAAACAATAGATTCCATTGAGATTTTGGTTCGGGTCCTTCTTCGTCACTTGTAACCTTATCGACATGTAGAACCATGATGTCTTCATCTGGAAAGTCAAACTATATTGGATAGTAATCTTGCACAGGTTGATGAGTAAGATATTCTGATAACACACTTCCTTTCATTGCCTTTTGAGTTACATATTGGATGTCGTATTCTGATGACAACACCTGCCAACGAAAGATTCTTCTAGTGAGAGTCAGTTTATCGAAGATTTATTTGATGGGATCCATCTTTGATATCAACCATGTGGTATGAGTAAACATGTACTGCCTTAGGCATCGGGCGACGCATGCTAGTGCACAACAAGTCTTCTTAAGTAGGGTGTATATGGATTTGCAATTGGTGAATTTATTGCTTAAGTAGTAGATAATATGTTCCTTTGTGCCAAATTCAATCTTCTACCCTAGCACACAACCCATCGAACCATCGAGCACTGTTAGGTACATAATAAGAGGTTTCCATGGAACTGGAGGTACCAAGATAAATGGATCTTGCAAGTATTATTTAATTTTATCGAAGGCCTTTTGACAACCTTTATTCCACTCAATGGCTTAATTCTTCCTTAGTAATTTTCTTTGAAATATAAAATATCTTAGGAATCTCCACGACTTTCTAGTTGTTGAGGACGGTATCTAGAGATAAAGGCACACCAAGCTGAGTACTTCTTCGCCCGTATCTTCTATCACAACGAATTGAGCTTCGTAGCTGAATTTGGCACTATGAAATTTTTCTTGGATGGTATAGTTCTACTTCTAATCAGTCTTTGGAGTTCCCTTATTTGTCGTTTCGTACCCTAATCCGAATTAGTCCTTTTTTTCTGGAAATTCTAGCAAGTTGCCCCAGCCTGAAGGGCTTCCCCCTTTAATCATAGTTGAGAACTTTTCCCAAGATGAGGGATTTATCTCCTTCTCCTGGGTGTCCTGTCTTCGACTGAACGTAGCAATTTCCATAGTTTGGAAAGGTGTATATAACACTTCCCTAGCGGCCTCAATGTATCTGAATGATGCAAGGTGGCTGATTAGCATATCCTTTTCTCCTTTGATAATTATTAGCTTTTCCCCCACCATAAATTTAAGTTTTTAGTGAAGAGTGGAAGTAATAGCACTAGCGGCATGAATCCAAGGTTGCCCCAATACACAGTTGTATCCTAGATTAATGTCCATTACCTGAAAGGTAGCCATGAACGTGTGAGGTCCAACAACCATATGTAGATCAAATTCCCATATCACCATCCTTATTGATCCGTCAAAGGCATTGACCACCATCAGGCTTGTTTTCATGAAGGTCCTCTCGACATTGAGTTTTATGAGGGCATTTTCGGGCATGATGTTCAGGGACGAACCTGTGTCCACCAACACTCTCGTGAGGATGGTATGTTGACATTTTATTGATATGTGTAGATCTTTTTTGTGATTTTTCCCCTCCTCTGGTAACTCCTCGCTGCTGACACTTAGACATGTGCCACCCCGTCATATTGATAAATGGTTATATCCTTGGTGACGTGTGTTTCATTCAAAATTTTCATAATAGATTATTTGTGCACCTCTAAGATCAATAATAAAGACAACATAGAGATATTGGAAGTTTTTGACTTAGTTGGTCCACCACCTTATAGTCACTCCTTTTAATTATTTTCAAAAATTCATCTGTCTTCTCTTGAGGAATTGTCTTCTTCGAAGGTTCGCTCTCCGTATTTAAACTTGAGACCTCTTCGCCTTTGGACGTATTAGGAGTCTTCTTTTGTGATTGTTCTAGGGCGAGCACCATTCCACTTCGTGTCATTCCCCAAATGCCTACTATATTGGTGACATTTGGTTCTAATACTAGTGGTTTGTATCCTACGTATTTCGTATCAATGTAGCTCAAAGGTACCACTTTAGTGCTATCATATGGGAATGGTGTAGGAAAACAAATCACTAATGGGGACTCTTGAGCACCTATTTCTAGTATGGGATCTCGCGAGGTGCGACCGTGGCAATGCTCTCTTCATTTTTGCATGGCTTATCTGGACCGTCTCTTTATTTATCAGCTCTTGTAGACATATTTTCAATTCTTCACATTCCTCGGGTGAGGATAAACATACTTCACAAAACCCATGTACTTCTTGGGTTATCCCCTCCCAATGTTCTTTGCATTTTGCTCCTTTTAGATTCGACCTCCACCCTATTCTCACAAAGTTGTTTCTCCCTTCACGTGAGGTTGGACTATAAATTATTCTTCTAATAGGAAGCATCATAGAGGTTGTGCTATAAGATTTCCTTTTCTTGCTCGAGTCGAACAATGATTTCTTTTAGGTGGTCGACATCTTCAATGGACATGGGGATTGGGTCAAGTATGTCTCGACAGTATGTATGGACAATATGTTGGATCAATGAGAAATGGTAGCTTAACCTTTCCTTAACATATTGGGTGTAGAATTCCTGGGTGGTATTATTCTTCCTTTTTAACTTATTTTCCTTAGTATGCAGCTTTTCCCATGCACGGATGATTCTCTTGAGCAACTCTTGGTGCGTGGTACACCCATTATACAAAATTAATTCCTTTACGGTGTCTTCCTTAGGCTTTTCCCACATTAGGTAGCCCAAGTGTTTCATAGCTATTTTGAGATTGTAGTTGATACATCCCTTTGAACTAATGAGAGGTACGTTAGGCAAATTTCCGTAACTGATAATTATTTCCTTGGTATTTATTTCCCTAGGGTACCAAAGGATCGACCTCTTAGTGAGGGAAATTATCTTTTGAGCCCAATTATGACATCTCATGGCCTCTATCATATATATGTCTTTATAGAGATGTGAAGTGAGCCATTGGTACAATATAGTGATGCAACAACGTAACCATCCTTTCTTTTTGTTGTGGCAGATATCCAAGGCGTAATACACGTCAGCTAGAAGAGAGTGTACTGGATGCACCTATTGATTTTTTACGGCCCAGAATACACTAACAGAAGTGGAATCAACAAAACTCATCATGTTTAGGAAAATGATTACCCCAAAAGTTATTAAAGTAAAAATGTCACCGAAGGGCTCCCAATTTTTTATACCAACTAATCCTTGAGTTTCCCTTTCTAAGTCACTTCTTTTGACACCCTAGATGTCCCTATCTACCTTGTAATGAAGTAATAGGTCATTAGCGGGTATTCCAAAGGTCACAGCCAATTCCTCAGGTTTCACATGTTATCAAATCCCTACATAAAGTCCATTTTTCTTCCTTGGAGGGTCCAAACAATAATAATTAGTAATACTAAGACTAATTGAATGACTAAAACAGTAACATTAGCCACAAAAATGAAAACAAACCCTTAAAAGTGGATAAAAGTCCAAATGGTCTTCCTTTGACTTTTTAGGTAATTGGAGTTGACCTAATGAGATGCATATGATGAACTATGATAGAACAAGGCCTTATATACTAGCTCAACTGGATTGAGCCTGACCTAAGGCACTCATATACTGGACTTACCTTAATGTAGACTATGGTTTAAAGTGATTGAAATGAATACAGTAGTGTGCTCAAAATTTAGGACAACTTGTTCAAATAATAATCCATATGAATACAAACTTAGAAATAACAATCTTTGTGAATACAAAATTAGAAATATTATTACTTGGATACAATTAGAACACTTTCTAATTAGACATCACTTTACTAGGTGTCATCCTTACCTCTGTAACACCCCAAATTTTGACCCTAAGATCCCTCATGTTATCCCATCATTTGCATTGGCTTTGGGGTCACACCTTGATATCCTCCTTACCCCTCATTCATTGGGTTTACATTGGGAGAGACCACCAAGCATATTTTATTGTATCATACTTTATTTTTTCTTTGTTTACTAACCAAAATACCAAAAATATGTCTATGTATAGCTTTATTTCTTTTACAGGTAGCATGCGCATCCACCAATGCCTCATCAAGCTCACAAATAGGGTTTGAGAGCCTCAGTGCAAGGAGATCAATTAATATATGGTTCACAATGGTTCTAAACATCATATATGGACCCCTATGTTCTTCATTTATCATTTTGATCAATAATTCATCAAGAGTGTGAAGCTTGTTTGCCTTGGAAGCCCTAATTCATCTAGGTATCTTGTGTGACTTCCTTAACAAGTTTCTTCAACAATTGGTCAAATATATCTAGGTGTACTTCATTATACATCGTATTAGACATATATGACCCTCCACGAGTCCTAAAGATCAAGATAACTTCAAGTTTGCAAGTTGGTTTAAAGAAGTTGACCAGAGAAAGTCAACTGGTCAAAACTGGGGTTCCCTAGACCCTATCTCCTACAATGTTTGTCATATGAAAATTATTTCAAGATAAAAGTTATTCCTTATGCCATTACAAACAAATTTCATTTTGACATCAAGAGCTCGTTTTTCTTGGAAAGTCATTGTTTATGGTGAAACATTATAGGTCATTTAGTATGTGCCCTAGTTAGTAGGTAAACTTCCAAGGACCATAACTTGATCAATTTGTATGATATTAAGGCAATCCAAGTTTCATGATCAATTTAAAGATTTCCTCTCCAACTTTTATTCTTTGATAAATGTAAAATTCAACATGAAAGGGCATCTTTCAAGAGGAAATATTATAGGTCATTTTGGGCCATTACCATTAAACAAGCAATTTTCATCAACTTCTAAAATGCATAACTCCTGTTGGTGTAAGCCCTAGAGGCCAATACTTTTGGTACTTGTATCGAATTATTTATTAATAATAAAAGGCTTTTTCTTTATTACGTTTGTTTAATAAAGTCCCTAGAATAGTTAGTCTGTTTAATGTATCAAGTATGACTTAATCATGAGGTCACATTAAACATAAGGACATTATTCTTAAAGTATCCGTAGTCGAGCTTTAGTGTGAAGTGGGATAACATTAAAGCATTAAGACTATTATGTTTGTAGACTGATGATCACATCTCATGGATCATGGATAAAGAGTTATCAAGTCTTAAACATAGGTATGAATATTAGGAGTAATATTTATACCGGATTGACCCGCTATGAGAATACTATATAGAAAGTTATGCAAGGTGTCATAAGTTATTCTCATGGTGATAATAGTGTATTCCACTCTTCGACCTGAAACCACTATGGATCCTAGATGTAGAGTCGAGTGCTTTATTGCTGATCCAACGTTGTCCGTAACTGGATAACCATAAAGACAGTTAATGGGTACTCCACAAAGCATGCTGAGGGACATGAGTGTCCTAGATGGAATTTGCCCATCCTGCGTAACAGGATAAATGTCTATGGGCCCAATATTGAACTAGACAAGGATGACACGGTCTATACCTTGTGTTCAATATAGACATAAGGGAAAAAGGGTAATTATACACATAAGTATTATCACAGAAGGAATTGTCAGATCACATGACATTTTCGTGTCTTGGGTAGCAGTGATGTGTTGCTAGATACCGCTCACTGTTTATTATGTTAAATACATGATTTGATATAATTGCCAACGCCGCGAAAACCTACAGGGTCACACACAAAGGACGGATTGATGAGAGATAGAGTAATTAAGGAATACTGTAAGGTACGGTGCCCTTAAGTGAGTTATGGAACATCGTAAGGTACGGTGTACTTGAGTAGAATACGAAATATGGTAAGGTACCATGGGCTTAAGTGATTTTGGGCATATTATAAGATATGGGCCAAAATACACTTAAGTGGGCTTTTAGCTTGAAGCCCACACAAGTGGTTCTATAAATAGAACCCTTGTGCAGAAGCAAATTTTTGCGGTTGCATTATTTTCGTTTTCTATCACTCTCTCCCTCTCTCACTCAAAGCCTTCACTCGTACCAGCTAGCACTGAGATTGAAGGAACCCGTTCGTGTGGACTGAGTAGAGACGTTGTCATCGTTCAACGTTCGTGATCGCTTCGTGGATTTGCATCAAAGGTTTTGATCGTCACAGGAGATCTGCACCAAAGGTTCAACCGTCACAAGAGGTAAATATTCTATCACTGATCATGACCATTCGTAAGGATCTCTAAAGGAGAAATTTTTTAATTTCCGCTGCGCTTTGGGTCGCAATTCTCCTTCAGTGGTATCAGAGCCACTTACGAAACCATGAATCGGATAGGTGTTTAATTTCTGTATTAATATGATTAAAAGACAGAATGAATCAATTAATTAAACGGGCAATTAAATTTGGCATCATGAGTGTACGAGTTGGATGATTGATGTTGACTATGCTTCGGAATCCGACATTAGTATGGTGAAGCAGCGATACATCGATCGTCCATAGGTTACACAATTGAGACCGATCAACTTATATATGATATAAGTAATCCTAATGCAAAGTACGGTATATGTGATATACTGTTTCTGTTTCATTCATTCGAACACTAAATGATTGTTTTCCTTTGAGCGATCAATGGTCATTTGCTTCGGAATCCGACATTAGTATGGTGAAGCAATGACCTGTTGATCAATCATACTGAATCAACAATCGAGGTGTGTTTGACGGTCTGAAATTGGCGCATTAGGGTTGGTGACGGCGCAAGGGTTGTGCCGTCAAAGAGTTATGAATTAGGGCTTTTGGAAAGCGTGTTGACGGTTTCAAAGTTTGTTACTTTGGCTGCGTGAAGCTCGTGTGACGAGCGTGTGGACTGTTTCAAAGTTTGTTACTTTGTCTGCGTGAAGCTCGTATGACGAGCGTAACAGGCGTAACAAACTAGATGTGTGACGGTCGTAACACACCCATGACGGTCGTTACACTCACATTGCCTGTGACGGTCGTCACACTCCTGTGACGGTCGTCACACTCCCAGAGTCAAAAATTTTGGGGTTCCTGTTTTGTGACTACGCAAGGGTTGTGTTCATGCAAAACAATGAATTGATCAACAGGTCATCAACCCTAAATTCACAACTCCTTGACGGCACAACCCTTGCGGCACAACCCTTGCGCCGTCACCAAGCCCTAATTTTGGGGTTCCTGTTTTGTGACTACGCAAGGGTTGTGTTCATGCAAAACAATGAATTGATCAACAGGTCATCAACCCTAAATTCACAACTCCTTGACGGCACAACCCTTGCGCCGTCACCAACCCTAATGCGCCAATTTCAGACCGTCAAACACACCTCGATTGTTGATTCAGTATGATTGATCAACAGGTCATTGCTTCACCATACTAATGTCGGATTCCGAAGCAAATGACCATTGATCGCTCAAAGGAAAACAATCATTTAGTGTTCGAATGAATGAAACAGAAACAGTATATCACATATACCGTACTTTGCATTAGGATTACTTATATCATATATAAGTTGATCGGTCTCAATTGCGTAACCTATGGACGATCGATGTATCGCTGCTTCACCATACTAATGTCGGATTCCGAAGCATAGTCAACATCAATCATCCAACTCGTACACTCATGATGCCAAATTTAATTACTCTTTTAATTAATCGATTCATTCTGTCTTTTAATCATATTAATACAGAAATTAAACAGCTATCCGATTCATGGTTTCGTAAGTGGCTCTGATACCACTGAAGGAGAATTGCGACCCAAAGCGCAGCGGAAATTAAAAATTTCTCCTTTAGAGATCCTTACGAATGGTCATGATCAGTGATAGAATATTTACCTCTTGTGACGGTTGAACCTTTGGTGCAGATCTCCTGTGACGATCAAAACCTTTGATGCAAATCCACGAAGCGATCACGAACGTTGAACGATGACAACGTCTCTACTCAGTCCACACGAACGGGTTCCTTCAATCTCAGTGCTAGCTGGTACGAGTGAAGGCTTTGAGTGAGAGAGGGAGAGAGTGATAGAAAACGAAAATAATGCAACCGCAAAAATTTGCTTCTGCACAAGGGTTCTATTTATAGAACCACTTGTGTGGGCTTCAAGCTAAAAGCCCACTTAAGTGTATTTTGGCCCATATCTTATAATATGCCCAAAATCACTTAAGCCCATGGTACCTTACCATATTTCGTATTCTACTCAAGTACACCGTACCTTACGATGTTCCATAACTCACTTAAGGGCACCGTACCTTACAGTATTCCTTAATTATTCTATCTCTCATCAATCCGTCCTTTGTGTGTGACCCTGTAGGTTTTCGCGGCGTTGGCAATTATATCAAATCATGTATTTAACATAATAAACAGTGAGCGGTATCTAGCAACACATCACTGCTACCCAAGACACGAAAATGTCATGTGATCTGACAATTCCTTCTGTGATAATACTTATGTGTATAATTACCCTTTTGCCCTTATGTCTATATTGAACACAAGGCATAGACCGTGTCATCCTTGTCCAGTTCAATATTGGGCCCATAGACATTTATCCTGTTATGCAGGATGGGCAAATTCCATCTAGGTCACTCATGTCCCTCAGCATGCTTCGTGGAGTACCCATCAACTGTCTTTATGGTTATCCAGTTACGGACAACGTTGGATCAGCAATAAAGCACTCGACTCTACACCTAGGATCCATAGTGGTTTCAGGTCGAAGAGTGGAATACACTATTATCACCATGAGAATAACTTATGACACTTTGCATAACGTTCTATATAGTATTCTCATAGCGGGTCAATCCGGTATAAATACTACTCCTAATATTCATACCTATGTTTAAGACTTGATAACTCTTTATCCATGATCCATGAGATGTGATCATCAGTCTACAAACATAATAGTCTTAATGCTTTAATGTTATCCCACTTCACACTAAAGCTCGACTACGGATACTTTAGGAATAGTGTCCTTATGTTTAATGTGTTCTCATGATTAAGTCACACTTAATACATTAAACGGACTATCTATTCCAGGGACTTTATTAATCAACCATAATAAAGAGAATGCCTTTTATTATTCGATACAAGTACCAAAATGTATTGGCCTCTAGGGCTTACACCAACACCTGTAAGTCCCCATGTGCTCAAGATGATTGGGTATGTGGAAAACCTTGAAAGGTTGGGCTTTCCCCTCGGAAAGGAACTTGCGACTGATTTGATCTTGCAATCGTTGCCAGATAGATTCAGTCAATTTGTCCTAAATTTCAATATGAATGATATGGATAAATCTCTTCCTGGACTGCTAGGCATGTTAAGAACAGCTGAACAGAATCTGAAGACAAAAGGGAAGTCCATTCTGATGATCAGAAATGGAAAGAGACAGAACAAAAGGCCCACCAAGCAGGGTGATAAAGGGAAAGGCAAGGAAGTTGCCAAACCCAGACCCACTGTTGCTGCTTTGAAGCCTACTGGAGGCATAGCAAAGGCAGGCACCTGCTTCCATTGCGGTAAGACCGGACACTGGAAGAGAAACTGCCCAAAGTACCTGGAAGATACGAAGAATGGAGTAGAGACTTCAACTTCAGGTATTTTTGTTATTGAAATAAATTTATCTACTTCTGCATCATGGATATTAGATACTGGATGCGGTTCTCACATTTGTACAAATGTGCAGGGGCTAAAAAGAAGTAGAGATTTGGCAAAAGGTGAAGTTGACCTACGAGTTGGCAATGGAGCAAAGGTTGCTGCTTTAGCCGTAGGAACTTATGTATTAACTTTACCTAGTGGTTTAATAATTCAGTTAGAGAACTGTTATTATGTACCTGCAATTAGCAGGAATATTATTTCCATTTCTTGTTTGGACAAGTTTGGTTTTTCATTTATAATAAAGAACAATTGTTGCTCAATTTATTTGAATGATATATTCTATGCTACTGCACAAATGAGCAATGGACTGTATGTCCTTGATCTCGAAATGCCTATATATAACATTAATACTAAAAGGATGAAACCTAACGAGTTAAATCCAACTTACCTTTGGCACTGTCGATTAGGCCACATAAATGAGAAACGCATTTCCAAACTCCATAAAGATGGACTCTTGGACTCTTTTGATTATGAATCATATGAGACATGCAGATCTTGTTTAATTGGAAAGATGACAAAGTCTCCATTCACAGGAAAAGGTGAAAGAGCTAATGATCTTTTGGCCCTCATACATACTGATGTATGTGGACCACTGAACATACCAGCCAGAGGAGGTTTTCAGTACTTCATCACATTCACTGATGATTTCAGTAGATATGGTTATGTGTATTTAATGAAACACAAATCTGAGTCCTTTGAAAAGTTCAAGGAATTCAAGAATGAAGTACAAAACCAACTAGGTAAGAATATTAAAACTCTTCGATCAGATCGAGGTGGTGAGTATTTAAGCCTAGAGTTTGATGACCATCTGAAAGAGTGTGGGATCCTGTCCCAACTTACTCCTCCTGGAACACCCCAATGGAATGGTGTATCTGAGAGAAGAAATCGAACCCTGTTAGACATGGTCCGATCCATGATGAGTCACGCCGATCTTCCAAACTCCTTTTGGGGACATGCACTATTGACAGCAGCTTACACACTTAACCGTGTTCCATCCAAAAAGGTTGAGAAGACACCATATGAGATATGGAGTGGTAAGAAACCACATATGTCTTACATGAAGATTTGGGGTTGTGAGGTTTATGTGAAACGACAAATTTCAACTAAGCTTGAGCCCAAATCTGACAAATGCTTATTTGTGGGGTATCCTAAAGAAACAAAAGGGTATTACTTCTACAATCCTTCTGAGGGCAAAGTGTTTGTCGCTCGAACTAGAGTTTTCCTAGAAAAGGATTTTATTTCCAAAGGAACCAGTGGGAGGAAAGTAGAGCTTGAAGAAATTCAAGAATCACAAAGCATAGATACACCTATGGAGGAATTAGAGCAGGAAACACAAGAAGTTGTGGAAGAGCAACCTGCTCAAGTAGAACAAAACCAGCGTAGGTCAAGCAGGATACGTCAACTACCTGAGAGATATGGATATCTCATAACTGATCAAGGTGATGTATTACTCATGGATCAAGATGAGCCTGTGACCTACCAAGAGGCCATAACTGGTCCCGAGTCTGAGAAGTGGCTAGAAGCCATGAAATCTGAAATGGATTCCATGTACACAAACCAAGTTTGGACCTTGGTAGAACCTCCTGTAGGAGTTAACCCTATAGGATGCAAGTGGGTCTTCAAAAAGAAGACTGACATGGATGGTAAGGTACATACCTATAAGGCAAGACTGGTTGCAAAAGGATATAAACAAATTCATGGGATTGACTATGATGAAACCTTTTCACCAGTTGCAATGCTTAAATCTGTTCGGATTTTACTTGCTATCGCTGCATATCATGATTATGAAATATGGCAGATGGATGTCAAAACTGCTTTCCTTAATGGAAATCTTCTTGAGGATGTGTACATGACACAGCCTGAAGGATTTGACATACCAGAGGAAGCCCGAAAGATATGTAAGTTGCAAAGATCAATCTATGGATTGAAGCAAGCTTCCAGAAGCTGGAATCTTCGTTTTGATGAAACAGTAAAACAATATGGATTCATCAAGAACGAAGATGAGCCTTGTGTCTACAAGAAGGTTAGTGGGAGCATGATCGTTTTCCTGGTATTATATGTAGATGACATATTACTCATTGGAAACGATACCCCTACCCTACAACAAGTAAAGTCTTGGTTGGGGAAATGCTTTTCTATGAAGGACCTAGGTGAAGCAGCCTATATATTAGGAATCAGAATCTATAGAGATAGATCACAAAAACTGCTTGGCCTAAGTCAGAGTACATACATAGACAAAGTGTTGAGACGCTTTAACATGCATGATTCCAAGAAAGGATTCATACCTATGCAACATGGTCTATGTCTATCAAAAACACAATCCCCTTTAACTAAGGAAGAGAGGGATCGCATGAATAAGATTCCATATGCATCTGCAATAGGATCTATCATGTATGCTGTAACACCCTTCTAAATACCCCAATTATTTAATTAAAACAACAACAATTAAATCATACATATCAGAGTAAATATTGCAACTCAAGGGTGTCACATAACAACTTCTTCACATTTTTCAACATAAAAGCAGTCATACTCAATTTTATTCAACATAAAAACTTCTTTAACAATACGCAGCGGATAAAATATTTCAACATCTGTAATTCATCAAAATTAACATTTATTCAACAATTCAACATCCCGTCCCGATGTTACATCTATCAGAGCATGACCCTCTAACCACACTAGACTTCAAGCACTAGCTTCTATTCGACTCACTGCTCGTTACCTGAAAAATATAACTGTAAGGGTGAGTTCCTCACTCGATATAACAAATATTATAAATCATCATGTTATGTTAAGTAACTTTACACGTTAATCACCCACATCATATCATGCATTCGGTAGCAGCATATTCAACTCACATCATATTCAAACACAACGTAAATGCAACTCAAATGAGACTCGACTCTTCATGCATGTGGTACCATTTGGAGTAAAACTCCCAACTTAAAATCATTGCCAGTTTGGTGGGCATCAAGGCATAAGCCTTCAACTTTCAACTTAAAAATTTGCCAATCCAGGCCAACGTGGTGTGAGCAAAAGCCCCATAATTTTGCCAATCCAGGCCAACGTGGTGTGAGCAAAAGCCCCAACTCTATGCATATGAATGTATATGGCATGTACGACTTGCAACTTCAACAACATAATAACAACAGCAACACAACAGCTTTTTCAACAAAACAACTTAAAATCAACGTTGGCTCATCAACCTACAACTTAGTATTTTCAACAGAACAACTTATATTCAACTTTGGCTCATCAGCCTACAACTTAATGTTTTCCACAAAACAACTTATCAACATATTTGCATCAATATTTCACAGCATAAACTCAATAATTTCGTTCATCACAATTTACTATGATAGGCTAGCTACCAATTGCATTGACAACAGAAAAATCAACTATTTTTCTTTACTGTAACAGTGTTAACCGGTTAACGCTATAGGTTAACCGGTTAACGCAGGAAAATTACACTTCCAGGCAAAACGCAACAGTGTTAACCGGTTAACACCCTGGGTTAACCGGTTAACGCAGGCGAAACAGCAGTTCCTGCGCTAACACAAGGCAGAATGGAGAGTTTCCGCATTTTCCGCCGTTGGAGGACTTCCGGACCTCCGATTTAACTTCCGTAAAAAGCGATACGTTCAGAATTTCACGATACACTCAAATACAGATCCAATTTCAGCTTGAATTCAACTTAATCATCATAATATTTCAGCATCCACAATCCCAATTAGGGTCAAACTAACAGCTTATCACTACCCATTACATGTTAATCGATAATACCCATTAAACGACGATAAACCCCCCTTACCTGAGATAATCCGGCAAATCTCCAAGCTTTAGCTCTTCTGTTTCTCAACCGCGCTTTTCGGCTCTTTGCCCTTTTTCCTCTTCTCTGCAGCTTCTCAGAATTTCACGTGAAAACCTTTTCCAACAAATGAAAACCTTTTCTTTATTCCCACTTATATATTTTCCAAATATTATTATTCCAAAATAATAATAATAATAATAATCCAATTTATTTAATTAGATTAATAAATATATTATCAACTTAATTAAATAATTCTTTTTTTTTTCTTTATTTGGGGTGTTACAACTCTCCCCTACTAAAAGAGTTTTCGTCCTCGAAAACATACCTCAAACAAATAACTCTGGATAGGACTCTTTCATCTGACTCTCCAGTTCCCAAGTTACATTGCCACCCGCTGGTCCTCCCCAAGCTACCTTCACCAAGGCAATCTCTTTACCCCGCAACTGCTTCAACTCTCGATCTTCAATCCTCATAGGCGATGTTTCAACAGTCAGGTTATCTTTCACCTGTACATCATCTACTTGGACTACATGCGACGGATCATGAATGTACCTCCTCAACTGAGACACATGAAAAACCTCATGCAAATTCGCAAGTGACGGCGGTAAAGCGATACGATAGGCTACTTCTCCTATCCTCTCCAGAATCTGATAAGGACCAATAAATCGCGGTGTCAACTTCTTCGACTTCAAAGCTCGACCAACACCTGTTATCGGAGTAACACGAAGAAACACATGATCTCCCTCTTGGAACTCAAGTGACTTCCTCCTCTTATCATGATAACTCTTCTGACGACTCTGAGCAATTCTCATCTTTTCCTGAATCATCTTAATCTTTTCTGTAGTCTGTTGAACAATCTCCGGTCCAACCACAGCACTCTCACCGGACTCATACCAACATAACGGTGTCCGACATCTCCTACCATACAAAGCTTCAAACGGCGCCATACCAATGCTCGAATGAAAACTATTGTTGTAGGTAAACTCAATCAAAGGTAAATAACAATCCCAAGCACCTCCCTTTTCCAAAACGCAAGCTCTCAAAAGATCCTCTAGTGACTGAATTGTCCTCTCAGTCTGACCATCAGTCTGCGGATGATATGCAGAACTCAATCTCAGCTTAGTTCCCAAAGCCTTCTGCAAACCTTCCCAGAACTTCGATGTAAATCTAGGATCTCTGTCCGAAACAATACTCGACGGAATACCATGCAGACTTACAATCTTCTCAATATACAACTCAGCCAATTTCTCTAACGGATAATCCATTCTGATCGGAATAAAATGAGCCGATTTCGTCAATCTATCAACAATCACCCAAATGGCTTCAAAATTCTTACTTGTCCTCGGTAAACCAGAAACAAAATCCATACTGATACTATCCCACTTCCACTCTGGAATAGCCAACGGTTGCATTAGCCCAGACGGCTTCTGGTGCTCAATCTTTGACTTCTGACAAGTCAAACAAGAATAGACAAAACTTGCAATTTCTCTTTTCATTCCCGGCCACCAAAATAACTTTTTCAAATCATGATACATCTTCGTAGCTCCAGGGTGAATACTCAACCCACTACGATGTCCTTCTTCCAGAATACTCTTCTTAAGTTCGGTAACATCCGGAACGCACACCCGACTACCAAATCTCAAAACACCCTTCTCATCAACTCTGAATTCGCCACCTTGACCTTGATTCACTAGAGTCAACTTATCAACCAAACGCATATCAAATTTCTGACCCTCTCTGATCTCATCCAGAATACCACTTGTTAACTTCAACATTCCCAATTTAACACTATTGTGAGTACTCTCACACACCAAACTCAAGTCTCTAAACTGCTCAATTAAATCCAATTCCTTAACCATTAGCATAGACATATGCAATGATTTCCGACTCAATGCATCCGCCACTACGTTTGCTTTACCCGGATGGTAATTCAAACCAAAGTCATAATCCTTCAGAAACTCTAACCATCTTCTCTGTCTCATATTCAGCTCTTTCTGATCAAACAAATACTTTAAACTCTTATGGTCACTGAAAACCTCAAATCTTGACCCATACAAGTAATGCCTCCATAACTTCAGAACAAATACCACGGCTGCCAACTCTAAATCGTGCGTCGGATAGTTCCTCTCATGAACCCTCAGCTGTCTTGAAGCATAAGCTATAACCTGCTTATTCTGCATCAACACGCCACCCAAACCCAACAATGAAGCATCGCAATAAACTTCAAATGATTCCGACGAACTCGGTAATATCAGAATAGGAGCACTAGTTAACCTTCTCTTTAACTCTTGGAAACCTCCTTCACATTTTGAATCCCAAATAAACGCTTGCCCCTTTCTAGTCAACATTGTCAACGGTAATGCCAACTTAGAAAATCCCTCAATGAACTTCCTATAATAACCAGCCAAACCAAGGAAACTTCGAATCTCAGCAACAGACTTCGGAGCTTCCCACTTAGATACCGCTTCTATCTTAGAAGGATCAACAGCAACACCACCTCTTGAAATCACATGACCCAGAAAACTAACCTCTTCCAACCAAAATTCACATTTAGAGAGTTTAGCAAATAACTTCTTTTCTCGTAGAACTTCTAAAACCACTCTCAAATGCTCAGCATGCTCTTCTTCAGATTTCGAATACACCAAAATGTCATCAATAAACACCACAACAAACTTGTCTAGGTACGGATGGAAAATCCTATTCATATACTCCATAAATACTCCAGGCGCATTAGTCACACCAAAAGGCATTACAGAATACTCATAATGTCCATACCTGGTTCTGAAAGCAGTCTTCTGAATATCCTCGGTTTTCACACGAATCTGATGATACCCAGATCTCAAATCTATTTTGCTGAACACACTTGCACCAACCAACTGATCCATCAAATCATCAATCCTCGGCAAAGGATACCGATTCTTGATCGTCACTTTATTCAGTTGTCTGTAATCCACACACAACCTCATAGTACCTTCTTTCTTCTTAACCAACAGCACTGGCGCACCCCACGGTGACACACTCGGACGAATAAATTTCTTATCCAACAGATCTTCCAACTGACTCTTCAATTCAGTTAACTCAACAGCAGACATACGGTACGGAGCCATCGATATCGGCCTAGTACCAGGTACCAAGTCAATAGAGAACTCCACTTCACGCTCTGGCGGCAATTCATTCACTTCTTCAGGAAACACATCAGGAAAATCACACACCACGGCTAGATCGCCAATCACCAGTTTATCTTTAGCCTCCAAAGTCGCTAACAGCATAAACAACTCTGCTCCATCCACTACTTCTTCATTCACCTGTCTTGCTGATAGGAACAAACTCTTTCCTTCTTCAATCTCAGGAAAGATCACCGTCTTATCAAAACAATTGATAGAAACTCGGTTGAACACCAACCAGTTCATACCCAGAATAACATCAATCTGCACTAACGGAAGACACACAAGGTCTATCCCAAAGTCTCTACCAAAAATACTCAAGGGACAACTTAAACAAACCGACGTAGTAGTCACTGAACCCTTCGCAGGAGTATCAATTACCATACTACTAAACATCTCAGATATCTCTAACTTAAGTTTCACCGCACAATCCAAAGATATAAAGGAATGAGTCGCACCTGTGTCAATAATAGCTACAAGAGGAAAGCCATTAATATAACACGTACCTCGGATCAAACGATCATCTGCAGAAGTCTCAGAACCCGATAAAGCAAAGACCTTGCCTCCGGACTGATTCCCTTTCTTCGGCTTCTGACACTGGCTTCCAATATGCCCTTCTTCGCCACAATTAAAACAAATCACTTCCTTGTGCTTGCAATCAGCTATTGCATGCCCAGTCTTACCGCAACGAAAACACCTCTTTACTTCAACAGTGCATACATTACTCTTATGACCAGCCTGACCACATTTGAAGCAAACTATACCCGTAGGAGCACCTCCCCCACTAGCTCTCTGAGTCGGAGCAGCTCTTTGTTTCCCTTTCCCAGCTGGAACATCATATGGCTTGCCACGATTTTGATGCTGCTTTCCCCTGCGGTCACTGACAATCTTATAATGAGCATTATTGTCCTCTTCAAATATCCTGCAGCTATCAACCAATTCAGTAAAAATGCGTATCTTCTGATACCCAACAGCCTTCTTAATCTCAGAGCGCAATCCGTTCTCAAACTTGATGCACTTTGAAAATTCAGCACCAACACCAGTGTAATGAGGATAAAATTTGGACAACTCCACAAATTTTGCAGCATAATCAGTGACAGACATGCTTCCTTGCTTCAGCTCAAGGAATTCAATTTCCTTCTTACCACGGACATCCTCTGGATAATACTTCCTCAGAAATTCCCTACGGAATACATCCCAAGTAACGTCTTCACCTGCCACGGTCAACCTCTCGTGAGTCTCTAGCCACCAGTCATCAGCTTCGACTGCTAGCATGTGAGTACCATACCGAACCTTCTGAGCTGGAGTGCAATCCATAACACGAAAGATTCTCTCAATCTCTTTCAACCATCCTAAAGCTGCATCTGGATCATGCTTCCCTTTAAACACCGGCGGATTCTCTCTCTGAAAAGTCGCCAAGCTACGCGATCCAGCATCTCCACCAGCATTTGGCAAGTTCTGCACAGCTTGTGCCATTGCTTGCATTGCGGCAGCCATTGCAGCGTCATTCCTTCCAGCCATTTCAACTTGTCACTACAACACAACTTAAAAGTTAGACTAGTAACAATTACACAATTGTTAGACAGTAACGACACGACAACTGGCCGGACAGACCGACCTGCTCTGATACCACTAATGTAACACCCTTCTAAATACCCCAATTATTTAATTAAAACAACAACAATTAAATCATACATATCAGAGTAAATATTGCAACTCAAGGGTGTCACATAACAACTTCTTCACATTTTTCAACATAAAAGCAGTCATACTCAATTTTATTCAACATAAAAACTTCTTTAACAATACGCAGCGGATAAAATATTTCAACATCTGTAATTCATCAAAATTAACATTTATTCAACAATTCAACATCCCGTCCCGATGTTACATCTATCAGAGCATGACCCTCTAACCACACTAGACTTCAAGCACTAGCTTCTATTCGACTCACTGCTCGTTACCTGAAAAATATAACTGTAAGGGTGAGTTCCTCACTCGATATAACAAATATTATAAATCATCATGTTATGTTAAGTAACTTTACACGTTAATCACCCACATCATATCATGCATTCGGTAGCAGCATATTCAACTCACATCATATTCAAACACAACGTAAATGCAACTCAAATGAGACTCGACTCTTCATGCATGTGGTACCATTTGGAGTAAAACTCCCAACTTAAAATCATTGCCAGTTTGGTGGGCATCAAGGCATAAGCCTTCAACTTTCAACTTAAAAATTTGCCAATCCAGGCCAACGTGGTGTGAGCAAAAGCCCCATAATTTTGCCAATCCAGGCCAACGTGGTGTGAGCAAAAGCCCCAACTCTATGCATATGAATGTATATGGCATGTACGACTTGCAACTTCAACAACATAATAACAACAGCAACACAACAGCTTTTTCAACAAAACAACTTAAAATCAACGTTGGCTCATCAACCTACAACTTAGTATTTTCAACAGAACAACTTATATTCAACTTTGGCTCATCAGCCTACAACTTAATGTTTTCCACAAAACAACTTATCAACATATTTGCATCAATATTTCACAGCATAAACTCAATAATTTCGTTCATCACAATTTACTATGATAGGCTAGCTACCAATTGCATTGACAACAGAAAAATCAACTATTTTTCTTTACTGTAACAGTGTTAACCGGTTAACGCTATAGGTTAACCGGTTAACGCAGGAAAATTACACTTCCAGGCAAAACGCAACAGTGTTAACCGGTTAACACCCTGGGTTAACCGGTTAACGCAGGCGAAACAGCAGTTCCTGCGCTAACACAAGGCAGAATGGAGAGTTTCCGCATTTTCCGCCGTTGGAGGACTTCCGGACCTCCGATTTAACTTCCGTAAAAAGCGATACGTTCAGAATTTCACGATACACTCAAATACAGATCCAATTTCAGCTTGAATTCAACTTAATCATCATAATATTTCAGCATCCACAATCCCAATTAGGGTCAAACTAACAGCTTATCACTACCCATTACATGTTAATCGATAATACCCATTAAACGACGATAAACCCCCCTTACCTGAGATAATCCGGCAAATCTCCAAGCTTTAGCTCTTCCGTTCCTCAACCGCGCTTTTCGGCTCTTTGCCCTTTTTCCTCTTCTCTGCAGCTTCTCAGAATTTCACGTGAAAACCTTTTCCAACAAATGAAAACCTTTTCTTTATTCCCACTTATATATTTTCCAAATATTATTATTCCAAAATAATAATAATAATAATAATCCAATTTATTTAATTAGATTAATAAATATATTATCAACTTAATTAAATAATTCTTTTTTTTTCTTTATTTGGGGTGTTACATATGCCATGTTATGTACTCGACCAGATGTCTCGTATGCTTTAAGTGCAACGAGTAGGTACCAATCTGATCCTGGTGATGCTCACTGGGTAGCTGTCAAGAATATCCTTAAGTATTTAAGAAGGACTAAGGACTCATTCTTGATATATGGAGGTCAGGAAGAGTTGGCTGTAATTGGATACACCGATGCTAGCTTCCAGACAGATAAGGATGACTTTAGATCGCAATCTGGTTATGTGTTTTGCTTAAACGGTGGCGCTGTGAGCTGGAAAAGTTCAAAGCAAGATACAGTTGCTGATTCTACAACCGAGGCCGAGTATATTGCTGCCTCAAGTGCAGCGAAGGAAGCTGTTTGGATCAAAAAGTTCATTAGTGAACTTGGCATAGTCCCTAGCATTGTGGATCCCATTGATCTCTACTGTGATAACAATGGTGCTATCGCACAAGCCAAGGAGCCTAGATCTCACCAACGATCCAAACACATACTTAGGCGTTATCATCTCATTCGAGAGATAATAGATAGAGGAGATGTGAAAATATGCAGAGTACCTACACTTGACAATATTGCTGACCCACTGACAAAGCCTCTTGCGCAGCAGAAGCATGATGGCCATACTAGATCTATGGGTATTAAGGGTATGCCTGATTGGCTCTAGTGCTAGTGGGAGATTGTTGGTGTAAGCCCTAGAGGCCAATACTTTTGGTACTTGTATCGAATTATTTATTAATAATAAAAGGCTTTTTCTTTATTACGTTTGTTTAATAAAGTCCCTAGAATAGTTAGTCTGTTTAATGTATCAAGTATGACTTAATCATGAGGTCACATTAAACATAAGGACATTATTCTTAAAGTATCCGTAGTCGAGCTTTAGTGTGAAGTGGGATAACATTAAAGCATTAAGACTATTATGTTTGTAGACTGATGATCACATCTCATGGATCATGGATAAAGAGTTATCAAGTCTTAAACATAGGTATGAATATTAGGAGTAATATTTATACCGGATTGACCCGCTATGAGAATACTATATAGAAAGTTATGCAAGGTGTCATAAGTTATTCTCATGGTGATAATAGTGTATTCCACTCTTCGACCTGAAACCACTATGGATCCTAGATGTAGAGTCGAGTGCTTTATTGCTGATCCAACGTTGTCCGTAACTGGATAACCATAAAGACAGTTAATGGGTACTCCACAAAGCATGCTGAGGGACATGAGTGTCCTAGATGGAATTTGCCCATCCTGCGTAACAGGATAAATGTCTATGGGCCCAATATTGAACTAGACAAGGATGACACGGTCTATACCTTGTGTTCAATATAGACATAAGGGAAAAAGGGTAATTATACACATAAGTATTATCACAGAAGGAATTGTCAGATCACATGACATTTTCGTGTCTTGGGTAGCAGTGATGTGTTGCTAGATACCGCTCACTGTTTATTATGTTAAATACATGATTTGATATAATTGCCAACGCCGCGAAAACCTACAGGGTCACACACAAAGGACGGATTGATGAGAGATAGAGTAATTAAGGAATACTGTAAGGTACGGTGCCCTTAAGTGAGTTATGGAACATCGTAAGGTACGGTGTACTTGAGTAGAATACGAAATATGGTAAGGTACCATGGGCTTAAGTGATTTTGGGCATATTATAAGATATGGGCCAAAATACACTTAAGTGGGCTTTTAGCTTGAAGCCCACACAAGTGGTTTTATAAATAGAACCCTTGTGCAGAAGCAAATTTTTGCGGTTGCATTATTTTCGTTTTCTATCACTCTCTCCCTCTCTCACTCAAAGCCTTCACTCGTACCAGCTAGCACTGAGATTGAAGGAACCCGTTCGTGTGGACTGAGTAGAGACGTTGTCATCGTTCAACGTTCGTGATCGCTTCGTGGATTTGCATCAAAGGTTTTGATCGTCACAGGAGATCTGCACCAAAGGTTCAACCGTCACAAGAGGTAAATATTCTATCACTGATCATGACCATTCGTAAGGATCTCTAAAGGAGAAATTTTTTAATTTCCGCTGCGCTTTGGGTCGCAATTCTCCTTCAACTCCCTCATGCCAAATCTAAATGAGGTCAAATTTGTGACTAAATTTAATAGGGATGAAATATCTACAACTTTGATGAAGGAACCATTTTCATTTGAATCTCATAGCAAAAGTTATTCAAGGTGGAAGAAATGGTCATTTGACTTGGTACTTAGAAAATTTTCAATTATGTTTGATTTCTCAAACTTCCTCATCAAAATTCACAATGATCCAAGCTTTAAATGAAAACATTTTCAATATCAAAGTTGTTACCCTTGATGTGACCTTTCCAAAAAGTTCAAGATCACTTCATTTGGACAAGATTTGAGGGACATGCACATGGTTCCTTTCATAGGTGTTTTTTTGCAAGATTTGAATCCAATTGTCCATTTCCTTTTGCATGCTTACATGTTATTGCTACAGGATCAATTGTGCATAAATTGGAGTGTGATAACATCATGAATTGGGCCCAAATCATTTCCCATGCATCCATGCACCAATGTTGCTAAAATTGGCAAAATTTCAAAGTGTGTGAAAAACAACTTGTTAGGCTATATATACATGACCATTATGATTAGAATAAGGATCCCTTCTACCCAAGCTTTAGACCCTTGCATCCCTAGCCTCCATTAAAGGATAAACTTAAAGATTTCACTTGAAATCGAGTTTCAATTCTCCTTCTGTTTTGAGATTGAAACTCCAAGAATCCAAGCCCCTCTTTGATCCATTTCATTTCCTACAAACTTCTAGAGTCGAGCCAAGGCAAATTAGAAGCAAGATCAAGTTGCATTGAAGCTACCCGAAGGTGATTTTTCTCAAACTTCTCTTCTTCGATTCTCCCTCATTTCTCAACTATTTTTCTTGATTATTGGTTGTTTGAAGTCCTACCAATGTAGGCAACAAGATTGAGTTGCTTTGAGGTCAAATCGAAGCAACTCAGATCATAAACCTCAAATTTCAAATTCATGTATCTTTCAATATACTTGGAATTGGATGAAATGGAGGTTAGATTCGAGCTCATGAGCATTTTTCCTTTAAAATCATGTCCTTGGTTTTCATTTTTGTGATTGTTTGTGGTGGACCAGTCCGGTGAGGTCCACCGAAGAAGATGACCGAAGCAAGGGCTCCGGTGGTGCTTGGCATCTTTCAAACCATCAGATCCCTTTGAAATGTTTTAATCTTGGCCTTTCCTTTTGATTACCACATGTGTGATGCATTGACCCAGGTTCACCAAGGAACGCGCGCGCTTGGCTATCAGATCAGTCATCTCAATTAATAAGGGAGATCTGATGGCCCTTGTTTTTTTGTATTTTCAGATTTTCCATTTAATTGCCTTATTTTATTTGATTCATCGAAATTTCATTTTTTATCCAAAAGCTATGGGACTTTCATAAAAAATCTTTAAATATTTTTCTCTTTCATATTCTGAATTAAAATTATTTTTTGGATTATTTTTGGTATTTTTAATGAATTAAATGTTTTTGTGCATATTTTTAATTGTTTAAAAATACTTTTGACTTTTTAAAAATCATGGAATTTTTTGTCGAAGGTCCTTTGACCTTGTTTGAACTAGGATAAATTCCTTGACCATTTATTTAGTATTTTAAAGGGATTTGAGGTTTTGTCCAAATTAAAATGCATTTAAATTCATTTTTAAATTAATTTTTTAGTTGATTAAATGTTTAAAAATTATGTTGAGCCATTTTTATGGTCTTGTGATGTTTGACTTTCTGTTTGGGCCTTGGTCATGATTGATTTGACTTTTATTGGATAAAAACCATTGGAATTAGGGGATTGATGTAATGTACATTTCATCTCCCAAAATAAATGGATGTTATTGATCAGATGAAATTCCTCTCATGATAAATTTGTGTTTCTATTAGCCCCTCCCTCTTCATCTTCATCCCTATTCTTCCCCATTCCCTCATCTTACCAATGAAATCTCTAATGTCTAAATGCTAATTGATTCATCCATGACCTTGTGTCAGATGAATCAATATGAGTCTGATTGAGATATGTCCCTCCCATTTTCTTTTAGTGTGTGGTATGTTTTAGGAGTTTGGTTCTTGGTACCAAATCTCTAACATGCATTAACACCTATATTTTTATTGCCCGACCTCAGATAGTTGTGACTTCTATATAAGTCCAATTACAAATGCTTAACATAGAGCTAAATCTGACCCTTAAAGCATAATATTCTAGTCAGTGAGATTGTAAATCTCCCATTCTTCATGGCATTGTGTGGAGACTTGAACTCTTTTCCTTTCATGAGAGCTAGTGGCATACCTATTGAATTATCCAAGTTGGAGCCATTCTCATGGAAGATGTCTTGGTTCAAGGATTCATACTTCTGAATGAATGGTTGAGTGTTCTCCAAAGAATGACTTAATCAATTAAAACTCAACACTAACATTTGACTAACCATTGACTAACTCTTATTCATTATGCTTTTACTTTCAAGTCATTTACTTTATGCAATTTAAATTTCAGTCATTTATCATTCATTGCCATTTACATTTCATATAACTTGTTTATGTTTCACTCCTTTTCACTTTGCTAATTTGAGCTATATCTTGTGATTGTATATATTGTTTGTGTGTTTTGATTTTATTTGTGGTCTTATGACCTTAAAACACCAAATAACAACAAAAACCCTAAAAAACATTTGGTGGATTATTGGGACTTGATCTGAGCTCTGGACTTAGAATTATGCAACATTCCTTGTGCTAAGGACTTGGCCAATGCCAATATTTGAGTCTGAGCTATCTTTGACAGTGACTTTCATATGATGCAAGACCTTGGATCTCTTGGATTCATTTGCTACTTTGTCTTTGTGCCTAATTGTTATCTTGTAATTGCTTATGTCTGATGTTTTGTTCTGAGTTGATCAAGGAATATTTCATTCGCTACATTGGAAGACACTGAAGATTGCTAGCTATTGGGATGCTTGCTTGGATATGGCTATCTTTATTTGATGTCTTGATATTTATGATGTCTGGATATTGCTCATTGCTTGTTGCTTATTGCTTGATCAAGGTACAAAGGAAAATGGGTTTCTATATGACATTCTTGTCTGTTGGATTGCATACCATTGGTCAGATCTTTTCAACTCTTAACTTTTAAATTTTTGCTTAGGGTAGTCTCTTCATCTCCCCCACTTCTTTAATTTCAAAATCTCTCCCCCTTTTAAAAAACTTTATTTGTTTGTGTTCTTTAACTTAGACATGTTTAAATGATTAGAAACTTTGACTTTATGCCAATGAATTTACAAACTTTTTCTTAATAAAACTTGTGAATAAACTTAACCATATTGACTTAAATTTCAAAAGACAAAAAGAACTAATAACCTCATTCAAATATTTGGCTTTTTATGCCCTTTTACTTAAAACATTTTTTTGTTAAAATCAATTCACCAAATTCTTTGAAACTTTTACCACGAACTACGAGGTTTTGATCCCTCATTTTTATGTTGGTATGTAGGCACAAGATCGAAGGTCTTGTCAAACATAAAAATATAACCAGTGAATTCTTTTCTCATCCCCACACTCTATATTTTATCAAACATCATTTATACCCAAAGACATATGCACACAAAAAAGGGCTCCCTAGGAGTACCTAGGACACTTTGGGTGCTAACACCTTCCCTCTATGTAACCAACCCCCTTACATGTAATCTCTGGCATTTTATTTGTTTTGATTTGAAAACTTTTTATCCTTGGGTTTTGTTCGTACTTTTCCCTTTTCCTTTGGAAACAATAAAAATGAGGTGGCGACTCTGGTTTTATTGACGTCAAGTTTATCCATAACTTGATGGTGAATTGATTTTGGAAGGTGGAGTGACTCAGGTGTTGAAATTTTGGCACGCCTGGGGCACGCTTTTATCTAACGATCTCTTTTGCAGGTGCTGTTAGAAATTTTCACTCACTTGCAGGTTGTGATGTGAAGCTTTTTGGCGAAAGATTCCTTCGAGTCCAGTCAGGGACGAGGAATTGAAGAATGGTGTAAAGACGGCGAAAGAATGTCGACGATCCTTGAGTGTTAATCAAGAAGACTCTTCAAAGTCTGAAGAAGTGGAAAGTTAACACTTTGGTTAGATGGTAGGATACCAGCGTTCGATGAGTCGACAGGTGTTCCATGTCCAACATGCCGTATCTCCCCAGCAGGTTCGAGGTCAGTATTTCTTCGGCAGCCAGGCCTGAAGGTTGTTGTTTCCCCTAGCAGGGTTGAGATTGTTATATCCCCAGCAAGTTGGAAGGTTGTCGTTTCCCCAGCGGAGGTGCGTTGGTAGCTGTTTCCCTAGTGAAGTCCCCAAGAGGATCGGGTTCAGTGGAGGTCATCCCCGGCAAGGGTTGTCGTTTCCCCAGTAGCAGTGCTATTCCCCAATAGGGTGGAGATTGGAAATATCGAGTTCCTCAACAGAGTGGCTTGTGTCGTCCCCTGAGGGGGATATTGCTTTTTATACATTCATCATTTAGAAAAGCATAACATTGCATCCTCCCAAATTGTGTTGCATTTCCATGGTTATGGAGCATTACGCCATTGGAAAATTCAAACATTTGCATTGCGAGCATGAAACTAGTCTCAAGCCGTGGTTACCGTTTGAGAATTGGTTTTGCTGGTTGGTGAAGATGTTACTCTGAGGAGTCTAGCATCATGACTTTTGAATCCACAATATTCACCAGTAGAGCGCTATTGGAGGAAAGTTTCTGTCGTGCGGATATGGGAATGAAGATTGGATAACGTTACGCGATCAGCGCGGAGATCGGGGTCCATCAGGAGAAAGGAAGACGCAGAGTGTCTTCTGGAGAATGGGGTTCAAATGGAGAACGGGGTTCATTGTTTGACAGTAAAATCAAAGAAGTTTTTGGGGTCCAAGAAAAGCAAAAATAATAACAACAAGGAGAAAATCCCTAGCGGATGTGGCATTCAGGCCAGTTTTTCCGGTATTCAGGCCACAGTGGCATTCAGGCCAAGTTTTTCCGATGTTCAGATCGAAGAAGTTTCCGACGTTCAGGTCGAAGTACTTGTGGCATTCAGGCCAATCTCTCGGTGTACATACCGATATTAATGATCCAGTTTTCCGGTATCCAGACCGAAGTGGCATTCAGGCCAATTTTCCGATGTTCAGATCGAAGAAGTTTCCGACGTTCAGGTCGAAGTACTTGTGGCATTCAGGCCAATCTCTCGGTATTCAGACCGAAGTAGGCATTCAGGCCAGTCTCTCAGTGTTCAGACCGAAGTAGGCATTCAGGCCAGTCTCTCAGTGTTCAGACCGATATTAGTCATCTAATATTCCATTCCCAGTATTTAGACTGATAAGCGGCATTCCGGCCATGGTTCCTGTGTTACCATTTATTTTGGTATCCGGGTCAACATTCTTTTCGGTATTCAGGCCGACTCTCACCGTACCAGACGAATTCTTCTTTTAAGATCATTTCTTTGCCAATTCTGACATGCATTGTTAATTATTTCCCAGCGGAGTGCAAATTGTTCGTCTGTTCTTAGTATTCAACCACTCTTCACCCTGATCATCTGAAAGCCGAGGTTGTTCATATCGACAGGTTCACAGTGGATTGAATAAGGGCAGCTGTAACACCTTAAAATTTGCCCTCCTCTCTTGGGACTAGTTTGACATATTGCATTTCATGTTTTAGAGCATTAGGCATTGCAATTTGCATATCATCTGAAAATAAGAAAGTCATCCTCCAGAGTCTTTTCAGAAGATGGAAAAGTTACATGATTCAAGCCTGAGGGTTTCTTTAAATTGATCATCGACCATCTGAGGGTTTGTGCTTCAATTAGGGTTTCCTGATCCTTCAAAGGTCTTGAACATTATCTTGGTTGCAAGGGTATATCACTATCATCATGGTTGTATCATCACCAAGGGTTTCATGATTCATGCTCAAGTTCCTTTGAATTAGGGTTTTGACCTCTGGTCAACCCTAATCAATTGCATTTCTTCCAGCTAGGGCTTCTCAAGGAGATGAGGTATTTTTATGGGATGAGGATCATATGATCATTATATTGAGCTTACATGAGCTAGGGTTTCATTTCTGAGCAATTTTCCCAAATGGTAGAGGCTCAAGCTGGTCAGGGCATTTCAAGGTCATCTGTGGACCAAACAAGTCAACTATGCAGTCAACTGAGGGCTTTGAGATGGGGAAATGAGTTGAGACACCTCAATCATGTTCAAAAGAGGTTTATTTGTCATTTCAAACATCTATCTTGAAGATTTTGAAGTCAGGGCAAAAGTTTCCAAAAATGGAAAGTGACTTGTAATTGAAAGTTTCCAAAAATGGCAAGTTTTTGGTCCACATTCAACTTGATTTTTCAACATGAAAGAAGCTTCAAATGGATTTTTGGTGAACATGAAAGTTGAAGATATTTCTTTCCCTTTTTCAAAAAGTCCTATATCATGTTCATCTGATAATTGGTTGAGAAGTTATGGCCAAATGATCACAAAGTGTACATGGAAGTTCAACATGGCATAACTTTTGATTCAAAACTCCAAATTGGTCCACTCTTTTTGCAAAATGCTTGTCTTGACCAATACTTTCCAAATCAACCATTACTTTGCATGGAAAAAGCTCATGTGATAACTTGTTCATTCATGTATATTTTGGAGGGAAATTCAAGAATTCAAATTTGGTTGATGCTACAAACAAAATACCACTTCCATTGTGTTTATTAGATGATTTTAAGTGGATTTGCACCTCAACATGGCACTGTTCACGTATGGATTGTGCATGCTACCTCACACTTGCCATTTTTGCAAAACACCTCTCATTTCACTAATTTCAATTAACCATTGCTTAATTCCAATTTCAGCATCATTAGTGGATGGTATATAAGCCTAATCATAACAGAATTTGCCATAACAACAATTCTAGATCTCAAATTCATCTTTCCCTCCATTTTTTCTCTCACTTGGAATTTCAAATTTCTTCACACAACTCTTCAAGATTGTTGTAGATTCATCATCCTCATGGAATTTTAAGCAAGATTCATCCATTATTCGTGGCAATTGAGCTGGTTTTCAAGAAGATTGGATGCATGAACATGTTAATGGAAGCTTCAAATTAAGCTGGATCTGGTTGGTTTCAAGTGATGATTTGTGCTCAAAGCTTCTAATCAATCATATTGGAGCAGATCTGGAGCTTGTGGAGGCTTGAAAGACACGATTTCATCACTGCCATTTCAAGTAGGTGCAATTTTCGACCTCTTTTTTTTGCCATTTGCTTGCCATAAACCTGTAGAGCTTGCTTCCCTGAACATGCTGATGTAATTAGATCTTGATTTGGCTTAGAAATGAGTTAGATATATGGACTTAAAGTTTTGCACATGGAAATGTTTTTGCTCGATTCATGAAATATATGATGAATTAGATTTAGATATTATGATATTCATGATCCTCATAGGAAGACCTTTCGTTTGGTGTATAATTCAATGATTTCTGGAATTTTCTTCATGAGGCTCCGCCGTGTACACGGCCGGAGAAGACGGTGGAAACCACCGTCGTTGGCTCTGCGTGTTGCCTAGGGTTTTTGTCCTATCAGCGCTGACTGTGCGCTCGCGTGGCATTTCCGTTGGCTAGGATCCTTTTGACTGGCCTGCGTGTGCATTGACCACGCTGATTCGGACGCCAACGCATTAGTGAAACGGTGCGTTTCACAAGCGCGCCTTGATCCTTCATATCCTGAGTTCGATTCTGGTTTGCTGAATGTTTGTGAATTTATTTTGAGCGTTCTTCTTGACCATAAGCGCATGAGTTCGAATCCTGGCCTTTGCATATTTCTGATTTCATTTTGTTTTGAGCGCTTGTTAATCCTTACTTCTTCGCCCGTATCTTTTATCACAACGAATTGAGCTTCGTAGCTGAATTCGGCACTATGAAATTTTTCTTGGATGGTATAGTTCTACTTCTAATCAGTCTTTGGAGTTCCCTTATTTGTCGTTTCGTACTCTAATCCGAATTAGTCCCTTTTTTCTGGAAATTCTAGCAAGTTGCCCCAGCCTGAAGGGCTTCCCCCTTTAATCATAGTTGAGAAATTTTCCCAAGATGAGGGATTTATCTCCTTCTTCTGGGTGTCCTGTCTTCGATTGAACGTAGCAATTTCCATAGTTTGGAAAGGTGTATATAACACTTCCCTAGCGGCCTCAATGTATCTGAATGATGCAAGGTGGCTGATTAGCATATCCTTATCTCCTTTGATAATTATTAGCTTTCCCCCCACCATAAATTTAAGTTTTTAGTGAAGAGTGGAAGTAATAGCGCTAGCGGCATGAATCCAAGGTTGCCCCAATACACAGTTGTATCCTAGATTAATGTCCATTACCTGAAAGGAGGCCATGAACGTGTGAGGTCCAACAACCATATGTAGATCAAATTCCCATATCACCATCCTTATTGATCCGTCAAAGGCATTGACCACCATCAAGCTTGTTTTCATGAAGGTCCTCTCGACATTGAGTTTTATGAGGGAATTTTCGGGCATGATGTTCAGGGACGAACCTGTGTCCACCAACACTCTCGTGAGGATGGTATGTTGACATTTTATTGATATGTGTAGATCTTTGTTGTGATTTTTCCCCTCCTCTGGTAACTCCTTGCTGCTGACACTTAGACATGTGCCACCCCGTCATATTGATAAATGGTTATATCCTTGGTGACGTGTGTTTCATTCAAAATTTTCATAATAGATTATTTGTGCACCTCTAAGCTCAATAATAAAGACAACATGGAGATATTGAAAGTTTTTGACTTAGTTGGTCCACCACCTTATAGTCACTCCTTTTAATTATTTTCAGAAATTCATCTGTCTTCTCTTGAGGCATTGTCTTCTTCGATGGTTCTCTCTCCGTATTTAAACTTGAGACCTCTTCGCCTTTGGACGTATTAGGAGTCTTCTTTTGTGATTGTTCTAGGGCGAGCACCATTCCACTTCGTGTCATTCCCCAAATGCCTACTATATTGGTGACATTTGGTTCTAATACCAGTGGTTTGTAACCTACATATTTCATATCAATGTAGCTCAAAGGTACCACTTTAGTGCTATCATATGGGAATGGTGTAGGAAAATAAATCACTAATGGGGACTCTTGAGCACCTATTTCTAGTATGGGATCTCGCGAGGTGCGAGCGTGGCAATGCTCTCTTCATTTTTGCATGGCTTATCTGGACCGTCTCTTTATTTATCAGCTCTTGTAGACATATTTTCAATTCTTCACATTCCTCGGGTGAGGATAAACATACTTCACAAAACCCATGTACTTCTTGGGTTATCCCCTCCCAATGTTCTTTGCATTTTGCTCCTTTTAGATTCGACCTCCACCCTATTCTCACAAAGTTGTTTCTCCCTTCACGTGAGGTTGGACTATAAATTATTCTTCTAATAGGAAGCATCATAGAGGTTGTGCTATAAGATTTCCTTTTCTTGCTCGAGTCGAACAATGATTTCTTTTAGGTGGTCGACATCTTCAATGGACATGGGGATTGGGTCAAGTATGTCTCGACAGTATGTCTGGACAATATGTTGGATCAATGAGAAATGGTAGCTTAACCTTTCCTTAACATATTGGGTGTAGAATTCCTGGGTGGTATTATTCTTCCTTTTTAACTTATTTTCCTTAGTATGCAACTTTTCCCTTGCACGGATGATTCTCTTGAGCAGCTCTTGGTGCGTGGTACACCCATTATACAAAATTAATTCCTTTACGGTGTCTTCCTTAGGCTTTTCCCACATTAGGTAGCCCAAGTGTTTCATAGCTATTTTGAGATTGTAGTTGATACATCCCTTTGAACTGATGAGAGGTACGTTAGGAAAATTTCCGTAACTGATAATTATTTCCTTGGTATTTATTTCCCTAGGGTACCAAAGGATCGACCTCTCAGTGAGGGAAATTATCTTTTGAGCCCAATTATGACTTCTCATGGCCTCTATCATATATATGTCTTTATAGAGATGTGAAGTGAGCCATTGGTACAATATAGTGATGCAACAACGTAACGATCCTTTCTTTTTGTTGTGGCAGATATCCAAGGCGTAATACACGTCAGCTAGAAGAGAGTGTACTGGATGCACCTATTGATTTTTTACGGCCCAGAATACACTAACAGAAGTGGAATCAACAAAATTCATCATGTTTAGGAAAATGATTACCCCAAAAGTTATTAAAGCAAAAATGTCACCGAAGGGCTCCCAATTTTTTATACCAAGCAATCCTTTAGTTTCCCTTTCTAAGTCACTTCTTTTGACACCCTAGATGTCCCTATCTACCTTGTAATGAAGTAATAGGTCATTAGCGGGTATTCCAAAGGTCACATCCAATTCCTCAGGTTTCACATGTTATCAAATCCCTACATAAAGTCCATTTTTCTCCCTTGGAGGGTCCAAACAATAATAATTAGTAATACTAAGACTAATTGAATGACTAAAACAATAACATTGGCCACAAAAATGAAAACAAACCCTTAAAAGTGGATAAAAGTCCAAATGGTCTTCCTTTGACTTTTTAGGTAATTGGAGTTGACCAAATGAGATGCATATGATGAACTATGATAGAACAAGGCCTTATATACTAGCTCAACTGGATTGAGCTTGACCTAAGGCACTCATATACTGGACTTACCCTAATGTAGACTATGGTTTAAAGTGATTGAAATGAATACAGTAGTGTGCTCAAAATTTAGGACAACTTGTTCAAATAATAATCCATATGAATACAAACTTAGAAATAACAATCCTTGTGAATACAAAATTAGAAATATTATTACTTGGATACAATTAGAACACTTTCTAATTAGACATCACTTTACTAGGTGTCATCCTTACCTCTGTAACACCCCAAATTTTGACCCTAAGATCCCTCATTTATCCCATCATTTGCATTGGCTTTGGGGTCACACCTTGATATCCTCCTTACCCCTCATTCATTGTGTTTACATTGGGAGAGATCACCAAGTGTAACACCCTTCTAAATACCCCAATTATTTAATTAAAACAACAACAATTAAATCATACATATCAGAGTAAATATTGCAACTCAAGGGTGTCACATAACAACTTCTTCACATTTTTCAACATAAAAGCAGTCATACTCAATTTTATTCAACATAAAAACTTCTTTAACAATACGCAGCGGATAAAATATTTCAACATCTGTAATTCATCAAAATTAACATTTATTCAACAATTCAACATCCCGTCCCGATGTTACATCTATCAGAGCATGACCCTCTAACCACACTAGACTTCAAGCACTAGCTTCTATTCGACTCACTGCTCGTTACCTGAAAAATATAACTGTAAGGGTGAGTTCCTCACTCGATATAACAAATATTATAAATCATCATGTTATGTTAAGTAACTTTACACGTTAATCACCCACATCATATCATGCATTCGGTAGCAGCATATTCAACTCACATCATATTCAAACACAACGTAAATGCAACTCAAATGAGACTCGACTCTTCATGCATGTGGTACCATTTGGAGTAAAACTCCCAACTTAAAATCATTGCCAGTTTGGTGGGCATCAAGGCATAAGCCTTCAACTTTCAACTTAAAAATTTGCCAATCCAGGCCAACGTGGTGTGAGCAAAAGCCCCATAATTTTGCCAATCCAGGCCAACGTGGTGTGAGCAAAAGCCCCAACTCTATGCATATGAATGTATATGGCATGTACGACTTGCAACTTCAACAACATAATAACAACAGCAACACAACAGCTTTTTCAACAAAACAACTTAAAATCAACGTTGGCTCATCAACCTACAACTTAGTATTTTCAACAGAACAACTTATATTCAACTTTGGCTCATCAGCCTACAACTTAATGTTTTCCACAAAACAACTTATCAACATATTTGCATCAATATTTCACAGCATAAACTCAATAATTTCGTTCATCACAATTTACTATGATAGGCTAGCTACCAATTGCATTGACAACAGAAAAATCAACTATTTTTCTTTACTGTAACAGTGTTAACCGGTTAACGCTATAGGTTAACCGGTTAACGCAGGAAAATTACACTTCCAGGCAAAACGCAACAGTGTTAACCGGTTAACACCCTGGGTTAACCGGTTAACGCAGGCGAAACAGCAGTTCCTGCGCTAACACAAGGCAGAATGCAGAGTTTCCGCATTTTCCGCCGTTGGAGGACTTCCGGACCTCCGATTTAACTTCCGTAAAAAGCGATACGTTCAGAATTTCACGATACACTCAAATACAGATCCAATTTCAGCTTGAATTCAACTTAATCATCATAATATTTCAGCATCCACAATCCCAATTAGGGTCAAACTAACAGCTTATCACTACCCATTACATGTTAATCGATAATACCCATTAAACGACGATAAACCCCCCTTACCTGAGATAATCCGGCAAATCTCCAAGCTTTAGCTCTTCCGTTCCTCAACCGCGCTTTTCGGCTCTTTGCCCTTTTTCCTCTTCTCTGCAGCTTCTCAGAATTTCACGTGAAAACCTTTTCCAACAAATGAAAACCTTTTCTTTATTCCCACTTATATATTTTCCAAATATTATTATTCCAAAATAATAATAATAATAATAATCCAATTTATTTAATTAGATTAATAAATATATTATCAACTTAATTAAATAATTCTTTTTTTTTTCTTTATTTGGGGTGTTACAACTCTCCCCTACTAAAAGAGTTTTCGTCCTCGAAAACATACCTCAAACAAATAACTCTGGATAGGACTCTTTCATCTGACTCTCCAGTTCCCAAGTTACATTGCCACCCGCTGGTCCTCCCCAAGCTACCTTCACCAAGGCAATCTCTTTACCCCGCAACTGCTTCAACTCTCGATCTTCAATCCTCATAGGCGATGTTTCAACAGTCAGGTTATCTTTCACCTGTACATCATCTACTTGGACTACATGCGACGGATCATGAATGTACCTCCTCAACTGAGACACATGAAAAACCTCATGCAAATTCGCAAGTGACGGCGGTAAAGCGATACGATAGGCTACTTCTCCTATCCTCTCCAGAATCTGATAAGGACCAATAAATCGCGGTGTCAACTTCTTCGACTTCAAAGCTCGACCAACACCTGTTATCGGAGTAACACGAAGAAACACATGATCTCCCTCTTGGAACTCAAGTGACTTCCTCCTCTTATCATGATAACTCTTCTGACGACTCTGAGCAATTCTCATCTTTTCCTGAATCATCTTAATCTTTTCTGTAGTCTGTTGAACAATCTCCGGTCCAACCACAGCACTCTCACCGGACTCATACCAACATAACGGTGTCCGACATCTCCTACCATACAAAGCTTCAAACGGCGCCATACCAATGCTCGAATGAAAACTATTGTTGTAGGTAAACTCAATCAAAGGTAAATAACAATCCCAAGCACCTCCCTTTTCCAAAACGCAAGCTCTCAAAAGATCCTCTAGTGACTGAATTGTCCTCTCAGTCTGACCATCAGTCTGCGGATGATATGCAGAACTCAATCTCAGCTTAGTTCCCAAAGCCTTCTGCAAACCTTCCCAGAACTTCGATGTAAATCTAGGATCTCTGTCCGAAACAATACTCGACGGAATACCATGCAGACTTACAATCTTCTCAATATACAACTCAGCCAATTTCTCTAACGGATAATCCATTCTGATCGGAATAAAATGAGCCGATTTCGTCAATCTATCAACAATCACCCAAATGGCTTCAAAATTCTTACTTGTCCTCGGTAAACCAGAAACAAAATCCATACTGATACTATCCCACTTCCACTCTGGAATAGCCAACGGTTGCATTAGCCCAGACGGCTTCTGGTGCTCAATCTTTGACTTCTGACAAGTCAAACAAGAATAGACAAAACTTGCAATTTCTCTTTTCATTCCCGGCCACCAAAATAACTTTTTCAAATCATGATACATCTTCGTAGCTCCAGGGTGAATACTCAACCCACTACGATGTCCTTCTTCCAGAATACTCTTCTTAAGTTCGGTAACATCCGGAACGCACACCCGACTACCAAATCTCAAAACACCCTTCTCATCAACTCTGAATTCGCCACCTTGACCTTGATTCACTAGAGTCAACTTATCAACCAAACGCATATCAGATTTCTGACCCTCTCTGATCTCATCCAGAATACCACTTGTTAACTTCAACATTCCCAATTTAACACTATTGTGAGTACTCTCACACACCAAACTCAAGTCTCTAAACTGCTCAATTAAATCCAATTCCTTAACCATTAGCATAGACATATGCAATGATTTCCGACTCAATGCATCCGCCACTACGTTTGCTTTACCCGGATGGTAATTCAAACCAAAGTCATAATCCTTCAGAAACTCTAACCATCTTCTCTGTCTCATATTCAGCTCTTTCTGATCAAACAAATACTTTAAACTCTTATGGTCACTGAAAACCTCAAATCTTGACCCATACAAGTAATGCCTCCATAACTTCAGAACAAATACCACGGCTGCCAACTCTAAATCGTGCGTCGGATAGTTCCTCTCATGAACCCTCAGCTGTCTTGAAGCATAAGCTATAACCTGCTTATTCTGCATCAACACGCCACCCAAACCCAACAATGAAGCATCGCAATAAACTTCAAATGATTCCGACGAACTCGGTAATATCAGAATAGGAGCACTAGTTAACCTTCTCTTTAACTCTTGGAAACCTCCTTCACATTTTGAATCCCAAATAAACGCTTGCCCCTTTCTAGTCAACATTGTCAACGGTAATGCCAACTTAGAAAATCCCTCAATGAACTTCCTATAATAACCAGCCAAACCAAGGAAACTTCGAATCTCAGCAACAGACTTCGGAGCTTCCCACTTAGATACCGCTTCTATCTTAGAAGGATCAACAGCAACACCACCTCTTGAAATCACATGACCCAGAAAACTAACCTCTTCCAACCAAAATTCACATTTAGAGAGTTTAGCAAATAACTTCTTTTCTCGTAGAACTTCTAAAACCACTCTCAAATGCTCAGCATGCTCTTCTTCAGATTTCGAATACACCAAAATGTCATCAATAAACACCACAACAAACTTGTCTAGGTACGGATGGAAAATCCTATTCATATACTCCATAAATACTCCAGGCGCATTAGTCACACCAAAAGGCATTACAGAATACTCATAATGTCCATACCTGGTTCTGAAAGCAGTCTTCTGAATATCCTCGGTTTTCACACGAATCTGATGATACCCAGATCTCAAATCTATTTTGCTGAACACACTTGCACCAACCAACTGATCCATCAAATCATCAATCCTCGGCAAAGGATACCGATTCTTGATCGTCACTTTATTCAGTTGTCTGTAATCCACACACAACCTCATAGTACCTTCTTTCTTCTTAACCAACAGCACTGGCGCACCCCACGGTGACACACTCGGACGAATAAATTTCTTATCCAACAGATCTTCCAACTGACTCTTCAATTCAGTTAACTCAACAGCAGACATACGGTACGGAGCCATCGATATCGGCCTAGTACCAGGTACCAAGTCAATAGAGAACTCCACTTCACGCTCTGGCGGCAATTCATTCACTTCTTCAGGAAACACATCAGGAAAATCACACACCACGGCTAGATCGCCAATCACCAGTTTATCTTTAGCCTCCAAAGTCGCTAACAGCATAAACAACTCTGCTCCATCCACTACTTCTTCATTCACCTGTCTTGCTGATAGGAACAAACTCTTTCCTTCTTCAATCTCAGGAAAGATCACCGTCTTATCAAAACAATTGATAGAAACTCGGTTGAACACCAACCAGTTCATACCCAGAATAACATCAATCTGCACTAACGGAAGACACACAAGGTCTATCCCAAAGTCTCTACCAAAAATACTCAAGGGACAACTTAAACAAACCGACGTAGTAGTCACTGAACCCTTCGCAGGAGTATCAATTACCATACTACTAAACATCTCAGATATCTCTAACTTAAGTTTCACCGCACAATCCAAAGATATAAAGGAATGAGTCGCACCTGTGTCAATAATAGCTACAAGAGGAAAGCCATTAATATAACACGTACCTCGGATCAAACGATCATCTGCAGAAGTCTCAGAACCCGATAAAGCAAAGACCTTGCCTCCGGACTGATTCCCTTTCTTCGGCTTCTGACACTGGCTTCCAATATGCCCTTCTTCGCCACAATTAAAACAAATCACTTCCTTGTGCTTGCAATCAGCTATTGCATGCCCAGTCTTACCGCAACGAAAACACCTCTTTACTTCAACAGTGCATACATTACTCTTATGACCAGCCTGACCACATTTGAAGCAAACTATACCCGTAGGAGCACCTCCCCCACTAGCTCTCTGAGTCGGAGCAGCTCTTTGTTTCCCTTTCCCAGCTGGAACATCATATGGCTTGCCACGATTTTGATGCTGCTTTCCCCTGCGGTCACTGACAATCTTATAATGAGCATTATTGTCCTCTTCAAATATCCTGCAGCTATCAACCAATTCAGTAAAAATGCGTATCTTCTGATACCCAACAGCCTTCTTAATCTCAGAGCGCAATCCGTTCTCAAACTTGATGCACTTTGAAAATTCAGCACCAGCACCAGTGTAATGAGGATAAAATTTGGACAACTCCACAAATTTTGCAGCATAATCAGTGACAGACATGCTTCCTTGCTTCAGCTCAAGGAATTCAATTTCCTTCTTACCACGGACATCCTCTGGATAATACTTCCTCAGAAATTCCCTACGGAATACATCCCAAGTAACGTCTTCACCTGCCACGGTCAACCTCTCGTGAGTCTCTAGCCACCAGTCATCAGCTTCGACTGCTAGCATGTGAGTACCATACCGAACCTTCTGAGCTGGAGTGCAATCCATAACACGAAAGATTCTCTCAATCTCTTTCAACCATCCTAAAGCTGCATCTGGATCATGCTTCCCTTTAAACACCGGCGGATTCTCTCTCTGAAAAGTCGCCAAGCTACGCGATCCAGCATCTCCACCAGCATTTGGCAAGTTCTGCACAGCTTGTGCCATTGCTTACATTGCGGCAGCCATTGCAGCGTCATTCCTTCCAGCCATTTCAACTTGTCACTACAACACAACTTAAAAGTTAGACTAGTAACAATTACACAATTGTTAGACAGTAACGACACGACAACTGGCCGGACAGACCGACCTGCTCTGATACCACTAATGTAACACCCTTCTAAATACCCCAATTATTTAATTAAAACAACAACAATTAAATCATACATATCAGAGTAAATATTGCAACTCAAGGGTGTCACATAACAACTTCTTCACATTTTTCAACATAAAAGCAGTCATACTCAATTTTATTCAACATAAAAACTTCTTTAACAATACGCAGCGGATAAAATATTTCAACATCTGTAATTCATCAAAATTAACATTTATTCAACAATTCAACATCCCGTCCCGATGTTACATCTATCAGAGCATGACCCTCTAACCACACTAGACTTCAAGCACTAGCTTCTATTCGACTCACTGCTCGTTACCTGAAAAATATAACTGTAAGGGTGAGTTCCTCACTCGATATAACAAATATTATAAATCATCATGTTATGTTAAGTAACTTTACACGTTAATCACCCACATCATATCATGCATTCGGTAGCAGCATATTCAACTCACATCATATTCAAACACAACGTAAATGCAACTCAAATGAGACTCGACTCTTCATGCATGTGGTACCATTTGGAGTAAAACTCCCAACTTAAAATCATTGCCAGTTTGGTGGGCATCAAGGCATAAGCCTTCAACTTTCAACTTAAAAATTTGCCAATCCAGGCCAACGTGGTGTGAGCAAAAGCCCCATAATTTTGCCAATCCAGGCCAACGTGGTGTGAGCAAAAGCCCCAACTCTATGCATATGAATGTATATGGCATGTACGACTTGCAACTTCAACAACATAATAACAACAGCAACACAACAGCTTTTTCAACAAAACAACTTAAAATCAACGTTGGCTCATCAACCTACAACTTAGTATTTTCAACAGAACAACTTATATTCAACTTTGGCTCATCAGCCTACAACTTAATGTTTTCCACAAAACAACTTATCAACATATTTGCATCAATATTTCACAGCATAAACTCAATAATTTCGTTCATCACAATTTACTATGATAGGCTAGCTACCAATTGCATTGACAACAGAAAAATCAACTATTTTTCTTTACTGTAACAGTGTTAACCGGTTAACGCTATAGGTTAACCGGTTAACGCAGGAAAATTACACTTCCAGGCAAAACGCAACAGTGTTAACCGGTTAACACCCTGGGTTAACCGGTTAACGCAGGCGAAACAGCAGTTCCTGCGCTAACACAAGGCAGAATGCAGAGTTTCCGCATTTTCCGCCGTTGGAGGACTTCCGGACCTCCGATTTAACTTCCGTAAAAAGCGATACGTTCAGAATTTCACGATACACTCAAATACAGATCCAATTTCAGCTTGAATTCAACTTAATCATCATAATATTTCAGCATCCACAATCCCAATTAGGGTCAAACTAACAGCTTATCACTACCCATTACATGTTAATCGATAATACCCATTAAACGACGATAAACCCCCCTTACCTGAGATAATCCGGCAAATCTCCAAGCTTTAGCTCTTCCGTTCCTCAACCGCGCTTTTCGGCTCTTTGCCCTTTTTCCTCTTCTCTGCAGCTTCTCAGAATTTCACGTGAAAACCTTTTCCAACAAATGAAAACCTTTTCTTTATTCCCACTTATATATTTTCCAAATATTATTATTCCAAAATAATAATAATAATAATAATCCAATTTATTTAATTAGATTAATAAATATATTATCAACTTAATTAAATAATTCTTTTTTTTTTCTTTATTTGGGGTGTTACACCAAGCATATTTTATTGTATCATACTTTATTTTTTCTTTATTTACTAACCAAAATACCAAAAATATGTCTATGTATAGCTTTGTTTCTTTTGTAGGTAGCATGCACATCCACCAATGCCTCATCAAGCTCACAAATAGGGTTTGAGAGCCTCAGTGCAAGGAGATCAATTAATATATGGTTCACAATGGTTCTAAACATCATATATGGACCCCCATGTTCTTCATTTATCATTTTGATCAATAATTCATCAAGAGTGTGAAGCTTGTTTGCCTTGGAAGCCCTAATTCATCTAGGTATCTTGTGTGACTTCCTTAACAAGTTTCTTCAACAATTGGTCAAATATATCTAGGTATACTTCATTATACATCATATTAGACATATATGACCCTCCACGAGTCCTAAAGATCAATATAACTTCAAGTTTGCAAGTTGGTTTAAAGAAGTTGACTAGAGAAAGTCAACTAGTCAAAACTGGGGTTCCCTAGACCCTATCTCCTACAATGTTTGTCATATGAAAATTATTTCATGAGAAAAGTTATTCCTTATGCCATTACAAACAACTTTCATGTTGACATCAAGAGCTCGTTTTTCTTGGAAAGTCATTGTTTATGGTGAAACATTATAGGTCATTTAGTATGTGCCCTAGTTAGTAGGTCAACTTCCAAGGACCATAACTTGATCAATTTGTATGATATTAAGGCAATCCAAGTTTCATGATCAATTTAAAGATTTCCTCTCCAACTTTTATTCTTTGATAAACGTAAAATTCAACATGAAAGGGCATCTTTCAAGAGGAAATATTATAGGTCATTTTGGGCCATTACCATTAAACAAGCAATTTTCATCAACTTCTAAAATGCATTACTCCCTCATGCCAAATCTAAATGAGGTCAAATTTGTGACTAAATTTAATAAGGATGAAATATCTACAACTTTGATGAAGAAACCATTTTCATTTGAATCTCATAGCAAAAGTTATTCAAGGTGGAAGAAACGGTCATTTGACTTGGTACTTAGAAAATTTTCAATTATGTTTGATTTCTCAAACTTCCACATCAAAATTCACAATGATCCAAGCTTTAAATGAAAACATTTTCAATATCAAAGTTGTTACCCTTGATGTGACCTTTCCAAAAAGTTCAAGATCACTTCATTTGGACAAGATTTGAGGGACATGCACATGGTTCCTTTCATAAGTGTTTGTTTGCAAGATTTGAATCCAATTGTCTATTTCCTTTTGCATGTTACATGTTATTGCTATAGGATCAATTGTGCATAAATTGGAGTGTGATAACATCATGAATTGGGCCTAAATCATTGCCCATGCATCCATGCACCAATGTTGCTAAAATTGGCAAAATTTCAAAGTGTGTGAAAAACAACTTGTTAGGCTATATATACATGACCATTATGATTAGAATAAGGATCCCTTCTACCCAAGCTTTAGACCCTTGCATCCCTAGCCTCCATTAAAGGATAAACTTAAAGATTTCACTTGAAATCGAGTTTCAATTCTCCTTTTGTTTTGAGATTGAAACTCCAAGAATCCAAGCCCCTCTTTGATCCATTTCATTTCCTGCAAACTTCTAGAGTCGAGCCAAGGCAAACTAGAAGCAAGATCAAGTTGCATTGAAGCTACCCCAAGGTGATTTTTCTCAAACTTCTCTTCTTCGATTCTCCCTCATTTCTCAACTATTTTTCTTGATTATTGGTTGTTTGAAGTCCTACCAATGTAGGCAACAAGATTGAGTTGCTTTGAGTTCAAATCGAAGCAACTCAGATCATAAACCTCAAATTTCAAATTCATGTATCTTTCAATATACTTGGAATTGGATGAAATGGAGGTTAGATTCGAGCTCATGAGCATTTTTCCTTTAAAATCATGTCCTTGGTTTTCTTTTTTGTGATTGTTTGTGGTGGACCAGTCCGGTGAGGTCCACCGAAGAAGATGACCGAAGCAAGGGCTCCGGTGGTGCTTGGCATCTTTCAAACCATCAGATCCCTTTGAAATGTTTTAATCTTGGCCTTTCCTTTTGATGACCACATGTGTGATGCATTGACCCAGGTTCACCAAGGAACGCGCGCGCTTGGCTATCAGATCAGTCATCTCAATTAATAAGGGAGATCTGATGGCCCTTGTTTTTTTGTATTTTCAGATTTTCCATTTAATTGCCTTATTTTATTTGATTCATCGAAATTTCATTTTTTATCCAAAAGCTATGGGACTTTCATAAAAAAACTTTAAATATTTTTCTCTTTCATATTCTGAATTAAAATTATTTTTTGGATTATTTTTGGTATTTTTAATGAATTAAATGTTTTTGTGCATATTTTTAATTGTTTAAAAATGCTTCTGACTTTTTAAAAATCATGGAATTTTTTGTCGAAGGTCCTTTGACCTTGTTTGAACTAGGATAAATCCCTTGACCATTTATTTAGTGTTTTAAAGGGATTTGAGGTTTTGTCCAAATTAAAATGCATTTAAATTCATTTTTAAATTAATTTTTTAGTTGATTAAATGTTTAAAAATTATGTTGAGCCATTTTTATGGTCTTGTGATGTTTGACTTTCTGTTTGGGTCTTGGTCATGGTTGATTTGACTTTTGTTGGATAAAAACCATTGGAATTAGGGGATTGATGAAATGTACATTTCATCTCCCAAAATAAATGGATGGTATTGATCAGATGAAATTCCTCTCATGATAAATTTGTGTTTCTATTAGCCCCTCCCTCTTCATCTTCATCCCTATTCTTCCCCATTCCCTCATCTGACCAATGAAATCTCTAATGTCTAAATGCTAATTGATTCATCCATGACCTTGTGTCAGATGAATCAATATGAGTCTGATTGAGATATGTCCCTCCCATTTTCTTTTAGTGTGTTGTATGTTTTAGGAGTTTGGTTCTTGGTACTAAATCTCTAACATGCATTAACACCTATATTTTTATTGCCCGACCTCAGATAGTTGTGACTTCTATATAAGTCCAATTACAAATGCTTAACATAGAGCTAAATCTGACCCTTAAAGCATAATATTCTAGTCAGTGAGATTGTAAATCTCCCATTCTTCATGGAATTGTGTGGAGACTTGAACTCTTTTCCTTTCATGAGAGCTAGTGGCATACTTATTGAATTATCCAAGTTGGAGCCATTCTCATGGAAGATGTCTTGGTTCAAGGATTCATACTTCTGAATGAATGGTTGAGTGTTCTCCAAAGAATGACTTAATCAATTAAAACTCAACACTAACATTTGACTAACCATTGACTAACTCTTATTCATTATGCTTTTACTTTCAAGTCATTTACTTTATGCAATTTAAATTTCAGTCATTTATCATTCATTGCCATTTACATTTCATATAACTTGTTTATGTTTCACTCCTTTTCACTTTGCTCATTTGAGCTATATCTTGTGATTGTATATATTGTTTGTGTGTTTTGATTTTGTTTGTGGTCTTATGACCTTAAAACACCTAATAACAACAAAAACCCTAAAAAACATTTGGTGGATTATTGGGACTTGATCTGAGCTCTGGACTTAGAATTATGCAACATTCCTTGTGCTAAGGACTTGGCCAATGTCAATATTTGAGTCTGAGCTATCTTTGACAGTGACTTTCATATGATGCAAGACCTTGGATCTCTTGGATTCATTTGCTACTTTGTCTTTGTGCCTAATTGTTATCTTGTAATTGCTTATGTCTGATGTTTTGTTCTGAGTTGATCAAGGAATATTTCATTCGCTACATTGGAAGACACTGAAGATTGCTAGCTATTGGGATGCTTGCTTGGATATGGCTATCTTTATTTGATGTCTTGATATTTATGATGTCTGGATATGGCTCATTGCTTGTTGCTTATTGCTTGATCAAGGTACAAAGGAAAATGGGTTTCTATATGGCATTCTTGTCTGTTGGATTGCATACCATTGGTCAGATCTTTTCAACTCTTAACTTTTAAATTTTTGCTTAGGGTAGTCTCTTCATCTCCCCCACTTCTTTAATTTCAAAATCTCTCCCCCTTTTCAAAAACTTTCTTTGTTTGTGTTCTTTAACTTAGACATGTTTAAATTATTAGAAACTTTGACTTTATGCCAATGAATTTACAAACTTTTTCTTAATCAAACTTGTGAATAAACTTAACCATGTTGACTTAAATTTCAAAAGACAAAAAGAACTAACAACCTCATTCAAATATTTGGCTTTTTATGCCCTTTTACTTAAAACATTTTTTTGTTAAAATCAATTCACCAAATTCTTTGAAACTTTTACCACGAACTAGGAGGTTTTGATCCCTCATTTTTATGTTGGTATGTAGGCACAAGATCGAAGGTCTTGTCAAACATAAAAATATAACCAGTGAATTCTTTTCTCATCCCCACACTCTATATTTTATCAAACATCATTTATACCCAAAGACATATGCACACAAAAAAGGGCTCCCTAGGAGTACCTAGGACACTTTGGGTGCTAACACCTTCCCTCTATGTAACCAACCCCCTTACATGTAATCTCTGGCATTTTATTTGTTTTGATTTGAAAACTTTTTATCCTTGGGTTTTGTTCGTACTTTTCCCTTTTCCTTTGGAAATAATAAAAATGAGGTGGCGACTCTGGTTTTATTGACGTCAAGTTTATCCATAACTTGATGGTGAATTGAATTTGGAAGGTGAGGTGACTCAGGTGTTGAAATTTTGGCACGCTTGGGGCACGTTTTTATCTAACGATCTCTTTTGCAGGTGCTGTTAGAAATTTTCACTCACTTGCAGGTTGTGATGTGAAGCTTTTTGGCGAAAGATTCCTTCGAGTCCAGTCAGGGACGAGGAATTGAAGAATGGTGTAAAGACGGCGAAAGAATGTCGATGATCCTTGAGTGTTAATCAAGAAGACTCTTCAAAGTCTGAAGAAGTGGAAAGTTAACACTTTGGTTAGATGGTAGGATACCAGCGTTCGATGAGTCGACAGGTGTTCCGTGTCCAACATGCCGTATCTCCCCAGCAGGTTCGAGGTCAGTATTTCTTCGGCAGCCAGGCCTGAAAGTTGTTGTTTCCCCTAGCAGGGTTGAGATTGTTATATCCCCAGCAAGTTGGAAGGTTGTCGTTTCCCCAGCGGAGGTGCGTTGGTAGCTGTTTCCCTAGTGAAATCCCCAAGCGGATCGGGTTCAGCGGAGGTCATCCCCGGAAAGGGTTGTCGTTTCCCCAATAGCAGTGCTATTCCCCAATAGGGTGGAGATTGGAAATATCGAGTTCCTCAGCAGAGTGGCTTGTGTCGTCCCCTGAGGGGGATATTGCTTTTTATACATTCATCATTTAGAAAAGCATAACATTGCATCCTCCCAAATTGCGTAGCATTTCCATGGTTATGGAGCATTACGCCATTGGAAAATTCAAAAATTTGCATTGCGAGCATGAAACTAGTCTCAAGCCGTGCTTACCGTTTGAGAATTGGTTTTTCTGGTTGGTGAAGATGTTACTCTGAGGAGTCTAGCATCATGACTTTTGAATCCACAATATTCACCAGTAGAGCGCTATTGTAGGAAAGTTTCTGTCGTGCGGAGATGGGAATGAAGATTGGATAACGTTACGCGATCAGCGCGGAGATCGGGGTCCATCAGGAGAAAGGGAGACGCAGAGTGTCTTCTGGAGAATGGGATTCAAATGCAGAACGGGGTTCATTGTTTGACAGTAAAATCAAAGAAGTTTTTGGGGTCCAAGAAAAGCAAAAATAATAACAACAAGGAGAAAATCCCTAGCGGATGTGGCATTCAGGCCAGTTTTTCTGGTATTCAGGCCACAGTGGCATTCAGGCCAAGTTTTTCTGATGTTCAGATCGAAGAAGTTTCCGACGTTCAGGTCGAAGTACTTGTGGCATTTAGGCCAATCTCTCGGTGTACAGACCGATATTAATGATCCAGTTTTCCGGTATCCAGACCGAAGTGGCATTCAGGCCAATTTTCTGATGTTCAGATCGAAGAAGTTTCTGACGTTCAGGTCGAAGTACTTGTGGCATTCAGGCCAATCTCTCGGTATTCAGACCGAAGTAGGCATTCAGGCCAGTCTCTCAGTGTTCAGACCGATATTAGTCATCTCATATTCCATTCCCAGTCTTTAGACTGATAAGCGGCATTCCGGCCATGGTTCCTGTGTTACCATTTATTTTGGTATCCGGGTCAACATTCGTTTCGGTATTCAGGCCGGCTCTCACCGTACCAGACGAATTCTTCTTTTAAGATCATTTCTTTGCCGATTCTGATAGGCTTTGTTAATTATTTCCCAGTGGAGTGCAAATTGTTCGTCTGTTCTTAGTATTCAACCACTCTTCACCCTGATCATCTGAAAGCCGAGGCTGTTCATATCGACAGGTTCATAGTGGATTGAATAGGGGCAGCTGTAACACCTTAAAATTTGCCCTCCTCTCTTGGGACTAGTTTGACATATTGCATTTCATGTTTTAGAGCATTAGGCATTGCATTTTGCATATCATCTGAAAATAAGAAAGTCATCCTCCAGAGTCTTTTCAGAAGATGGAAAAGTTACATGATTCAAGCCTGAGGGTTTCTTTAAATTGATCATCGACCATCTGAGGGTTTGTGCTTCAATTAGGGTTTCCTGATCCTTCAAAGGTCTTGAACATTATCTTGGCTGCAAGGGTATATCACTATCATCATGGTTCTATCATCACCAAGGGTTTCATGATTCATGCTCAAGTTCCTTTGAATTAGGGTTTTGACCTCTGGTCAACCCTAATCAATTGCATTTCTTCCAGCTAGGGCTTCTCAAGGAGATGAGGTATTTTTATGGGATGAGGATCATATTATCATTATATTGAGCTTACATGAGCTAGGGTTTCATTTCTGAGCAATTTTCCCAAATGGTAGAGGCTCAAGCTGGTCAGGGCATTTCAAGGTCATCTGTGGACCAAACAAGTCAATTGTGCAGTCAACTGAGGGCTTTGAGGTGGGGAAATGAGTTGAGACACCTCAATCATGTTCAAAAGAGGTTTATTTGTCATTTCAAACATCTATCTTGAAGATTTTGTAGTCAGGGCAAAAGTTTCCAAAAATGGAAAGTGACCTGTAATTGAAAGTTTCCAAAAAATTGCAAGTTTTTGGTCCACATTCAACTTGATTTTTCAACATCAAAGAAGCTTCAAATGGATTTTTGGTGAACATGAAAGTTGAAGATATTTCTTTCCCCTTTCCAAAAAGTCCTATATCATGTTCATCTGATAATTGGTTGAGAAGTTATGGCCAAATGATCACAAAGTGTACATGGAAGTTCAACATGGCATAACTTTTGATTAAAAACTCCAAATTGGTCCACTCTTTTTGCAAAATGCTTGTCTTGACCAATACTTTCCAAATCAACCATTGCTTTGCATGGAAAAAGCTCATGTGATAACTTGTTCATTCATGTATATTTTGGAGGGAAATTCAAGAATTCAAATTTGGTTGATGCTACAAACAAAATACCACTTCCATTGTGTTTATTAGATGATTTTAAGTGGATTTGCAGCTCAACATGGCACTGTTCACGTATGGATTGTGCATGCTACCTCACACTTGCCATTTTTGCAAAACACCTCTCATTTCACTAATTTCAATTAACCATTGCTTAATTCCAATTACAGCATCATTAGTGGATGGTATATAAGCCTAATCATAACAGAATTTGCCATAACAACAATTCTAGATCTCAAATTCATCTTTCCCTCCATTTTTTCTCTCACTTGGAATTTCAAATTTCTTCACACAACTCTTCAAGATTGTTGTAGATTCATCATCCTCATGGAATTTTAAGCAAGATTCATCCATTATTCGTGGCAATTGAGCTGGTTTTCAAGAAGATTGGATGCATGAACATGTTAATGGAAGCTTCAAATTAAGCTGGATCTGGTTGGTTTCAAGTGATGATTTGTGCTCAAAGCTTCTAATCAATCATATTGGAGCAGATCTGGAGCTTGTGGAGGCTTGAAAGACACGACTTCATCACTGCCATTTCAAGTAGGTGCAATTTTCGACCTCTTTTTTTTGCCATTTGCTTGCCATAAACCTGTAGAGCTTGCTTCCCTGAACATGCTGATGTAATTAGATCTTGATTTGGCTTAGAAATGAGTTAGATATATGGACTTAAAGTTTTGCACATGGAAATGTTTTTGCTCCATTCATGAAATATATGATGAATTAGATTTAGATATTATGATATTCATGTTCCTCATAGAAAGACCTTTCGTTTGGTGTATAATTCGATGATTTCTGGAATTTTCTTCATGAGGCTCCGCCGTGTACACGGCCGGAGAAGACGGTGGAAACCACCGTCGTTGGCTCTGCGTGTTGCCTAGGGTTTTTGTCCTATCAGCGCTGACTGTGCGCTTGCGTGGCATTTCCGTTGGCTAGGATCCTTTTGACTGGCCTGCGTGTGCATTGACCACGCTGATTCGGACGCCAGCGCATTAGTGAAACGGTGCGTTTCACAAGCGCGCCTTGATCCTTCATATCCTGAGTTCGATTTTGGTTTGCTGAATGTTTGTGAATTTATTTTGAGCGTTCTTCTTGACCATAAGCGCATGAGTTCGAATCCTGGCCTTTGCATATTTCTGATTTCATTTTGTTTTGAGCGCTTGTTAATCCTTGCTTCCTGTGTTCGATTCCTGGCGTTGTGTGTTTTGTGGATTTGATTTATTTTGAGCGCTCCTTTTACCTGCCATGCCTGAGTTCGATTCCAGTAGATGTAGTTTCTGAATTTTAATTCAAATTTCCATTTTCCCTCCACATTTTCATATTACTTCACATTATTTCATGCATGTTTAAAAAATCACTAAAAATTGTAAAATGCTTCAATTTGATCCAAGTTTTTTTTCACATGTTTGTTTAAATGTCTAGTATTTTTTCATATGATTTTCATGATTTGTGGATTTGTGGATTTTTATGTGATATTTTTTGATTGAGCCTTGTATCATTTTGATATGTTGCATTCATTTAATTGTAAAATGCTCATTGTTGATCCAATTGACTTGAAATTTGGCATGCTTAATCCTAACATGTGACTTGTTTTTTTGGATTTTGTTTGGCATTTTAATCACTTAATACCACTGTTTTGGACACATGAACATATGGTGTGACAGTTTGTGTCACATATTTGATGTTGCATTTGTGCATTTTCATTTGCCTATCATCTGAGATCTTATGGATCTAATTTTTTACATGATGTATGTTCATAACATGTTGAATTTACATAAAAAATTTCATGATCATTGGATTGTTTTCTGTTTTGATTTGGATTTTCTATTTTTGATGTCCAATTTTGATCCCATTGCTTGCCTTTGCTTTACCTTGATCATTTGATGGCTTTGCCTTATGAATTGGTTTTGGTCCTTTTGAGGACTCTTTCTTGATTGATTGAGTATGCATTATGCAAAATATTGACTTCTGTTTTGGTCATTTGACTTGCCTTTGACCTTAGTCTTTGTACTAGTGGTTTGTACTCACCAATTGTGTTTTGTGTTTCAGGTATTGAGCATTTAGCACTAATGTTTGGTTTGTTCTCATTACTTGAGATGCAAGTTGCTTTGATTACTAACCTTTATTGTGTTGTAGGTCCATTGATGTGATGAACTCACTTGAGTGCTTGCACTTATGACTTGCATTGTGTAGATATTGGAAAGTTCCACTATTGTCTGTTTGGTTTTCTGAGATACTAACTGGTTAGCTTTTGTACAGGTACATTAGTCGCTTGCTAGCTAGCTTGAGCTTTGCTTTGGAGTGTGGTTGATACACCACTAAGGTTGTTTAGCCTTCTCACTCCATGTAGTCTGGAAGCCCTGTCACTTTTTTGGCAGGCATTTGGCTGAAGTCCTCCTTAAGAGGCAATCTTTGTGGTTGTTTACATTTGTGCCAAAGACCTCCAAGTGAGGCATGTTACTTGTTAAGTCCTCCTAAGTGAAGAGGCAATTGACAGATAGAAGGGACTAGTAGCCAGTCCCCTGTTATTCAGTGAGTCGTTCATTATGCTTGCACTACGTGCTGATGCTCTTGAACAATGTACCCAAGATCTCTGTATAGAGTCAGTCAAGTGGAATAGGGTCCCTCTTTCTGGATCCCCATGATTTCTTTGATTTGAGCTCACCCAGGCCAGGGTTAAAAGCATGAGGTCTAATCCTCATTACCATATTTGATCAGCTTCACCCTAACTCTCAATGTTAGTGGTTAAGAGCTTTAGCATACCCCTACAGTTTTGGCTTGTTTGTCGAGGTTGATATGACCCCTCTTGACTAAAGCCCAACCATTTTTCTGAGCCTCTTGTTTGTATATAGAGTGTGATGCTTGATCATTTACGATTGGTGTTTACTTGTTGTTTGAACTGACTTGCTTCCTGTGTGAGTTAGGTTCTAATTAGAGATCTCAACTTAGGGATTGTGGATTGCATGACAACTATTAGGCTCGAGTCAGTCTCCCTTTTAGTTTGTTATTCCATGGTCTCTGGTTAGGAGAGAGTTTCTCCCCTGTTAAGGGGAACTACGTCGCCCTGATTCTCATACCAGATAAGATACGTAGGCAGGAGATCGTGCGAGATCTCTCCGGGCACCCTTTTTCTTTTTCAAACCTTTTTCTTTTTTGTGTGTATTTTATGTGACAACTATTAGGCTCGAGTTCCAGACTCCCTATTAGTTTGTCTGTTCAACCTTTTCTTTTTTTTGTGGCAACTATTAGGCTCGAGTTCCAGACTCCCTATTAGTTTGTTGTTTCCCACCCTTTTGTTTTTGTGTGTGTTCAACCTTTTGGTTTCTTTTGACGTCTCAGCGTCTTTGTGTTTTGTGTGACAACTATTAGGCTCGAGTTCCAGACTCCCTATTAGTTTGTCAATCTGATACCCTTTTGCTTTGGTGTTCGCTGGTTAGCGTGTGCTTGTTTGGAGTCGGATATAAGTCCATGTATTGGCATTTTGTTTCCTGTTTGTTTTGAGGAGTTAGATATAAGTCCATCTATTGGCATTCTGTTTCCTTGTTGAGTGTTTCTTTTGACGTCTCAGCGTCTCTTTTTAGTGTTTGTTTCGGCGTGCGTTAGCCGAACTACGAGTGTTCTGATTCTTACTCTGGATAGAGAAGATACGTAGGCATAGGATGCGATATCCTAGCGAGCATGCCCCCCCATTTCCCCGAACTACGTTGACTCTGATGTTTGTTTCTGACAAACTACGTAGGCCCAGGATGCGACGTCCTGCCGAGTCCCCTTTCCTCCATCTTTTTTCACCTGTTTTCTTATTCTAGTGCATGCATTTCTTTGAGCAGTTTTTATCAGCAACCTTTTCCTATTCTAATGAGCGTGGATCCCGTCGAGTATGACGGACGTGAGGGGTGCTAATACCTTCCCCTTGCGTAACCGACTCCTATACCTTGCAATCTATGGTCGTAAGACCGTTCCTTTCCCATTTCTTAGGTTAGTCCAACGCTCCCTTTCCGTCATAGGATGAATAACGTCGGTGGCGGCTCTGTAAACATGTTTTTTCCGCCGGTTGTTTTTTGCGTTGCGACAGCTGACGACTCTGCTGGGGACTTAAGTTGACCTTTTGCTGGTCCATTTTCCCTAAGCGAGTCAATCCTAGCACTCTTTAGGGTAGTTTTGGTTGCTTTTATTGCTCTATTTATTGCATTTGTGATTATTATGTTGTTTTTATATTTGCATATATGTTTGCATGCATCATATTATCATTGTGTTGGATTCTGGACAGGTTTGGTTCCTTTGATTTGGGGTGGGTGTTCTGAGTGGGGCTAAAACCCAGGCCCGAGTATACACCTAGGATTAGCGTGGTCTCACGTCTCCTCACATGTTGGATCAGCATGTTGTTGCGACGTGACATACCACAGCCGGACGAGGTTCATCTGAGAGAGCTCTTCCGGGTGGAGTAGTCCACTTTGGCTGGGTTACCTCTTTTGAGTTGTTGACTTCGGTGACCGTTCTTTCCCAGATCTTTGATTTAGATGATCTTATGAGAGCTGCAACGGCACACCCGAAAGGGCAAACCCGTTGAGTATCTTGTCCGATTGTTGAGACCATTATCCGCCTTAGGATGACCTTGTTAGAATTCACCTGTGAGGGAAGGGGTTGATTCCTACAGTACAGGTTCTGTTGGTGACTCTCGGATGGTGACTTTATCAGTCGAATTGTGGATATTTATTGCTGAGACGCCGGAGTTCTGTCCGTGGTATTTATCAGCGGGTTCCGTTTATTACGGATCCCCGGGTTGAGTTTGAAGTTATTTGTTCAGAGGTTCATGTTGTTATCAGATCAGTGGTTTTCCAGTGGTGATGGTGATATATCCTCAGGTTCCGTTTATTTCGGAACCCCGAGTTGGATTTGTGGTTACTCAGTCTCTCAGATGGTTGTGATCAATCCAGAGGCCGGAATGTCTGTACAGTTGATGTTCAGATGACTTGGAGGATGGCACTATGCATTGCATTCATGCATCTGCATCATTCACATTTTGCATTCATCAGCATCTAACTCATGTTTATCCATACTCAGGGTACATTCTCGATTGAGATTCTGGTTGAGAGGCATCCTGATGTCAGAATGTTATTGTCAAATTATTATCCGTCTCGATGAAACCAGGATCGAAAGACAGAGTGTTCCTCATACGGATAGACATTGCGTTCATGCGTGAGTCATAATAACCTGTCTTCTGTTTTGTAGGTGTCAGTATCTAACGTGTTTGCTTGACTGAGGAATCATTGCTCGCGCACGTAGAATCATCCCTTTGCAGGTAGCTCGTCCGCACAGATACCCTACCAGGCGCAACAAATCCAAACTGATGGATCCATCCAACGCAGATATTCTCGAGCTGAAAGAGAAGATGGGAGAGCTGATCAACGTCATGCAAGGGTTCGCCTTGGGGCAGAAGGCACTCGTTGAGAAAGTGGAGAAGCTTGAGCAGGCTTCTGCTGCCAACAGTGGTAATAATCTAGAGGGTGTTTCCAACAACGGTCTCGTTGGTTCTAGGGATGGTGGTGATCCCAGAAGGAAGACGACTACTGCTGGTGTAGTGATCAACAACGGTGGAGGTTTTGGTTTTGCTGCAGGTGGTGGACCAAGTCCTATGGGAAATAATCTGAAGGATAATCAGTTTCCTCCTCTCTTTGGGGCTATGGAGGATAAAGAAGAAGATCAGTTCTCTGTGTTGAACGAACAGTTTGGTTAGTATGGTGTTCAACCGCCAAATAAGGAGATTCAGGCACTGGCAGAGAAGATCAGGGCTTTGGAAAGCCTTGCTACTCCTGGGGCTATCAACATGACAAACATGGGGCTAGTTGAGGGGATTGTGATCCCACAAAAGTTTAAAGTGCTCACGTTTGATAAGTATAATGGGAGTTCTTGCCCGGAAACTCATCTCCAGGCTTTTGTCCGAAAAATATCTGCTTATACTATGGATCAAAAGCTATGGATGTACTTCTTCCAGGACAGCTTGTCTGGAGGGTCTCTGGAATGGTATACCAAGTTGAGATCATCAGATATCAAAAGCTGGCAGGATTTGGGGGATGCCTTCTTTAAACAGTACCAATTCAATGCTGACATGGCTCCTAGCCGTACCCAGCTGCAGGGTATGTCTCAGAAGCCAAATGAAGGGTTTAAAGAATATGCGCAAAGGTGGAGGGAGTTGGCTTCTAGAGTTCAACCTCCGTTGGTGGATGGGGAAATGTCCGATCTGTTCATGGGTACCCTTCAGGGGACTTTTGCTGAGAGAATGGTGGGTTGTCCCGTCATGGGTTTTACAGACATTATGGTGGCAGGTGAAAGAATTGAAAGTTGGTTGAAGATGGGAAAGTTACAGGGTAATGCTTCATCTTTTGGGTCGAAGAAGCCATTCGGAAACGGTCAGCGAAAGAAAGAGAGTGACGCGAGTGCTGTGTATGCCCAAAGGGGACACGGTAGGGAATCGTTACTACCAGCACACTGCTGCAGTAACAATTCCTGCTGATAATCAACCTGCACAACAACATCAACAACAGCAACAGCCACATCAACGACAGCCGTTTCAACAGAGAACACAACGGGCCGGGTATCAAGTGAGAGGACGAATGACTGATCGTCAGTTCGATAGGCCGCCTGTGACGTATTCATTTCTGTTGAAGAAGTTGAAAGATCTGGGGTTGGTCCAGTTGAGAACATTGGCTCCGTTGAGACCAGATCAGAGGCCTGCAAATTATGATGAGAACGCCAAGTGCGAATTTCATTCTGGTGCCCCTGGACACAATGTTGAGAATTGTAAAGCTTTCAAGCATGTTGTCCAGGATCTGGTAGATTCCAAGGCTATCAATTTTGCACCATCTCCGAATGTAAATGCTAATCCCATGCCGACGCATGGTCAGATGGGGGTGAATGCAATTTCTGAGGATAGGAGGACAATTGGCCTGATGAATGTAGATCAGTTGAGGACTCCATTGGCTGAGGTCAAGAGACAACTGTTGAAGAATGTGGTCTTTCCGGGTTGTGATGATTGTTGTGCCGATTGCTCTATCACTACCAATGGGTGTGTTTTATTGAAGGAGGTTGTCCAGAGAATGATGGACGAGGGAAGTATCAGGTTTGAGAAGGTTGGTTCGGAGAGGGAGGATGTCTCCACCATAACCATCTATTTTGATCCGATCGACTTGTCAGCGCCGGTAGATGCAGCTCCCGTTACCATCACGGTACCGAGGCCTATTCCATATGAAAACGATAATGCTGTGCCGTGGGATTATGGTGGGGAGGTATTTTGTAATGGGGAGAAGCAGGAGGATCAGGCTGCAGGTGAAACCACCGTTTCAAAGGTGGATAATGCCGGACCTAGTGGTTTCACTCGCAGTGGAAGGTTGTTTGCACCGGACACTTTAAGGAGTGGGGATGGAGAGAAAGAAAAGAAAGATAAGGCCGAGGCTTTAGCCAGGGAAAGAGCGAAGCAGGTGGTGAGTGAGGGTACTCCTGTAACGATGCCGGCGTCTGTTGGGTCGGAAAAAGAACTTGATGATGAAGCTGAGGAGTTTCTAAGGATCATCAAGAAGTCTGAGTATAAGCTTGTTGACCACTTGCAGCAGACTCCGTCTAAGATCTCGATCCTGTCATTGTTGTTAAGCTCAGAGGGGCATAGAGAGGCTTTGTTGAAAATATTGAAGAGAGCCTATGTCCCGCAAGAGATAACGATCAATCAGCTGGAGACAGTGGTGTCTAATGTCAATGCCAGCCATGGGCTGGGTTTCACTGATTTGGATCTTACGGTGGACGGACGTAATCATAATAGGGCATTACACATTGCAATGGAGTGTAAAGGAGCAGTGCTCTCGCACGTTTTGGTGGATACCGGCTCGTCACTCAATGTGTTGCCGAAGAAGGCCCTGGCAAAGCTGGATTGTGAAGGAGTAGTGCTGAGGCCCACTGACCTGGTAGTTAGAGCATTTGATGGCTCTAAAAGGGCTGTGTTTGGGAAAGTGGAGCTCCCTGTAAAGATTGGGCCTGAGGTGTTTAAGTCTGTGTTTTATGTCATTGATATTCAGTCGGCATACAGTTGCTTGTTGGGTCGACCATGGATACACGCTGCGGGGGCAGTAACTTCGACTTTGCACCAGAAATTAAAGTATATCTGGGACGGGCAGGTCGTGACGGTTTGCGGAGAGGAGGACATTTTTGTCATCCACTTGTCATCGTTCAAGTATGTGGAAATGGACGGTGAAATATGGGAAACACCAAGCCAGGCGTTCGAAACCATCAAGGTGGAGAATGCTATTTTTGTCAAAGAAGAGAAGAAGCCGTCCATTTCTTCGTACAAACAGGCCGCTGAGGTGGTGAAGAATGGAGAAGCCCCAGGTTGGGGAAGGATGATAGACATCGCCGCCAAGGAAGACAGGTTTGAGTTTGGTTATCAGCCGGGCCGAGGCTCGTATGGACAGAGCAGAGGACGTCGTCAGCCGTTCACGTTCACCAGTGCTGGAATTCTAGACCCAGATCACATCTGTGCGGTGGGTGAAGAGATCGACAGTGACTGCGAGCTCGACTCGTGGATAAAACCGTGCGTACCAGGGATGGAGATCCAGAACTAGAAGGCTGAAAAGATCATCACTGTCACTCTACGTGAAGAGTAATATTTCTGTTTTTCAATTCTGTCTGCATGAAAGCCATACGTTTTGCCCGAAACGTAATGGTTCATTGTAAGGGCCACCTCATGTGTTTCATTTTGCAATATTTGCATCATTAATAAAAGGATGTTTTTCGCATTAAAAGCGGTGTTCCCTGTTTCTCATTTATTTTTGCAGTTTAATAAAAATAAATAAAAATGGCAATGTTTGTTTTCATTTTCCTTTTAATTTGTTTCGTTCCGGCTCTAAAGCAATGCATGAATCAACATTCATGCAGATGCGATCATTCTCCGGATCTCATTGATAACAATCCTGTTACACCCTCATATGACTTCGACAATCCGATCTATCATGCCGAAGAAGAAGGTGAAGAAGATTGTGAACTGCCGGAGGAATTAGCCAGGTTTTTGAAGCAAGAGGAGATGGTGATTCAACCGCACGAAGAGCAAGTCGAGGTTGTGAATCTGGGTACCGAGGAGGTTAGAAAGGAAGTAAAAGTTGGGGCCGCTTTGGAGGTAAATGTCAAGAGCAGAATGGTAGCGCTGTTGAAAGAGTATGTTGATATCTTCGCCTGGTCTTATCAAGATATGCCAGGGTTGGATACCGATATCGTTGTACACAGGTTGCCATTGAGAGCAGATTGTCCTCCAGTGAAACAGAAGTTGCGCAGAACTCGATCTAAGATGGCCATGAAAATCAAAGAGGAATTGCAGAAGCAGTTGGATGCTGGTTTCCTTGCTGTCACTAATTATCCGCCTTGGGTTGCGAACATTGTGTCGGTGCCGAAGAAGGATGGAAAAGTGAGGATGTGTGTGGACTACCAGGATCTGAATAGAGCTAGCCCGAAGGATGATTTCCCATTTCCTCACATCGACGTGTTGGTAGACAATACAGCTCAATTCTCGGTGTTTTCCTTCATGGATGGTTTTTCTGGCTATAACCAAATTAAAATGTCGCCAGATGATATGAAGAAGACAACGTTCATCACACCATGGGGCACTTTTTGCTATAAGGTGATGCCATTCGGTCTCAAGAACGCCGGTGCCACGTATCAGAGGGCTATGGTGACTTTGTTTCATGATATGATTCATCATGAAATCGAATACTATGTTGATGACATGATAGCAAAGTCCCAAACAGAAGAGGGGCATTTGGTAGATCTGGCCAAGTTGTTTGACCGATTGAGACAATTCAGACTGATGTTGAATCCGAATAAGTGCACTTTCGGAGTGCGGTCCGGTAAGTTGCTGGGGTTTATTGTGAGTGAAAGAGGAATCGAGGTTGATCCTGCTAAAGTAAAAGCAATACAAGAGATGCCTGAACCGAGAACAGAGAAGGAGGTTCGTGGTTTCTTAGGTAGATTGAACTACATTTCACGGTTCATATCTCATCTAACAGCCACGTGTGAACCCATATTCATGTTGTTGAGAAAAGATCAAACGGTCAGGTGGAATAATGATTGCCAAGCGGCATTTGAAAAGATAAAAGAAAATTTGCAGGAGCCTCCGATTCTGATGCCTCCTGTGGAGGGACGATCGTTAATTATGTACTTGACAGTCCTCGAGGGGTCTATGGGGTGTGTATTGGGGCAGCATGACGAGTCTGGTCGAAAAGAGCATGCAATTTACTACCTTAGCAAAAAGTTTACCGACTGTGAAACAAGATATTCACTGCTCGAGAAAACTTGATGCGCTTTGGTATGGGCTGCTCGCCGACTAAGACACTATATGCTGGTTCATACCACTTTGTTGATTTCCAAGATGGATCCGATCAAGTATATATTTGAGAAACCAGCATTGACCGGACGGGTTGCGAGATGGCAAATGATTTTGACTGAATATGATATCCAGTATACCTCTCAAAAAGAAATCAAGGGGAGTGTATTGTCTGATTACCTCGCCCAGCAACCCATTGAGGATTATCAACCGATGAAGTTTGAATTCCCTGATGAGGACATCATGTTTCTCAAATCGAAGGATTGTGAGGAACCAATCCCGGAGGAGGGGCCTGACCCTGAATCCGAATGTATTCTGATGTTTGATGGGGCCGTTAACGTGAATGGTAGTGGAGTTGGTGCTGTTTTGGTTACGCCGAAAGGATCTCACATTCCTTTTGCTGCCCGGTTAACATTTGAGTGCACCAACAATGTGACTGAATACGAAGCTTGTATATTGGGTATTGAAGAGGCGATTGATTTGCGGATCAAGAACCTTGTTATCTATGGAGATCCAGCTTTGGTTGTGAACCAGGTTAACGGGAAATGGTATACGCATCAATCTCATTTAATTCCATACCGGGATTATACGAGGAGATTGCTGACATTTTTCACCAAGGTGGAATTACACCATGTGCCGAGAGAAGAAAATCCTTTGGCAGATGCTTTGGCTACTCTGGCTGCTTTGATTAAAGTGAAGTGGTGGAATCAGTTCCCCAGTGTGGAGGTGGGACGTCTGGATAGACTGGCTTATGTGTTTGCTGTTGAGGCAGCGCCTGATGATGAAAATCCGTGGTATTATGATATCAAGCGCTATCTGGAGACCCAAGAGTATCCCGAGGGAGCGTCTAAGAAAGACCGAAAGACTCTGAGGAGGTTGGCCATGGTGTTCTATCTGAACAAGGATGGGGTTTTGTACAAGAGGAATTTTGATTGGGTTTTGCTCAGATGTGTCAACAACAAAGAAGCAAGCCAATTGATGAAAGAAGTGCACGAAGGGTCGTTTGGTACCCATGCTAGTGGGAATGCGATGGTGAAAAAGTTGTTACGGGCTGGATATTATTGGATGACAATGGAGGCCCAGTGTTTCAACTTTGTGCGGAAATGCCATAAATTCCAGATTTATGCTGATAAGGTGCACGTTCCTCCAAACCCGTTGAGTTTGATGTCATCCCCTTGGCAGTTTGCTATGTGGGGCATTGATATGATTGGGAAGATAGAGCCTACGGCTTCGAATGGGCACCGGTTCATATTAGTGGCTATCGATTACTTCACCAAGTGGGTGGAAGCGGCGTCTTATGCTAATGTGACGAAACAGGTTGTTGCCAAGTTCCTGAAGAGAGACATCATTTGCAGATATGGGGTTCCCGAAAGAATCATTACTGATAATGGTTCTAATCTCAATAACAAGATGATGGCAGAACTGTGCCGAGAGTTCAAGATCGAGCATCACAATTCTTCTCCTTATCGTCCGAAGATGAATGGGGCGGTAGAGGCGGCTAATAAGAATATTAAGAAGATTGTGCAGAAAATGGTTGTGACCTAAAAGGATTGGCACGAGATGTTACCGTTTGCGTTGCATGGGTATCGAACCTCGGTGCGTACATCTACTAGGGCAACGCCTTTCTCGCTCGTGTATGGGATGGAGGCCGTGCTACCGGTTGAGGTTCAGATTCCGTCGTTGAGAGTCCTGATGGATGTGAAATTGGAAGAGGCTGAATGGGTAAGGACTCGGTATGAAGAGTTGAGCCTGATTGAGGAAAAAAGGCTGGCGGCCATTTGTCATGGACAGCTATACCAGCATAGAATGAAACGTGCTTTTGACCGAAAGGTGCGACCTCGTGTGTATCGCGTAGGAGATATGGTGTTGAAAATGATCCTTCCTCCTCAGAACGATCGTCGGGGAAAGTGGACACCCAATTATGAAGGTCCATTCGTGGTCAAGAAGGTTTTCTCTGGCGGAGCCTTGTTGTTGACGACCATGGATGGCGAGGATTTTCCATCCCGTGTGAATGCGAACGCAGTTAAAAAAATACTTCGTATAAGAGACCCGCTGGACGAAAAGAATAAAATAGTCCAGGCAAAAATGGGCATCCCGGCGAACTTGAAAAAATGAAAAAAGGTTCGGGCAAAAATTAGGGATAAAAAGAAAAAACTGTACACCCGGCAAGTCGAAAACCCCACAAGGGCGGCTTGGGCAAAAAAGGGTATCCCGGTGGACTGAAAACCCGAAAGGGTGGTCCAGGCAAAAGAGGGATTGAAACGAACAATTGCGTCTAGCATGATCGTTTGTGTTTTGGTTAAGACACTTGGATAATTCCCGACAGGGATCGGTCGGAAGCGTCTTGTTTAGAAGGCAAAAAGCACGGAGAGTCTTGAGGACATATGGGTTGTAATCGGATTGGAACTCGATGAGATCACGAATTCACATTGCCATTAGGGTAGATTTTCCTTTTGTGCGCAATTACCTCTTTTCAGGAATTGCTTCCTGTGTATTGCTCAGTTACGAGCCATCTTTTCAATCAATAAAAGCATATTCAGTCAAATAATTTTGTTTTTGTTTTCATTACCGCTTTGATTTCAAAAACATCCGTTTGTTTTGATAAAGAATCTTTGCATTTTGAGAACATACGGGTCCCTTCCAATGCATGTTTATAGGATTGAGAGCTTGAAATCTTATTTGGAAGGTGGAGTGACTCAGGTGTTGAAATTTTGGCACGCATGGGGCACATTTTTATCTAACGATCTCTTTTGCAGGTGCTGTTAGAAATTTTCACTCACTTGCAGGTTGTGATGTGAAGCTTTTTGGCGAAAGATTCCTTCGAGTCCAGTCAGGGACGAGGAATTGAAGAATGGTGTAAAGACGGCGAAAGAATGTCGACGATCCTTGAGTGTTAATCAAGAAGACTCTTCAAAGTCTGAAGAAGTGGAAAGTTAACACTTTGGTTAGATGGTAGGATACCAGCGTTCGAAGAGTCGACAGGTGTTCCGTGTCTAACATGCCGTATCTCCCCAGCAGGTTCGAGGTCAGTATTTCTTCGGCAGCCAGGCCTGAAGGTTGTTGTTTCCCCTAGCAGGGTTGAGATTGTTATATCCCCAGCAAGTTGGAAGGTTGTCGTTTCCCCAGCGGAGGTGCGTTGGTAGCTGTTTCCCTAGTGAAGTCCCCAAGCGGATCGGGTTCAGCGGAGGTCATCCCCGGCAAGGGTTGTCGTTTCCCCAGCAGCAGTGCTATTCCCCAGCAAGGTGGAGATTGGAAATATCGAGTTCCTCAGCAGAGTGGCTTGTGTCATCCCCTGAGGGGGATATTGCTTTTTATACATTCATCATTTAGAAAAGTGTCATACGGTGAACTGACTTTAATGTGTTTTTAATCGCAATGTCGCGGTTAGCAAGAGTCGCCACCGACTTTTCTTTTATCCAATAAGGAAAGGTGGAAAAGAACAGGAAAGACCTTAATTTAGATTCTTAGGTTCGGGAGGTACATTATACGAAGGGAAGGTATTAGCACCCTTTGTATCCATGGTTATCCATGGGCTCTTAATTGCTCAATCATTTATGTTCTTCTAGTTTGAAAAAGTGGTTGAGAAATGTGTAGGAAATGTTTTGAAAAGGAGAATTTAACTTTGTAATGATTTTTGAATGAATGTATACAAAGTGGTGATCTCGTTTAGTTTTGAAAATAGTTTAGAAAAGTATAACTCGGCAATGATTCTAGTGCGAATGTATGCCAAGTGGTGATTTTCTAATGGAGGTTTTGAAAGGTGTAAGGTGTGAAAAGTAGTTTTAAATTGTGAATAAGCAATTAACAGTTATACCTATCCGAGGTCTTTCCGGGCATTTCCTATCCTTATGAGGGTAAAACTGTCCTTACTATTGAGAAGTAAGTAGTTTTATCCTTTGGATGTAAAAGGGTCATCGTAGGGTCATCGATTGGTCATTGAAGGCAACAGTTGTGAGGATACCTTAGCATTCGAAGGGACGATCATCATTTAACCGTAGGCTACACCGAAGGGTCATCGAGGGACAAAGGCAACATTCGAGGGACTATGATGATTTAACCGAAGGGTCTTTGCTAAGTATATCCCCACATTCGTGGGACATGACCGTAATACTATAATCGTAGGGTAACAAAGAGAGGTCCGAGATCACTTATTTAAAGGAAAAGTTTTACAATTAATTAGGTAACCGTAATCAAGTAGGTAATTAGGTCCATATTAAAATCAATACATTAAGATCAATTAAGCCATTAGGGTGGATCTTCGCCATGAAATGAATACATTAAAATCAATTGAGTAATTCAGGGTGAATCTCCATAAGGATCTCCCACACATAAAGTGGGATACCTAGCCGGCCGTTTCTTCGGGAATATGTAAACCTTTGCACAATTCAACACACGGGTTAGAGCATCAAAGTAAAGTACAATTGAGAATTGCACTACAACACAACAGTCATAATCTCAGGCCAAATGATGCAGAATTATAATAAATCTTGGTTAGATAGACATAAGGCATAATAGAAAAGAAACAAAGCAGCCAATGTCCCGTTCGCCTCTGCTTCGCCTGGCGAAGGCGCGGCGAATGCTCGCTACAGGCTCGCTTAGCGATATGCTAGCGAGCGGCCACGGGTTTGGAGTTTGACAGCAGCATGACCTCCGGGAACTTGAACTTGTATGGCACTTGATTACAGGAATAGCATGGACAAACATTCAGGGTATTCAAGCATATTTAAATTCGCATGTGAAATCAAATTACATATTCGAAACTTCAATCATGATGCTTTATGTATATAGAGATTACCGATTAAAGGTATAAAACAATAGTGATGCGCAAACCTGCTTGCAACTAAGCTGCTATGTTGAAGAGACTGATCGCTTTTGGCATCGGATGGAGTTGGGCGGCGGTATCTTCGGAGCGGAGGAGCGGCCTTCAGGGTTTCTTCACTCGGAACTCTCTAAAGTAGCCTCCAGGATTTCTGTGCCAGGGTTTCCGTCCGTCTTCGTCTGTCTTGGTCTCTCCATTTTCGTGGCTGAAGTACCAGTATTTATAGTGATCGTGGTGACCTAATGGGCTCAGAATGAAGCCCAGAAATTCTGATATTCGCAAGCTTCGCTAGGCGAAGGAGTTACTCGCCTAGCGAGCAAGCTATTTTGGGCTTTTACTGGACCTGGTGCTTCGCTGGGGCGAGTGGCATAACGAAGTGTTCGCTAGGCGAAGGAATTACTCGCCTAGCGAGCAGGCTAGTTTGGGCCTTTTCTGGATTGGGCCCCTCGTGAGCTGGGCCTTTGTTCTTTTAAGATCAGTGCCTTGCAGAATAAGTCGGAGTGCCTTGAAAAGTGCCTCGTAATATCAACGGGCAAATTTTGGGGTATGACAGCTGCCCCTGTTCAATATTCTTGAACCGAGAGAGTTAGAATGGTATGTACGCCATTCGTGGTCTGGAGGTGGAAGATTATTGAACACTAGAATGCCCCCAAAAATTTGCGCTTGTTAATCGAAAGTTGGTCTTGACGGAGATGGGCTTAAAGATGCCATCCAGGAAGTTTGATGATGAGAGCTTCAGAGTGCGTCGTACATTAGACGATATCTGAAGACATGGGTGTCATACCGGGTCATACGCTAGACCGTATAGTGAGTTATCCATTATGCTGTCGACTTCGTTGGGGAGTCAGAGTGTGTTATACGCTGCTGGGGATAAGGGATCAGAATGGATCATACGCTAGACCGCATCTGAATACCAGAGTGAGTTGTTCATTGGGCGGATGACTTCGCTGAGGATGAAAAATCAGAATGGATCGTACGCTAGATCGTCTCTGAGTTGAAGATCCAAATGGGTCTTATGCTAGACCGTATTGGAGTTGCAGGATGAGTCGTCCGTTAGGCTGTGTCTGATGATGAAAGGGGGTAGTCGTACGCTAGACTACACTTCAGAAATGTACCGTACACTAGGTAGCATCTGAGGAGATGAAGGTCTAACTGGGTCGTACATTAAACCGTATCTGAGCAGAATGAGCCGTCCATTAGGCTGAATCTGACGATGAAAGGGGTAGTCGTATGCTAGACTACACTTCAGAAATGTACCGTACACTAGGTAGCATTTGAGCAGATGAAGGTCTAACTGGGTCGTACATTAAACCGTATCTGAGCAGAATGAGCCGTCCATTAGGCTGAATCTGCTTATAAAAGGGGGTAGTCGTACGCTAGACTACAATTTAGAAATGTACCTGTCACTAGGTAGCATCTGAGTAGATGACGGTCTAACTGGGTCGTACATTAAACCGTATCTGAGCAGAATGAGCCGTCCATTAGGCTGAATCTGCTTATAAAAGGGGGTAGTCATAGGCTAGACTACAATTCAGAAATATACCGTACACTAGGTAGCATCTGAGCAGATGAAGGTCTAACTGGGTCGTACATTAAACCGTATCGTACACTAGGTAGCATCTGAGCAGATGAAGGTCTAACTGGGTCGTACATTAAACCACATCTGAGCAGAATGAGCCGTCCATTAGGCTGAATCTGCTTATAAAAGGGGGTAGTCGTATGCTAGACTACACTTCAGAAATGTACCGTACACTAGGTAGCATCTGAGCAGATGAAGGTCTAACTGGGTCGTACATTAAACCGCATCTGAGCAGAATGAGCCATCCATTAGGCTGAATCTGCTTATAAAAGGGGGGTAGTCGTATGCTAGACTACACTTCAGAAATGTACCGTACGCTAGGTAGCATTTGAGGATATGAAGGTCTAACTGGATCGTACATTAGACCGAATTTGAGTTATTGAAGGTCAGAATGGATCGTACGCTAGATCGTATCTGAGTTGAAGGAGTCATATGTTGGGCTGAATCAGAACGAACCGTACGTTAGGCCGAATCTGATAGTATTTGTGTATGTTGTATCTGCGATAAATGTCTGGGATGAGCTTATAGATGCCATCGTTAGGAGGATGTCAGAATGAACGTTGACATGGAGTATATCTGAAAGATGTAGTTGAATCCTGAATGTAATTGATAAAGATGTCCGTCTGAATGGACCTTTGTTTTGACTGTATCAAGAGGATGAACAACCTGAAAATAAAAGTTAGCTTCATGCCATGTCATGATGCATGAGATGCATATGTTGTATGCGAGCGTGTGCTGCGAAATGATGTAATGAATGAATGCTGCGTCTGAAATAAATGCGAACATTGTATGCATGTGTATGTTATGAAATGCTGAAATGAATGAATTATGTGTCTGAAATAAATGTGAACATTGTATGCATGTACGTGAAATGATGTAATGAATGCACTATGCGTCTGAAACATTCTTCTAGGGGACTCTACTGGGGGAATAAATCTCAGTCTTCTGGTTGGAGATATTTGTATTGATGACCCTTCCTAAGCTAGGGGTATTTGACTTTTATCTGATGGCAGAGATATTCAACAGAGCCTGGCTGGGGGTAGAAGAGATGACCAGTCTAGTGATGCCAATTTCTTCTGGGGAATAACTGGCGTTGCCGGGGAATCAAATTAGCAACGGATTCATTGGGAAGCATGGCTAGACCTTCTCCTCGATCCTGAAGTCGTGTAGTAATTGCTATTACCATTCTAGGCATTTTTGGTAAACATTGATCATATTCAAATGCATAAATCAATTCAAATTAAATCAATGGACGTTTACGCAAACAAAACAGAAAAGTAAAAACAAAAGCATCCTTTTGGAAATGAAATTGTATTGATTTTGAAAGAGGGCCTGTAAACAGGCAATTTGTGTACAAGGAGACAGAAATCCTAGTAAGAGGAAATCGTCAAGAAAACAAAGAGAAAGCTATGCAGAAAAAGTCCTATTGATTTTAATTCCACTACTGTCATTATGTCTTCAAGCGTCTCATCTCCTGTTGTCGGATAGAAGTGATTGGCTTGTTCAGCCCTTGGAACTTGGTTGAAGCTGACTGAGAACGGGACATAGTCTTACGCTTTAATCCCTAATTTTTGCCTGGACCGCCTTTTCGGGTTTTCAGTCCACCGGGATACCCCTTTTTGCCCAAGCCGCCTTTTCAGGTTTTCGACTTGCCGGGTGTACGTTTTTATGTTTATCCCTAATTTTCGCCCGAACCCTTTTGGTTCGCCGGGATGCCCTTACTTTTGCCTAGATACGTCGACCTAGCGGGTCTCTTTTATGCGTAGTATTTTTTAACTATGTCAGCGTTCACAGGATGCGGGAACTCTTCGCCATCCATTGTAGCAAGCATCATGGCTCCACCAGAGAATACCTTCTTAACTACAAATGGCCCTTCGTATGTGGGAGTCCATTTGCCCCTGGGATTACCTTGTGGTAGAATGATACGCTTGATAACTAAGTCGCCGATTTGGTACACTCGTCTCTTGACCTTTTTGTTGAATGCCTGGATCATGCGCTTCTGATATATCTGCCTATGACAAACAGCCGCAAGTCTCTTTTCATCAATCAGATTTATCTGATCGAGTCGATTTTGAATCCATTCATCCTCATCTAAGCCTGCATCTTTCACAATTCTTAGAGAGGGAATCTGGACTTCCACTGGTAAAACGGCTTCCATTCCATAGACTAAAGAGAAAGGGGTTGCCCCTGTCGAAGTGCGGTAACCATGAAGAGCAAAAGGTAACATCTCATGCCAGTCTTTGTATGTTACTGTTATATTCTTGATATTGTTAGCAGCCTCCACGGCGCCGTTCGTCTTTGGCCGGTACGGAGAAGAGTTATGGTGTTTTATTTTGAACTGCATGCAGAGTTCAGTGTAGTACCATTATCAGTGATAACTCTTTCAGGAGACAGCAGGTTTCTCGAATGTATATTTGATAAGATCCATCTTAGAAATCAATAAAGTGGTATGATTCAACATATACTGTCTTAGTCGGCGAGCAGCCCAAGCCAAAGCGCAACAAGCTTTCTCGAGCTGTGAGTATCTTGTTTCACAGTCGGTACCTTTTGCTAAGGCAGTGTATGACATGCTCTTTTCGACCAGACTCGTCATGTTGCCCCAACACACACCTCATTGAATTTTCTAACACGGTCAAATACATGATTAGAGGTCTTTCTTCAACTGGTGGTATCAGAATTGGAGGTTCTTGGAGATACTTCTTGATTTTGTCATTCATCATTCCATACCATCTCTTGATTTTTTCTTTTTTAGTAATTTGAAGATGGGTTTGCAGGTAGCAGTCAAGCGTGGAATGAATCGGGCAATGTAATTCGAGTGCCCTAAGAAACCTCTGACTTCTTTCTTGTTTATTTCAGTACCCAGATTTACAATTTCAATTGATTCCTCATGCGGTTGTATAGTCTTTTCTTCTTGCAGTAATCGGGCAAGTTCTCCAGGGACTTCACAATCTTCCTCGCTTCCACCCTCGGCTTGGTAGATCGGATTTTCAAAGTCATAATGAACAGTAGCAGAACTATTATCAACAGGATCCAGAGTGGATATGGATCGGCAAATTGTTATGTGAGTGTGTGCAAGAAAACATAGCTTTGTTTAAAAATGACAGGAAAGAAAAAGAGCGCAATATCTGAATGCTAAAAGTCCATTGATTCATTGAATGTGAATATGCTTATGAAAATGATAAACATTTAACCAAATTTGATACGTTAGATGAGCAATAACAATTATTCCTGACTAAAGGAAATCGGGATAGTGTCTTCAGCCTTCCCATTATTGAGTCCGTCACCAATTGTTGGGAAAATCCAGCTATCCAGGTTGCAATCGCTATCAGCATCTTCTACAGCATTAACAGTCTCGTCATGATTAGGCAGAGGAGCAATGATGACATTAGGAGTCTCCGGAGGATCAGAGGTAGCCGCCTGTATCTTTCCACTTCGAACGCCATTTTCAACATGTTCACCTGTTAATATAAGCTCAGTGAAACCCAATGAGGAACTCCTCAATAGATGGCTGTAGAATGGGCCAGTCAGTGTGCTCATGAACATGCCCACTAACTCTCTGTCAGTCAGAGGAGGTTTGACTCTACCAGCCAAATCTCTCCATTTTTGAGCATATTCTTTGAAGCTTTCTTTAGATCCCATAGTCATATTCTACAACTGTAACCGAGTAGGTGCTAATTCAGAATTATACTGGTAATGCTTGTAGAAAGCTGTCGCTAAGTCAGTCCAGGTGTGGATGTCAGAGCTCTCGAGCTGATAGTACCATTCTAACTGTGTGCCAGACAGACTCTCTTGGAAGAAATGGATCCATAGTTTCCTGTTAGTGGTATACGGCTGAATCTTTCTCACATAAGCTCTCAGATGCATCTGAGGACAAGATGCCCCATCGTATATAGTGAAAGTGGGGATCTTGAATTTGGGAGGAATGACCACATCGGAGACCAGACCCAAGCTTTCGAAATCCAGACCGGGCGCCTTCTGACCCTCCATAGCTAGCATGCGTTCCTCCAACAACTTATATTTAGCATCTTTTGGAGAGTACAGTTCATTTTCATAATCTTCATCGTCGTCCTCCTGGTTGAGAGGATTAGCATTCTCATCCTCCGAATCATTTTCTGTCTCCTCTTCTTGATTCTTTGGAAGTCTAATCTTGACTCCCGCAGCCTGTCTTTTAAGCCTTCTTCCGAGGTTAATGTAACTCACAGGTTTCTTGTCTTTCTTCTCGAGCAATAGAGCCTTTAGTTCCTCCTGCCCCCTGGATAAGTTCAAGATCATCTTCTGGAGTTGAGCATTCTGAGCCTGGAGATCTTTGACAGCTTGTTCGAGGTCCATTTTTCTGCTTGGAGGAAAACCGTGAGAACATTGATCCCTTTAGAGTACCTGTTATGCAATGTTATGCTATGCCATGGATGAAATATTTTCAATGTTTAAAGTCTTTGAAATGGTTAGTATAATGCCATGATGTTATGATGTTATGATGTTATGAGGTTATGTAAGTAACAAGCACAAGCAAGTCACACAACAATCATTCCTAGGGTTTAAGGCTTGCATGAGTTCCATAGGTAAGTACCCTCCCCACTGAAGTTTGGTTGGTTCAGCCTGTCCTAGAATAGTAACCGGGTTCTAGAAGGATCTCAAATCATCGACCTTTCCTTAAGTCCACTTCAGTGCAACACCAAGTGGTTGACCGAAGCTTCCCTAAAGTCCAATCTCAAAGAGTGTAGTATCGAGTCTCAACCAACCTCAGTCGGAACCGAAGCCAGTTATCTCACTACTTTCTAATGGCTAGGATGAGTCAATTCGGGTTCTAAAGGTCTGGTTAATGCTTTGATGACACCACGCGGAAGCCAAATTTTTCCTCAAGTAAACATGAGGAACATCAGGACATCCAAAGTGTCACATTAACCGTAGCCATCATTTTGACCATTCCAGTATACGCCGGATAGTCGCGATGATCTTTTGCTACTTACCTAAGGTACACTAGATCCGGGTGTAGGATTTTTCACTAAAAAATTCCCTTAAAAGAAGGAACAATTTGAAAACATAAATGATTTTTTAAGGTGACCTCTCTTTGTAAGTCCCCAGCAGAGTCGCCAGTTCTGTCATACGGTGAACTGACTTTAATGTGTTTTTAATCGCAATGTCGCGGTTAGCAAGAGTCGCCACCGACTTTTCTTTTATCCAATAAGGAAAGGTGGAAAAGAACAGGAAAGACCTTAATTTAGATTCTTAGGTTCGGGAGGTACATTATACGAAGGGAAGGTATTAGCACCCTTTGTATCCATGGTTATCCATGGGCTCTTAATTGCTCAATCATTTATGTTCTTCTAGTTTGAAAAAGTGGTTGAGAAATGTGTAGGAAATGTTTTGAAAAGGAGAATTTAACTTTGTAATGATTTTTGAATGAATGTATACAAAGTGGTGATCTCGTTTAGTTTTGAAAATAGTTTAGAAAAGTATAACTCGGCAATGATTCTAGTGCGAATGTATGCCAAGTGGTGATTTTCTAATGGAGGTTTTGAAAGGTGTAAGGTGTGAAAAGTAGTTTTAAAATGTGAATAAGCAATTAAGAGTTATACCTATCCGAGGTCTTTCCGGGCATTTCCTATCCTTATGAGGGTAAAACTGTCCTTACTATTGAGAAGTAAGTAGTTTTATCCTTTGGATGTAAAAGGGTCATCGTAGGGTCATCGATTGGTCATTGAAGGCAACAGTTGTGAGGATACCTTAGCATTCGAAGGGACGATCATCATTTAACCGTAGGCTACACCGAAGGGTCATCGAGGGACAAAGGCAACATTCGAGGGACTATGATGATTTAACCGAAGGGTCTTTGCTAAGTATATCCGCACATTTGCGGGACATGACCGTAATACTATAATCGTAGGGTAACAAAGAGAGGTCCGAGATCACTTATTTAAAGGCAAAGTTTTACAATTAATTAGGTAACCGTAATCAAGTAGGTAAGTAGGTCCATATTAAAATCAATACATTAAGATCAATTAAGCCATTAGGGTGGATCTTCGCCATGAAATGAATACATTAAAATCAATTGAGTAATTCAGGGTGAATCTCCATAAGGATCTCCCACACATAAAGTGGGATACCTAGCCGGCCGTTTCTTCGGGAATATGTAAACCTTTGCACAATTCAACACATGGGTTAGAGCATCAAAGTAAAGTACAATTGAGAATTGCACTACAACACAACAGCCACTGTCCCGTTCGCCTCTGCTACGCCTGGCGAAGGCGCGGAGAATGCTCGCTACAGGCTCGCTTAGCGATATGCTAGCGAGCGGCCACGGGTTTGGAGTTTGACAGCAGCATGACCTCCGGGAACTTGAACTTGTATGGCACTTGATTACAGGAATAGCATGGACAAACATTCAGGGTATTCAAGCATATTTAAATTCGCATGTGAAATCAAATTACATATTCGAAACTTCAATCATGATGCTTTATGTATATAGAGATTACCGATTAAAGGTATAAAACAATAGTGATGCGCAAACCTGCTTGCAACTAAGCTGCTATGTTGAAGAGACTGATCGCTTTTGGCATCGGATGGAGTTGGGCGGCGGTATCTTCGGAGCGGAGGAGCGGCCTTCAGGGTTTCTTCACTCGGAACTCTCTAAAGTAGCCTCCAGGGTTTCTGTGCCAGGGTTTCCGTCCGTCTTCGTCTGTCTTGGTCTTTCCATTTTCGTGGCTGAAGTACCAGTATTTATAGTGATCGTGGTGACCTAATGGGCTCAGAATGAAGCCCAGAAATTCTGATATTCGCAAGCTTCGCTAGGCGAAGGAGTTGCTCGCCTAGCGAGCAAGCTATTTTGGGCTTTTACTGGACCTGGTGCTTCGCTGGGGCGAGTGGCATAACGAAGTGTTTGCTAGGCGAAGAAATTACTCGCCTAGCGAGCAGGCTAGTTTGGGCCTTTTCTGGATTGGGCCCCTCGTGAGCTGGGCCTTTGTTCTTTTAAGATCAGTGCCTTGCAGAATAAGTCGGAGTGCCTTGAAAAGTGCCTCGTAATATCAACGGGCAAATTTTGGGGTATGACAAAAAGCATAACATTGCATCCTCCCAAATTGCGTAGCATTTCCATGGTTATGGAGCATTACGCCATTGGAAAATTCAAACATTTGCATTGCAAGCATGAAACTAGTCTCAAGCCATGGTTATCGTTTGAGAATTGGTTTTGTTGGTTGGTGAAGATGTTACTCTGAGGAGTCTAGCATCATGACTTTTGAATCCACAGTATTCACCAGTAGAGCGCTATTGGAGGAAAGTTTCCGTCGTGCGGAGATGGGAATGAAGATTGGATAACGTTACGCGATCAGCGCAGAGATCGGGGTCCATCAGGAGAAAGGGAGACGCAGAGTGTCTTCTGGAGAATGGGGTTCAAATGGAGAACGGGGTTCATTGTTTGACAGTAAAATCAAAGAAGTTTTTGGGGTCCAAGAAAAGCAAAAATAATAACAACAAGGAGAAAATCCCCAGCGGATGTGGCATTCAGGCCAGTTTTTCCGGTATTCAGGCCGCAATGGCATTCAGGCCAAGTTTTTCCGATGTTCAGATCGAAGAAGTTTCCGACATTCAGGTCGAAGTACTTGTGGCATTCAGGCCAATCTCTCGGTGTACAGACCGATATTAATGATCCAGTTTTCCAGTATCCAGACCGAAGTAGCATTCAGGCCAATTTTCCGATGTTCAGATCGAAGAAGTTTCCGACGTTCAGGTCAAAGTACTTGTGGCATTCAGGCCAATCTCTTGGTATTCAGACCGAAGTAGGCATTCAGGCCAGTCTCTCAGTGTTCAGACCGATATTAGTCATCCCATATTCCATTCCCAGTATTTAGACTGATAAGCGGCATTCCGGCCATGGTTCCTGTGTTACCATTTATTTTGGTATCCGGGTCAACAATCTTTTCGGTATTCAGGCCGGCTTTCACCGTACCAGACGGATTCTTCTTTTAAGATCATTTCTTTGCCGATTCTGACAGGCATTGTTAATTATTTCCCAGCGGAGTGCAAATTGTTCGTCTGTTCTTGGTATTCAACCACTCTTCACCCTGATCATCTGAAAGCCGAGGCTGTTCATATCGACAGGTTCACAGTGGATTGAATAGGGGCAACTGTAACACCTTAAAATTTGCCCTCCTCTCTTGGGACTAGTTTCACATATTGCATTTCATGTTTTAGAATATTAGGCATTGCAGTTTGCATATCATCTGAAAATAAGAAAGTCATCCTCCAGAGTCTTTTCAGAAGATGGAAAAGTTACATGATTCAAGCCTGAGGGTTTCTTTAAATTGATCATCGACCATCTGAGGGTTTGTGCTTCAATTAGGGTTTCCTGATCCTTCAAAGGTCTTGAACATTATCTTGGTTGCAAGGGTATATCACTATCATCATGGTTCTATCATCACCAAGGGTTTCATGATTCATGCTCAAGTTCCTTTGAATTAGGGTTTTGACCTCTGGTCAACCCTAATCAATTGCATTTCTTCCAGCTAGGGATTCTCAAGGAGATGAGGTATTTTTATAGGATGAGGATCATATGATCATTATCTTGAGCTTACATTAGCTAGGGTTTCATTTCTGAGCAATTTTCCCAAATGGTAGAGGCTCAAGCTGGTCAGGGCATTTCAAGGTCATCTATGGACCAAACAAGTCAACTGTGCAGTCAACTGAGGGATTTGAGGTGGGGAAATGAGTTGAGACACCTCAATCATGTTCAAAAGAGGTTTATTTGTCATTTCAAACATCTATCTTGAAGATTTTGAAGTCAGGGCAAAAGATTCCAAAAATGGAAAGTGACCTGTAATTGAAAGTTTCCAAAAATGGCAAGTTTTTGGTCCACATTCAACTTGATTTTTCAACATCAAAGAAGCTTCAAATGGATTTTTGGTGAACATGAAAGTTGAAAATCTTTCTTTCCCCTTTTCAAAAAGTCCTATGTCATGTTCATCTGATAATTGGTTGAGAAGTTATGGCCAAATGATCACAAAATGTACATGGAAGTTCAACATGGCTTAACTTTTGATTCAAAACTCCAAATTGGTCCACTCTTTTTGCAAAATGCTTGCCTTTGTTAGACTATGGCACGGATCTAGAAGGGGGGGTTGAATAGATCCTAATTAAAAACTTGAGTCGGCGCTGCCAATTTGAAAGAAAATTTGTTTTAAGTGCGGAAGCAGCCGAGGAAAATTTTAGTCTAAAACGAACCGTTATTGGAAAACCGGATATGTGTTAAGCTAATGGATTAGAGATAAAATGAAATACAAATCACTACACTATTTGCACACTCAATTGATATTTTTCACTAACTAGTAAGCCTAGTTCCAATGATCCAAAATACCAAATTAAACTGAGTGCAAACTTAAGACAACTTTGGCTTATACAAATTCACAAACACTTGGTGTGCATACACTCCAAGAGATATTTGAGTTGAGTTAGTAATTCAAATTTATCTAGTACAATATACTATTGTACTTTGTATTCAAACAACAGTTTTAATCTCTTACTCAACTTATATCAACGTTTGGTAAACTTGCTTAAACTAAAATCACTTAATTTTTAAGCTGAAAAGCACTTATGCAGAAAATTAAAGAAGACTGAGATTTGATGAGGCAGTTCCCCCGCCGTCCTCGCTTCGGGGTACGTCTGCCCTCAATTCTAAAAATAGAATTGAGATATTAATTAGATATCACCTGTGAAATTTAACCGTTTATACAAGGATTGCAAAGCATGTAAACAACAGAACTTCCAATGTGTTGAATGATGCTTCCTATCCTTGCTCCTTGATTCAAGATGAATCAAGACCTTCGATCGTTGATGCTAGACCTCCGATTCCAGCCCCTTTGTTGAAGAATCTTCCGTTCTTCAAACCCTCGGCCCGGCTGATCTCAAACACAACGAGTCGAACCCGAATCCTTCACTTCAATGTCACCGAATCCGCTACTAGACTGATGAAGACTTCCTCTTCTCAATCACCTTCGCTCGGCTGAATATTGATGAAGCGATTCATGCAAAAACCCCCAAACACAAACCCGCATTGGAGGACAAAACCCTAATGGTTTTATTCAAGAAAGAACCTGCCACAAGCTTCAACTCGAACTGGATTCTTCGATCACAACTTCGAACCTTATCACCTTTACTCGATCACGAACCACATCAAAAGTAATTGTTTGCAGATGATGAGTTGTGAAATGTTGAAGATGAAGATGATGAGTCTTGGACACCTTTTTCACTCTTTCTTGTTTCCTTGAACACTTGAACTCAAATTAGAAAATGTTAGTTAATAGAGGTGTTTTAACTTCTATATATAGTAACTGACAAAACCAATTAAAAATAACAGAATTTCAAACAGTGGAAATAACTCAGAAAACTGAGTTTACGCACGAGCGGTCGACCATAGGTCGGCGTGCGCTGAGCCGTGAGTGATGCGCCGACCCCTATGGTCGACCCATGGTTCCATGCGCTGACCCAGGATAGCATCATTATGCTATGCGCTGACTTCTAGTCGACTCAAGGGATTTTTGCGCTAACCCGTGAGTTATGCGCCGACCCTTATGGTCGACGCAAAGAAGCATGCGCTGACCAATCTCAGTTCTGCTGAGCTTTGCGCTGACCCGTGAGCTTTGAGCTGACCCCTATGGTCGACTCAAGGCTTTCAAATCTGCATAAAACTGTGTTTTGTGATTTTCATGCATTTCGTCATGATCACACTTTGTCCACATATGTTTTTGATCATTATAATAGGTTTAGACAAACGTAGAAAAGGATATGGTGGGTAGTGTGTTTCATTTGTTTGTAGACGTGCATGATGGTCTTTTGTCATCATCGAAACTTGCGATCGTATGTTGTCTGACTCTTTGTCTTTACATACTCCCCCTTTTTGATGATGACAACCTGTATAAATCAACGTGACAAACAGCATGCGGTATTGACACATTTTCCACACTCCCCCTTTCTTTTGTAATCTAAGGCTATCTGCAGAAAGCTACTGTTAGTTGTGGGCATTTTTGTCTGCCTGCTTTGTGCACTGTTCTCCCCCTTTGACAACATCAAAAAGAGAGACAGAGTGATTATTCAAGATAACAAGGAAATTTCACAGGAAAGAACATAAACATATAATAATAACACACCAATGTCATTTATGAGCAATAGTCATTGATTAAGAACAAGTAAAACATAGAAATACATTCAAAATAACAATCAAATTACAAAATGCATGTGAATGTCTATGTCCTAGTGGCGGTGTCCTGGATGATAACAAATGCCCGGGTTTTTGTAAGGGTCAGCCAGAGATGATAGGTATTCGGTGACACCGTTGAGATGCTTGAGACTCTCGTCGATCGACTTTTCTTGAAGTTCAAATGAAGCCGAAAAGGTTGCGAACCGGTCATTCATGCTTGTAGAGAAGGAGTCGAGACACTCATTTTGGGCTTGAATTTGCTCGTTGATATGAGCATAGCGCTCATCTTGAGCTTGCATGAAGGATTGTTGAGCGATCTGCATATTGCGCATCATATCCAACAGTTCTGAAGAATCTGCTTGCTGTGGAGGGGACGGAGGAGATTCTTCCTCATCTTGGTAATACGGCTGGTAAAATTGACGTTGAGTTGACCAGCCCTTATGTTGCCATTCACCCCAGCCACCCCAGCGTGGAACATCTTTTTCATTTATATGCGATTGCTGAACCCAAGCCGAGCCGGGGTAGTCATGAGTGTCGACGGGTGGAGGACTATCATCTCCACCATTGTGATCAAAATCGTGCCTGGCTTCTTCTTCTTCATTTTCTTCTTCATCTTCTTGTTCTTCGCTTTCATCACTGTCATCATCTGCAGGAACATTTGCTCTTCGAATAAACTTATACATTCTCCGCTCATTGCACCAAAGATATCCCATCATAGACATAGTTTTTGTGCTGAACTCTTTGTCAGATGAGATGGAAGTGTACGGGAAAGACGGATGATTAACGTTGGCTGCAGTCAGGACCTCTTGAATGAAGGATCCGTAGGCAAGAGCCATTCCTCGTCCGGAGTCACGTAGCCCAAACATTCTACTGGCAATGTAGTACGGCCAGTTGATTTTTATCTTATTTTTCAGAATGTAAATCAGATGAACCTCGGCCGGTTCGACTCTGGAGAGTCCGCCCTTCTTTGGTCGCAGGATTCGTGAGACAACCCACTGAAGAATCCTTTCTCCGGCTTTCAGCTTGCCGGCAGTGACATGCGTCACTGTTCACAAACTGATCAGTATAGGGTCGTCTCAGCATGTTATTCAATGCACTCTTAAACTCATAGCCATCTATGTGGTGAGAGTCAGTTACCTCAGGTAGAGGGTTTCCAGCATCATCAACAGACATATCAAAATATTGGTTCCAGATATTTGATTTAAGCGGTACCTTTGTCGGACCAATTCTAGAGTGAAACTTGTGCCCGCGAAAGTTGTCATGAAGGCCGGCATAGAACACTCGAACAAGGTCTTCACTGTATTTGGTATTACATTCCAAGAAGTTGATAAAGCCCTGATGCTGCAGCAGAGCCAGGACTTCAGGAAGGTGCATGCGTTCAGCGGTAAGTTTGTAGAACGCATGTTGTTGCACAACGCCTCTTTTGCTGATGTCTCTGTTGAAGACTTCGACGCGAGTGGGTGGAACGAGTGATACAGCAGATATGGGTAGAGATGCGGCGGATGATTCTCGGGATCTCTTGCCGGAAGGTCTGCGTGATGAGGAAGCCATTTGAGCAAGTTTAAAACAGAGTGTTTGTGTATAGAGAGAAGGTTTAAGAAGGGTTTTGAGAGTGATTCTGCTAGGTAGAGGTTTCTCCCAATTTATAGTGGAAAGGTTAGGGTTTTGGGAAGATGGAAGATCAAGGAACAATAGCCACTAGGTAGATGCAAGTTACAAAGTAGTGGGTAGTTTGAAAGGTGATGGAATGTAAATGCACACTTAATGATGATTTTTGAATGGGAATGCATGAAAAACGATTTAAATTTTTCTGCAGAAAAACGAAATTTTCGAGCGATGCGTCGACCATAGCCCTGTATGCGTCGACGTATACTGTTTGGTTTTTGAGAAAATGCAGAAATTATTTTAGCTTGCGTCGACCATAGCCCTGCTGCGGTCGACTCATACAGTCCAAATTTCAATTTTTCACTATTTGCCACATGCGATGACAGGTTTGATGCATAATTAACACAGCATACAACAATAAACATCCAAGAGAGAGATCATATATATATATATATATATATATATATATATATATATATATATATATATATATATATATATATATATATATATATATATATATATATATATATATATATATATATATATATATATATATATATATATATATATATATATATAAACAACATCATTATGAGATATAACTATTGTAGTCATGAGATTTTGCAGAGAGAGAAAGAGAGGAACAGTATCACCTTAATGCCGGAGTGACTTAGTGAACGGTAGAATTGTGCTTACAACAACATAGATTTGTTAGAAGTACAGGATTAAAGTCTTATATGGAATAAGGTAAAACAGCAGACATTAGTGCCCGTTCCGAAATATCGAGAATGCCAAGTTCTCGGCGGATATGAAAGAAAGGTTTAGTGGCTAGCGGCTTTGTGAAAATGTCCGCTAGTTGATTTTCAGTATTGACATGTTCAAACACAATGTCACCTTTCTCTACATGATCCCGAAGAAAGTGGTGTCGTATTTCAATATGTTTGGTGCGAGAATGTAGCACAGGATTCTTGGTTAGGTTAATGGCACTTGTATTGTCACAAAAAATGGGAATCCGTTCAAGTTTGAGGTTAAAATCCAATAGTTGTTGCTTAATCCATAGGATTTGGGCACAACAACTACCGGCGGCAACGTATTCCGCTTCGGCGGTTGACAACGCAACAGAAACCTGTTTCTTGTTATGCCATCTGACCAAAGAGTTTGAAAATAAGTGACAAGTGCCACTGGTGCTCTTCCTATCCGATTTGCAACCGGCAAAGTCGGAATCGGAAAAACCTACCAATGAACAATCATTACCTTTGGAATACCATAGTCCATACTTCGGAGTACCGGATAGGTATCGAAGTATTCGTTTGACGGCTTTTAAATGGGATTCCTTGGGACATGATTGATATCTTGCGCACATGCATATGCTAAACATAATATCGGGACGAGAAGCAGTAAGATAAAGGAGTGAACCAATCATACCTCTATACCGTTTTACATCTACTTCCTTACCGTCTTCATCTTTGTTCAAGTTTGTACACGTAGGCAAGGGGGTGTCTATGGCCTTAGCTTTTGCCATGTCAAATCTCTTGATAAGGTCCAAACAGTACTTTGTCTGGCTCACGAAAGTTCCTTCTTTGAGCTGTTTGATTTGCAGACCGAGAAAGTATGTGAGCTCCCCCATCATACTCATCTCGAATTCGCCCTGCATAAGGTCAGAAAACTCTCTCACAAGATTCATGTTAGTAGATCCAAATATGATATCATCTACATAAATTTTCACTAATATCAAGTGCTTTCCTTGACGTTTAATGAAGAGGGTTGTGTCAACCTTTCCTCTTGAGTATTTTTGATCGAGTAAGAATTTGCTTAGTCTCTCATACCAAGCTCTAGGAGCTTGTTTGAGGCCATACAAAGCTCTTTTTAGTTTATAAACATGATCAGGATACTCATGGGATTCGAAACCCGGAGGTTGTGCGACATACACCTCTTCATTTATGTGACCGTTAAGGAACGCACTCTTGACATCCATTTGGAATAGCTTAAAGTCTTTCGCACAAGCGAAAGCAAGGAGAAGGCGTATAGCCTCGAGTCGGGCAACCGGCGCATAAGTTTCCTCATAGTCGATGCCTTCCTCTTCGTTATACCCTTGCGCGACTAAACGCGCCTTATTACGGGTTATTACCCCGTTTTCGTCCAGCTTGTTCCTAAACACCCATCGGGTGCCGATTACTCGATGATCTCGCGGAGGAGGGACGAGGTCCCAAACCTCATTTATGGTGAACTGATTAAGTTCCTCCTGCATTGATAAAAACCAGTGTTCATCGAGTAGGGCTTCTTTAGGGTTTTTCGGTTCCATCTGCGAAACGAAAGCGAAGTGATAACAAAAGTTACTTAGCTTAGATCGAGTTGTTACACCCTTTGAGATGTCCCCGAGAATGTTTTCTATTGGATGGTCTTTGGAAGACTTCCAAGTTTGAGGAAGATCATGTTTTGAAGGCGGATGAACTACCTCGGTTTCCTCATGGTGTACATCTTTGTCCTCCTCAATTTTGACTATGTCGAGTTGATCAATCCCCGGCTCGCCACCTTTGAGTATGTCTTCGGTAGATGTACCTGCACCATGAAAAACACTACCCTTTCCGACATTTCTCGGATTGGATTCATCAAAAGTGACATGTACAGACTCTTCTACAGTAAGTAATCGCTTGTTGTATATTCTATATGCTTTGCTAGATTGAGAGTATCCGAGGAAGATACCTTCGTCGGCCTTGGAATCGAATTTCCCTAAGTTTTCCTTTCCATTGTTCAATACAAAACATTTGCAACCAAAGACATGTAAGTGAGAAACATTTGGCTTTCGTCCTTTTAAAAGTTCATACGGTGTTTTGTTTAGAATGGGGCGAATGAGCACCCTATTCAGAACGTAACAAGCCGTACTAATGGCGTCAGCCCAAAAATATTTCGGTAAGCCACTTTCATTGATCATTGTTCTTCCCAATTCTTCCAAAATTCGATTTTTACGCTCCACAACCCCATTTTGTTGAGGAGTACGTGGAGCGGAGAAGTTATGATCAATACCATGGTTACCGCAATATTCTTCAAATAAGTGATTTTCAAACTCACCTCCATGATCGCTTCTAATTGCAACAATGTTTGTATTTAGTTTAATTTGGGAAAGCTTAGCAAATCGTTCAAAGGCGGCGAATGTGTCACTCTTACTTACTAAGAAAATAGTCCAACAAAATCGAGAAAAGTCGTCCACTATTACGAAACCGTAATAGTTTCCTCCTAGACTTTTAATCCTAGATGGCCCAAATAAATCCATATGGAGAAGCTCGGGAGGTCTCGTTGTTGAAACGATATTTTTGGATTTAAAAGAGATCCTCGTTTGCTTCCCTTTTTGACAAGCATCACAAAGGTGATCCTTGGTGAACTTAATTTTGGGGAGACCTAGGACTAGATCTTTTGAGACTACTTTGTTGAGTAAGTCAAAGTTAACATGTGCTAAACGCCTATGCCATAACCATGAATCTTCACTCATTGTTACAAGGCATTTGTCACTTGTTAACGATACTTCATTTAAGTCAAGCATATAGACATTGTTCACACGAAGACCATTAAACATGCTCTTCTTATCATCATTATGTACAATTTTGCAACAATCTTTTGAAAACGATACATTGTATCCTTTGTCACATAATTGACTGATGCTAAGTAGATTGTGTTTAAGACCTTCGACAAGCAAAACATCAGAAATAGTAGTAGAGGAGGGATTACCTACACTACCTTTACCAAGTATTGCTCCACGGTTGTTGTCACCATAAGTTACATATCCCTTCTTCTTAGCCACAAAGTCAATGAAGAGAGATATGTCACCTGACATGTGCCTTGAGCATCCACTATCGAGAACCCATCTTCTCTCGGTAGTCTCGAGGCATTGTACTTGTGACAAGATAATTAACAAGAGAAGGTACCCAATTGCTTATTGGGTCCTGAGTGGTGAGGAACGAAATGGTTGCATTTGGGCATCCATTGATAAATGCCTTTAGGAACTAAAAACCTCCTAAATCTACATTTAGCAATGGAATGGCCTTTCTTGCAACAATAGAGACAAGAGAAAGTTACATTTGGATTGCTTTTGCTATCTTCATCTTTTATAACATATTTATATTTTTGATATGGATTAACCATACTTTTTCGAAAATTAGATTTGTCGATAGCAAAAGTAATCTTGGGCTCAAGAGCCTTGTCAAGTTTGGCTTTTAGGTTTCTTACTTCACCTTGCCAAATGTAACAAGTATCACACCCAAAGTTCATCATTCTACTTTTAAGGTCCTCATAACTTGTTTTTGTGCTTTCCACTATAGAAGCTTTAAGTGCCTCAAGTTTCCGTTCGGATTCTTGAATTTTATGTTCCAAATGAAAAAAAAAAATCTTATTTGAGGCAAGCCTTTTAAAGGCTTCTTTTGCTTCATAGTGTAAAGTATCAAAAGCAGTTTGCAATTCATGATGAGACATACTAGAGGATTTTTCATATTTAGCATGTCGTACCTGTTTCTTTTTGTTCTTTTGATGAGCAGAAAGACATAGATTTGCATTTTCATCTTCATCACTAGAACTTTCATCATCGGAGGAGTCGCTATCGCTTTCCCAAGCGATGTATGCTCTCCTTGGCTTTGATGGTTTCTTGTGTGATTTGTATGAATCTTTTTCTTTTGTCTTTTTGTTCATCGGACAGTTCGGTTTGTAGTGACCCGACTTTCCACACTTATAACACGACCCTCTAGTTGTTTTTCCTTTTGAGTCATCATTTTTAGAGAACCTAGATTGCTTCCAGAAGTTTACCAAGTTCTTCTTGGAATGTTGGATGTCGTTCTTTCTCACGTAACGGTTGTAGCGTTTGACGAACAACCCCATATCTTCACTCTTGTCCTCTTCTTCTTCGTCACTCGATGAATAATCACTTTGCTCTTTTGCTTGAGACTTTGAGGAGGAAGTCTTTAGAGCTATTGATTTCTTTTCACTCACCTTTGCTTTGTCTTTCTTGTCTTTCTTTTCGTGTTGTTCCAGGCTTAAGAGAACTTGTTCGTGCTCTTGTAGTTTACCGAACAATGTTGTCAGGTCCAAAGTGGTAAGATCATTTGCCTCTTTGATGGCGGTCACTTTCGGCTGCCATTCCCTGTTGAGACATCTTAAGATCTTATTAGTAGCAATATCATTGGAAACAGGCCTACCAAGTGAATGTAATCGATTGATGAGATGAGTGAATCTCTTTTGCATGTCGGCAATGGTTTCCCCTTGCTCCATGAAAAAGAGATCAAACTCTTGTGTTAGTGTATTGATTCTAGCCAATTTAACATCATTTGTCCCCTCATGGGCAATTTGTAGTGAATCCCACATGGCCTTAGCAGTAGGACAATGGGATACACGATAGTATTCATCTACACCTAATGAGGAGATTAGGATATTTTTGGCTTTCCAATCATAATTGTATTTCTTTTCATCATCATCGGTCCATTGTGCTTCGGGCTTAGGCACCACTTCGTTGTTCTCATTGGTCATGGTTATTTGAATTGGACCATTGAGAATAACATTCCATATTTTTCTATCTATGGAATTTATGTGCATCCGCATACAGTCTTTCCAATAACTATAATTTTCACCATTGAAAACGGGAGCTCTATTGTAAGCCCCTTTAGGTTCGTTAGCCATTTTCTATCAACGTTGTATTTTGAAGCACAGAGTGAACCAGACTCTGATACCACTTGTTAGACTATGGCACGGATCTAGAAGGGGGGGGGGTTGAATAGATCCCAATTAAAAACTTGAGTCGGCGCTGCCAATTTGAAAGAAAATTGGTTTTGAAAATTTGTTTTAAGTGCGGAAGCAGCCGAGGAAAATTTTAGTCTAAAACGAACCGTTATTGGAAAACCGGATATGCGTTAAGCTAATGGATTAGAGATAAAATGAAATACAAATCACTACACTATTTGCACACTCAATTGATATTTTTCACTAACTAGTAAGCCTAGTTCCAATGATCCAAAATACCAAATTAAACTGAGTGCAAACTTAAGACAACTTTGGCTTATACAAATTCACAAACACTTGGTGTGCATACACTCCAAGAGATATTTGAGTTGAGTTAGTAATTCAAATTTATCTAGTACAATATACTATTGTACTTTGTATTCAAACAACAGTTTTAATCTCTTACTCAACTTATATCAACGTTTGGTAAACTTGCTTAAACTAAAATCACTTAATTTTTAAGCTGAAAAGCACTTATGCAGAAAATTAAAGAAGACAGAGATTTGATGAGGCAGTTCCCCCGCCGTCCTCGCTTCGGGGTACGTCTGCCCTCAATTCTAAAATAGAATTGAGATGATTAATTAGATATCACCTGTGAAATTTAACCGTTTATACAAGGATTGCAAAGCATGTAAACAACAGAACTTCCAATGTGTTGAATGATGCTTCCTATCCTTGCTCCTTGATTCAAGATGAATCAAGACCTTCGATCGTTGATGCTAGACCTCCGATTCCAGCCCCTTTGTTGAAGAATCTTCCGTTCTTCAAACCCTCGGCCCGGCTGATCTCAAACACAACGAGTCGAACCCGAATCCTTCACTTCAATGTCACCGAATCCGCTACTAGACTGATGAAGACTTCCTCTTCTCAATCACCTTCGCTCGGCTGAATATTGATGAAGCGATTCGTGCAAAAACCCCCAAACACAAACGCGCATTGGAGGACAAAACCCTAATGGTTTTATTCAAGAAAGAACCTGCCACAAGCTTCAACTCGAACTGGATTCTTCGATCACAGCTTCGAACCTTATCACCTTTACTCGATCACGAACCACATCAAAAGTAATTGTTTGCAGATGATGAGTTGTGAAATGTTGAAGATGAAGATGATGAGTCTTGGACATCTTTTTCACTCTTTCTTGTTTCCTTGAACACTTGAACTCAAATTAGCAAATGTTAGTTAATAAAAGTGTTTTAACTTCTATATATAGTAACTGACAAAACCAATTAAAAATAACAGAATTTCAAACAGTGGAAATAACTCAGAAAACTGAGTTTACGCACGAGCGGTCGACCATAGATCGGCGTGCGCTGAGCCGTGAGTGATGCGCCGACCCCTATGGTCGACCCATGGTTCCATGCGCTGACCCAGGATAGCATCATTATGCTATGCGCTGACTTCTGGTCGACTCAAGGGATTTTTGCGCTAACCCGTGAGTTATGCGCCGACCCTTATGGTCGACGCAAAGAAGCATGCGCTGACCAATCTCAGTTCTGCTGAGCTTTGCGCTGACCCGTGAGCTTTGAGCTGACCCCTATGGTCGACTCAAGGCTTTCAAATCTGCATAAAACTGTGTTTTGTGATTTTCATGCATTTCGTCATTATCACACTTTGTCCACATATGTTTTTTATCATTATAATAGGTTTAGACAAACGTAGAAAAGGATATGGTGGGTAATGTGTTTCATTTGTTTGTAGACGTGCATGATGGTCTTTTGTCATCATCGAAACTTGCGATCGTATGTTGTCTGACTCTTTGTCTTTACATACTCCCCCTTTTTGATGATGACAACCTGTATAAATCAACGTGACAAACAGCATGCGGTATTGACACATTTTCCACACTCCCCCTTTCTTTTGTAATCTAAGGCTATCT